>NC_084528.1:21827359-22169859 GCF_024500275.1 Phycodurus eques | reverse complement strand
CATCAGGTCAACATGCAGGATGTGAGCAAAAGAGAGGGGAGGGAAATGGTGCGTTCACTGACCACACTCTGTGGAAGTCATACAGTGGCACCTCCACTTACACATGACCCGATTTAGTTTTTCGAGATAAAAGATGTCACTTGGCTAATCTTTTTTTGTCTTAAGTTGCGAGCAAAGATTTGATTTAAGAGCGCTAGATGGTGGCAGCGAACTACATAACATACAGCAGATAGTGAATAAGATATAAAAATAGACCAGGTGCTTGCATAAAACTGTTTATTTCAATTCCCAGTTGATCCTTACACATAAAACAAAGAGAATAACACATTGTGTATATAACCAAAACATAATTTATGAACGTCCGCTATCTTAATGCTAACACACAATATAAAATGCCATTAATGAGCTAAAGAAACTAGCATTGATGTTGCAGTAGTAACAAACCTTTAAGCAATATATATTTGAACTAATGGTGCAGCAACACATGTAGACAAACAACATAACAACACTCACCGGCATATATTCTTTATCCTCTGTGAAGACCGACTAATATTACTGCAACTTACTGAGTCCTTCAGTTGTGAAACAGTTCTTTGTTTATTATGTAAGTCTGTGTTATATTGCCCCCCGGTGGCCAAGTCTCACACATCAGAACGAGCACAATGTCAGTGGGCATCGAAGCATGAAATCATGATGCACAAAAGTTATTATTGTATAGTTTTATGAAGTACGGTACTCTACAGTACTATTTTTCTTATTAAAAAAAAACCACAACATTGTTTTTGTTGGTGTTTTGAGATAGAAGTGCTTTGCGTTATGAACAGAATAAACTCTTAAGTCAAGGCACCACTGTGGATTAACTTGGCACATACGAAATAACACAAACACTTTAAAGAGTTTGGGATTCTACACACATATTGCAATAAAAACATATTGAATGCCAAAATAATAATAAATTTAAAAAAAACATTTACAGCTTTCGTCCTCTTCTCAAGGACAAAAACAGGCAATGTAAACATTTATTTAAAAAAATAAAAATAAAAAATAAATAAATAAAAACTTTCCACAGGTAAGCCCAAAGTAACACTTTTGTTCAAAAAGGGTCTCATTACATATTTAATGTGAGCACCCCCCCTTCCAAACCACTCAATTCCACAGGGGACATTTCCTTTCGATGTTTACATTTTTAAAATTCTCCAATAGATAATTGTGTGTGCCTGTTCTTTGATAGACATGCATAATGGGCACCCAAATATGCAAAAAAGAAAAAAAAAGTCCGTTTGCCCATCCATTTTTTTTGAAGACCAAATATGCGCTGTTCAGGTAACTTTCCTTCCCTTTTTTTTTTTTTACATTTTTTATTTTTTTTGACTAATGAACTCGGGTTACTCTACCAGCATTCCCCCCGAGAGCTGGATGGTGGGAGAAGGGGGAGCATGGTGGGCGGTGTGGGGTGGAGGGAGGTGCTTCCCTAGTGGTGGCTACGCAAGGTGCGAGTTTCTCCTTCTTCTTCTTCCTCTAACTCTCCACTAATTAGACGGGGTCTGAGCACACCACCATGAATATTCATGCCAGGCACCGGCGCGCAATTAGTCGCCAGAGTTCTCAACTTCAAGCTCCAAACAAGGAGGCGGCCGACACGCACAGGAACAGGCACCCGCGACAACCAAACCCGCCCCCCACCATCAAGCACTTCTTGAGCTGCCCCCGACTTCCACTCTGAATGCTTATGTCTGCGACTCCCCTTCGCCACGCTGCCTCCCACACAAGTCCACTTCATGTAAACCAGCACATTGGGAACCGGGCTAATCCAATTAACCGCCTCCTCCAAATGGGGCCACAACTAAATTCCGGGCTCCCTTTTTGACATTCCTTCTCGTATTTATCTTTGTATTTCATAGAACTCAATTCCATAAGAAAGCGTAATTAAGGACTATATCATGGTAATTAATGCAGTATTTACAAGTACTCAAATAGTGGAGTCCATTACTAGCCAAGTGTATATCCCTATTAAATAGTTACCTGCTCAGTCCATTATAACACTGTTGCTAACCAAAACAGCAGCACCTGCAGGAAGCACGTAAGAGTGAAGTTTGACCACATTGCAAACTACACCCCCCCCCCCAAACTACACACACGTACAGTCAAGAGTTAAATGCTGAGGTCACTGCACGCTGAACTCAGTTCCTAACCAAAACAGCAGCATCTACCAAAGTACAGTAGATATAAAAATTCAATACACCCTGGGTCAGGTTTTTGTGATTTAAAAAAAGAAAGAAGATATGTATCATTTTAAACTTCTTCCTGTACCATAAATGCTACATATAATCTGGACAACTCGATTGAAAAAAAATAAATATTTTTGAGAGGGGAAGTAAACATAAACAACTGAGATGATGTAGTTGCACAAGTTTGCACACCTTCTTATAACTGTGAATGTGGCTGTGTTCAAAATCAACCAATCACATTCAAACACGTTAATTGGGAGTCAGCGGACACCTGCCACCATTTAAAATGCCTCAGATTAACCCAAAATAAAGTTCAGATGTTCTCGTGGCGGTTGTGCACATTTGTACAATTATATTATCACTGTTGTTTATTTTTACTTCCCCTCTCGAAAAGATTATTTCTTCTCAGTTGAGTTGTACAGGTTTTAAGTCACATTAATAGTGGAGAAGGTTTTGAAATGATCCATGTTAATCAAATTTTTTTTTTTAATATCACAAAAACCTGGCATTTGAATAGGGGTTTCTAGACTTTTTATATCCACTGCACGTGTGTGCGTGGAGTTACGTGTTATGCTACGTCATTCCGGCGTTCCAGTAGCGTTCCAGTGGACTTATATGGTCGCTCCACAATGTCGTGTTCCCGCACAGCCAGACACAAAAGAGTTAACAACTCATCAGAACTCTATTGGTAACCAAAACAGCAGCACTGCCGCAGTCTCTTTAATGACATTAGCATTCCACAATGATGTGCTTATTATGTCCTGGATAATTACCCCACCTAGGATTAACTGATTAGCCTATTAGAACTGTTGCTAACAAAAACAGCAAAACCTACCAAGGCAAGTCAAAGTTCTGAATCTTACAGAAAAGAGTCAAAATGACTCTGTTACTAACCAAAACAGCAGCATTCCATGATTTAATCAAGTATCGTGTATTTTGTGGAAAACAATAAAAGGTCATTTTAAAAAAATATTCATATATTTTTTTCGGTTTTATTTTACTTTTTATTTTTTTACATTTCAGTTGAAAATCTAACTTTAAAAATATATGGGTTGAATGTTTTTTTTTTCTGGAACTACGTTATTATTGGTACAAAATCCTACTAAATTCCCTTTTATAATGCAAACCGATAAATTCTTACAAAGTATCACTCCACACTCTCTAAATCTAGCGCCTGTGTCCCCTCAAAGCACACTGGCGCCCCCCCTGGAGCCTTCCTTGGTCCACCGGCGTCGCGGCTTGGATGTCCATCCTCTCTGTGCCGACGAGACGCAATCCTCTACTTTGAATTCAAGGTGAGTCTTATCCCTGAACCCCTCCTGGCCCGACGTGCTCGCCTCTTGCCTCCATAAAGACATGTTTATGTATGTGTTTGTGTGCGCGCGCACACAGAGGGTAACATTTTTTTTTAAGGGTCGGGCGGAAGATAAGCAGAGGAATTTCAGGCCGGTGAATATGGATTGGGTCTCTACTTATAGAGAACAGCACCGATAGAGAGGTAAACAGCTCCTGGCCAAGGAAGTGGAAAGCCGAGTGTGTGTGTGTGCGCGTGTGTGCGTGTGTGTGTGTTACACTTTGAGGCCTGACTTAACATCCGTCTTTTTCTTTCTTGTCCATTTCAGTGCTTTATTTATTCACTAAAGCACTGAAGGCAAGGGGTATTGTTTTGATCATTGTTTGTTGGTTAGTTTGTTTGGGAGCAGAACTGTGGGGGGAAAAAAACATTTAATAAACTACCTAGATGGGCTGCTGTAGAAGGTAAAACAAGTAAAGTAAACAGGACAAGAGAAAAGTTTGGTGTGGGATGATTCTGAACTAAAAAAAAAACAACAAAAAAAACAACAACAGAACTTGTAAATATTGGAACAATCTCTTTTGGCACCAACCTGCAGAAGCCCCCCCAAAATCAACAAATTGTTTGTTGCCCAGACAGGCTACTGTACAAATTGAAAAACAAAGTAAAAAAGATAAGTTTGAATCTGCATTATTCTGAACAAAACTACAAGGCAGTGACTAGTAGCCCTCCTCCCCAACTAATTTAGCCCCAAATTGTTTGCTGCCTAAATGGGCCGCTGGATGACATTAAAATAAACAATACAAGAAGTAGGTTCATCAAGGGACTATTCTAAAAAAAAAAAAAAGAAAAATTGAACCAAATATTAAATTAGTCTCTACTTGACCGTGACTAGGAAAGGACACTTGTCTTGGCCCAAATTCTATGCAGTTTAAATGGGTTGCTGTATAAATTGAAAGTCTATGCAGACAGCACGTAAGAAAAGACACTTATTCTGGGAAATTTTTTTTAAAAATCACCAAAACTCTTCTGTATTGCAATAGTGTGTACTTGGTAGTGACGAGAAGAGGCCCCACATCTAATTAAGCCCCACATTGTGCACTGACTTGATAGGCTGCAATAGAAATGGAAATGGGAAGTAAAAAGGACAAGTGGAAAGTTTGCCGTGGGACTAACTCAAACAACAAAATATGCTAAAAATATTGCAATACTCTCAATTTGGCAGCAGCCAGGGAGGCTGAGTAATATTAAAAAAAAAAAAACATTTTCTGTACATTGCAGTGACCATGAGAGACAGTCCGACTAATTAATCCCCAAATTGTGTGCTACATAGATGGGCTGCTGTATAAAGTAAAGGGAGAGTTCAGATTTTTCTTAACTAAAAAAAAAACAAAAAAACAAACAAAACTGAAAAAAACTCACAGATATTGCAACATTCTCTACTTGGGGAAGCCTCACCAACAAACTAAGCTGGAGGGTACCTAGACGGGTTGCAGAAGAAATTGAAATCAGAAGGGGACAAGAGACATGTTTGGTGCGGGATCATTTTGAACCAAGCTTGTCGTAGAGATTGCAATATTGTACTTGTACATGCCTCAAACTCAGAGTAGCGATTGGAGTTTCTGGAGGTTCCCAAAAAGATTTGGTCCTGCTTGGGGAGGCTCTGTGTTGTCTAGCATGTTCACATTGGCCTTTAGGTAGCATATAATAATGATGTTTTTTTTTTTTTTGTCTTCTTCATTCAGCAAACTCCCTCCACTGATGTAACATGGTGTCTGTTTCTCGCTCTCTCCTGCTGACAGATCCCGCCAGGCAGATCCACTGAGAAGTTTAAAACCCCCGACAGGACACAGCAGGAGTGAGTCGTCGCCCATCACGTATCTTGTCAAAATATGCGTGCCAGCGCTCCGTCCGCAGCTCAATCGAAAACATATTCACCCATTTCTTTTTTTGTGTGAGAGCAATATGTGTGCGTTTGGACGGTGTCCTCTCATGTTGCAAAGTAATTACTTATTAAAGTTTTTTTCTTAAAGCAGGCCAGACAAGCATTTTTTTTTTTTTTTTTTAATTTGTTACAGATGTTCTCGAAACAGAAGTAAACAACAAATGAAAAACATTTACTAATGGACTACTTTAAATAACAAAAACAAAAAAACAAAGTTACTGCTAAATATTAAAATAATCTCCACTCAGCAGCAACCATAAAACAACAACAAAAAAACATTCATTCAACTGCGTGGATGGGCTACTATAGAAATTGAAACAGGAAGAAGACAGAACAATTGAAATGAATATTGTGAACTAAAACAAACTAACACGACTAAAATAATACTGCAATATTCTTGGACCCTCCAGGCAGTGACCATGAGAGGGCTCCCATTGAATTAAACCCTAAATTGTTTGCCGCCTAAACAGGCTGCTGTAGAAACAGAAAGTAAAAAAGGAAATTCATTCCTCCATCCATCCATTTTTCATACCGCTTATCCACATTAGGGTTGCGTGCGTGCTGGGTGAGAGGCGGGGTGCACCCTGAACTGGTTGACAGCCAATTGCAGTCAACGGGTAACAAGTATGTCAATTGTGAACTAAAATAATAACACAAACTCCTGTAAATATTGCAATAGTCTTCACTCGGCAGCAAGCTGCGAATGCCTCAGATGTGTAAGCCCCAATTTGCTTGCACCGCCTAAACGGGCTGCCGTAGAAATTGGAATGGTAAGTAAAAAGGAATTGGCTAAAGTTTGGTCAGAAACGACTTTATTCTAAAAAACAGAAAACAAAAACTAAGCTACCTGTAAATATTGAGGCACCCAATTATTCAAGCGGCAAATTGTTTGCTGCATAGATGGGCTGTTGTTCAAATGGAAACAGATAGCAAACACAACAAGAGAAATTTTATAGAGGGACTGTTTTTATTTTTTTTTTTAAATAAATAAGAGCCAGTCGTAAATATTGTAGTAGTCTGTCCTCGGCAGCAATCAATCAAGCCCCAAATTGCTTCCTGCTTAGACAGGCTGCTGTTGAAATTGAAACAGGAAGCAAACAGGACAAAAGAAACATTTGTTTAGGGACTACTTTTTAAACTTTACTTACCAGCAACCAGGGGAGGCCCCCGGACGAATCAAGACCTACATTGTTTACTGCCTTAAACGAGCTGCTGTACGCATAGAATCGAGACGCAAACATTTTGGCCCGTTTTTTTTAAAGTTGTTTGTGGCGGAAGAAGTTAGCCCGGCGACATGTTTGTGGTTTTTGGCTGCCCCACTCTCCTCTCCAAAGACCCTCAGACCCTACCGTGCAGAAGCTGCTTGCTGTTATCCAATTGATTGCTCTCTTGGCCCGCCACACAACATAACATAACACACACACACTCACACACACTCCAGAGGACTTCCACACTTAGGCCCCTGCTGCAAAGTTATTAATGAGCTGTTTAATTTTAATTAGATAGTAATTCATGTTAATGCCTGCTTAATGGAGCCAAATAATTCCCCTCGGTCACTCGGGGTCTTTATGCTTCGTTTAGCAGCCCCTGCAGTTATCTGCTGGCTTTTGTTTTTTAGATTTTTTTTTTTTAATTGAATATCTACTCCGGCTTAAAACATATGAGTGATGAAACGGTAACAATGGGAAACATAGGCGTTTTCCGCGTGCATACTGTATGTTCTAATCGCCTTTTCTCATCGAGTCGTTTTCCGTCATCCATGCCGAGCGTGCGGACTGTAAATCCTCAAAATAAAAGGTCAAACGCGGGACCGAATGCTAATAGGCGTGGTGAAAGCCATCAGTTCTTAAGTGCGGGCAACAAGGCTGAGGTTAAGACCTTTTAGTTCAAGTGAGCCTCACCTCACCTCGTTCACCTTGGGTCGGACCCCCATGCATGTTTGTGTGTACGGGTCTTCCGTGTGGTGGCCCCAGTTAATGGCTCCAGACGGGCTTCTCGTTGAGGATTGACCAGTCTGAGTGCTTCCCGAGCTGTGGAGGGTGGCGGGCTGGCGGGGAGGTCCCACGCCCTCCTGTCGAGGTCACAAAGTGGAGATGAACACATTGGTGCTAGTGATGGGCATGATGAATAAATTTATACGTTTGTATAGTTGTTGAATAAGAATGAATGAAGGCTAAGATTGATTGCACTACTTGATTGCACCCTAAACAAATTAACGCCTAAATGTTTTGCTGCCTGGACGGGCTGCTGTAGCAGTGGACACGGGATACAAACAGGACAAGAGAAAAGTTTGTCACTGTTTTTAACTACCATACGACTCAGCTAATAAAGCTCCAAATTAATACTTAAATGAGTTGCTGTAGAAAGGAGATGTAAACAAGACAAGACACAAATTTGGTACAGGATTGTTTTGAAAACAAAAAAATACTCAATTCTAAGTTACTTGGCAGCAATCCCAACTAATCGAGCCTATAATAGTTTGCTGCCAAAATAGGCTGCTGTAGAAATTGAAACAGGAAAAGTAAACATGAAAGTTTGGTGCAGGACAGTCTTAACTAAAATGTGACTTTTTTGAGTTGAAGATGAAAATTAGGTGGTGAATATCAGCTTGTCACGTCGATTATGAGGGGGAGAAATGCCAACACTTTGGACGTCGGACAAGTTTAGGCACCTAACACTGAACAGGGTATACGTATGGTATAAACAAAGTATCTGTCACGGTCGGTAGTAGAACGTGTGTGTCGCCATGGTGAGAAAGATGACGCAGTTCACATAGTGAATGGCGAATGCCATGTAAAAAAAAGCCACTGATGCTCAACTCGAGCCATGCGGTGAGACAGCTTCGCTCATGGCGCGTTCCTTTACTGTACATCTGTAAATAAATGATTTTCCTTCTGTCAGTTTTTCTTGTTTTATATTTAGAGGTGTCACAAAAAAATTAATTAATTAATAATAATTAAAAAAAAAATATATATATATATCCATCCATTTTCTGAGCTGCTTCTCCTCACTAGGGTCGCGGGCGTGCTGGAGCCTATCCCAGCCGTCATCGGGCAGGAGGCGGGGTACACCCTGAACTGGTTGCCAGCCAATCGCAGGGCACATACATACAAACAACCATCCCCACTCATACCTACGGGCAATTTAGAGTCACCAATTAATGCATGTTTTTGGGATGTGGGGGGAAACCGGAGTGCCTGGAGAAAACCCACGCAGGCACGGGGAGAACATGCAAACTCCACACAGGCGGGGCCGGAACCCGGGCCCACAGAACTGTGAGGCTGACGCTCTAACCAATCGGCCATATATATATATATATACATATATATATATATATATATATATATATATATATATATATACATATATATATATATATATATATATATATATATATATATATATATTTGCGTCAAAGTCACTGTTCTGCTCGACGTTTCCTTTCACATAACTCTTTTTCTTCGCTTTTTAGTAAGAAACAATTGATTTTGGTTAAACCAAACAATGTTCTACTGCTGAGTCTGTAGTCTTTTGGTTCCGTGCTTATATTGTCACACAACACTATTCTGTGGGTCTTAAATTATAAGTCCAAAGGTTCTAAAATGGCCAGCAATATGGAGAACACTGCTTTGAAAACAGCTGCTAGTTAATGATTAAAAAAATGTAACAAAAAAGTTTTTGTGAATTTCCCCCCAACCATCGATCGAGTAAATTTCCTCAAATACACATCGCAGATAAAGTTAAACAAACAAACAAAAAACCTTTTTACTGCGCCTTGGCATCATTTTAGCGACTTGACTGAGGATTCCTGCAATCTCACAAAAAAAATCTTTTTTTGCATCATCTACTTCTTCCATCTACTTTTCCTTTGTCCATCCCTTGAGTCACTACTCCCTTATTCTGCTGTTTTAACAGGCCAGCTCTCTTCCTCCCTCCATTCTCCTCCTCAGGCTCACAGCAGGTGCCCGTTCCTGGCTAACATTTGTTATCTCTAATCCTGCAGGTTGGGCGCACAAAAAGAGCGTAGTAAACTGTCTCTCAGACCTAATCCCACCACTTTTTTTTATATTATTTGATGGCACACCCCGTCACTCTCCCGCCACTATCTGTCTTTTTTTTTTTCGGGAGGGGGGAAGGAGGCTCAAGGTGGAGAGGCACTTTACTTGTGATTGCCACCTTTTTTTTAAAATCATTTTTTGGGGGGCCGGGGGGGTGTCATCCTTTTTTTCCCTCCATTGTTCTTTATACCTTACATTTCCCCCCTCTTCTTTATCCTCCTCAGCCTTCTCTCCGTATCATTTACAGTCATTTTCTGGCAATTAAAATGGGAGCGCCCGACGCTGCAGGATTTTCGCCCGCAGTGCCAACGCGCGCCAAGCGCTGATGAATAATTCCCCGCGCCATCTTAAAAAAAAAAAAAAAAAAACTGGAGAGCTAGCCTTTCTTTCATGTAGGTCCTTTGTTGATTTACCATTAAAAAGCGCAATGTGTGAGTTGGGGGTGGGGGCATATGGGGGGGATATGGATGGGGAGGGTCGGCCAAAAAGCACAAAATGAGGATGGGGCAGATAAAGTGTAAGTACATGCACTCACACACACACACGCATACACACACACACACGCACGCACACACGCTTCAGGGTCAAAAAAGATTTCAGTCTGTTGTCATGTCATACATTTTGACTGGTTTAGATTCATGCTGCTCAGTATCTACTGTTAATTTCCCTTATAAATAGTTATTTTTATGATGGGAGGATATATGCATATTTGCCATTTATCTCGTGTCCTCGTGTGATATTAAACGATAAAGAATCTAGAAGGCTACAGCAAATGCTTTCTTGTCTTTGGCTTATTTAAAAAAAAAAAAAAGCGCAGGCCACAACATTAAGACACTGCACACAAAATGTACAATTCTTAGCCCAGAATGAACAATATTATATTTGTAAAGTGAAATTTTAGTGATGGATGTCATGAGATCATACAGGTCATTTAAAGTGGAGTAATTACATTGTAATTACAACCATGTGTACATTTTAGTCTTCTTATATGATACTTATCCCCATTCACATCACTGCATAGACATGCTATTTAATTAAGATGCGATGAACCACAAAAAAAAAAACAAAAAAACCCCACAAATTCACCTTGTAGTATACAGTTTTGCTTTTGTACTGTACAGTTTATAGAGTTTGCTGATATAGCTCGTGAGTTGTACATTGCGGTAGTGGTGGGCACTTCTGCCTCACATTCAAAAGGTTCTGGGTTAGAATCTCCATTTTTATCAGGGTAAACTAGCTTCCTTCCAAATTCCAACAACATGCATGTTAGCTTCATTGAAGACTACAAATAGTCCATAGGTGTGATTGTGAGGGTAAATGCTTGTTTGTCTGTATTTGCCATGTGATTGGGTGGTGAGCGTGGGCCCCCCCTTCGCTCGCCGAGTTGTCCCTTGAAGTTGCGAGCTATGACTCACAGGCCTCTTCCAGGCGGTGCGCACTGACGCGCCTTTTGCCCCGCCAACTTATGTATGCGTCGCTCACTTGTATGAGCGTGAGCATATTGACGAGTGTACTGGCAGACACACACACACACACACGAACAAACAAACACACACACTTGTGAGTAAACACTAGTTTGTCACAGTGCCACAGTCGCACGCACATACAGTCACGCACCGAGGAGATAATGGTGGCCGGAGGCGGTCTTTAGGGTTCACTGTTGACCAAACAACCCAACCCCCCACCCCTCCAACGTACCCATCTCCCCCCTCGCCGATGTCTTTAAGGCAGAAAGTGCGCTCGGGTCCTCGATGTCTGTTATATTTGATCACCGTCACCCAGCTGAGACGGACAGTGGAAGGCTCAGCTGACAGCTAACACACACACTCAGCTACTGCGCCAGAGGATATTACACGCGGCGTCTGACACCTCTAAATAAGTGTTTACTCTGTGTAGGTCAGAGTGTGTTTGCCTTTGCAGCTTAGTCATAACTCTGTGTGTGTTTGTGTGTGTGTGCGTGTGTGTGCAGCCGTATGAAACACATCCAAAATCATCAGCCTCCATCCCACCGAGCGTTCATGCTTGTCTTCCTCATTAACTTGTAAGTAAAAATAGTGCTCCTTTTAAATCCATGTCGTCACTGTTTGTTGACATAAAGTGATTTTTTAAAATTTATTTTAAAATTTTTTTGTGTGTAATAGAGGTGGAAAATTTTAAATGAAAAAAACGTGAATGGGCTCCTGGACGTCTGATTTGAGTTCTTATTCTTCTAAATACATTTAAACATAAGAATTAGTTTGTCTCACAAATATTTTACATACACATTTTTACTTGTTGTTGAACTCAAATGTGGCCCTTGAGCACAAACGTTTGCACAACACTGTTTTAGATCAATGATATAAATCTCAATCAGGTTTGATAATTAGTTTCCCAGATGAGCCTAATGAAAGGGAATCACTTAAGGAGTTAGTCGAAGCAAGTCGGAGTTTTTATGCATATTGAACAAAAACAAATTTTCTGCTGCCAAAAAGCATAGAAGAGTCAATTAATGAAAACACTGGACATTTGTTGAAAATCACTGTACTGTTTAATAATTTGTGTGTGACTTAGAGAGCATACAGTTTAGTTCTGATAAAGGCGGATGAAGCAACGTTTCAAGAAAATCATCATGCTGTCTAATAATTTGTCAACTGGTTCATCCTGATGAAGGCATAGTAAGGAAAGTTTCAAGAAAGTCAACATATTAAAATATTTGTTTGTGACTGAAGGCAGACGGCTTCGAGGAAATTCTGCTCCATCTTCCGGCGTCTCAGAATGGGGAAGCAGTGTACCATCAACATTGTGTACAGTGGGGATGGGGCGTTGCTGACCTCAACCTGGGATGTTGTAAGTCGATGGGTCGAAAACTTTGCCTCAATTCTACTGACACGCTTTCCTTTAAAGAAGCACAGTCTGGGGACTCAGGGGCGGGCTCTCCTATCTCTGGGGTTGAAGTTGTCAAGGTAGTTACAAATCTCCTCGTGGCAGGGCTCTTCCACCCAGAGTTCCTAAAGGCTCTGGATGTTATGGGGCTGTCCTTTTCAACAAGCTGGGATCAGCCTCCCTGGTAAGGTGTATTGAGGGGCTCTGGAGAGGAGGGTCAATCAGGAAGTCGAATCTTGGATTCAGGAGGAGCAGTGCGGTTTTCGTCCTGGTCGTGGAACGGTGGGCCAGCTCTACACCCAGTTCTGGATGGTGCATACCAGTCTACTAGTCACCCAACCAGTCTCCTGCTTTGTGGACTTCAACCGTTCAACCGTGTCCTTCAGGGAATCCTGTGGTGGGTGCTCCGGGAGGATGGGATAACGGCCCTCTTAATATGGGCTGTTCGATGCCTGTTTCACCAGTGTCAGAGTTTGGTTGGTATTGCCGGCCGTAAGTCAGAGTTGTTTTCAGTGAGGGTTAGACTAAGTTGATAGTCTTTCTTTTGGTAGGTTCGATGACTGTCTTAATTAATTTTGGCCTTTGTCGCCGATTCTGTTCATAACTTTCATGGACAGAATTTCTAGATGTGATCGAGGGATTGAAGGGGTTGGATTTGGTGGCTTAAGCAGTGCGTCTCTGCTTTTTGCAGATGATGTGCTTCTGTTGGCTTCATCAAGCCGTGATCTTCAACTCTCACTGGAGCGGCTCGGAGCTGAGTGTGAAGTGGTTGGAATGAAAATCGGCACCTCCTAATCTGAGGCCATGGTACTCTGTCAGAAAAAGGAGGAGTGCCCTCTTCAGGTCAGGAATGAAATCTTGCCCCAAGTGGAGGAGTTGAAGTATCTTGGGGTCTTGTTCACGAGTGAGGGAAGAATGCAACGGGAGCTCAACAGGCAGATTGGTGCAGCGTCTGCAGTCATGCAAACTCTCTATCGTGTGTCATGGTAACGAACGAGCTAACCCAAAAGTCAATGCTCCCAACTGACCGGTTGATCTACATTCCTACCCTCACCTATGGTCATGAGCGGCGGGTCATGACCAAAAGAACAAGATCACCGATATAGGCGGCTGAAAAGTAATTACTTTGGCAGGGTGTCCAGGGCTCTTCCTTAGAGATAGTGTAAGAAGCTCGGTCATCTGGGAGGGTTCAGTGTAGAGAGAGGAGCCAGATGAGGTGGCTCTTGCATCTGATTAGGATGCCTCCTGGATGCCTCCCTGGTGAGGTGTTCCGGGCATGTTTCACCAGGAGGAGGGCTCCAGGGACGACCAAAGACACGCTGGAGAGACAATGTCTTCCGGATGGTTTGGGAACGCCTCAGGATCTCCTTGGAAGAGCTGGATGAAGTGGCTGTGGAGAGGGAAGTCTGGGCTTCCCTGCTAAAGCTGCAGCCCCTGCGACCTGACCTCGGACAAACGGAAATAAATGGATAGATGCATGGATGATAACAGGTGTATTAAGGAAAGTTTCAAGAAAATCAACCCACTATTAAATAATTTGTGTATGACTCAGAGAGCAAATGGTTTACTTCCAATAAAGGCGAATTAAGGAATGTTTCAATAAAATCATCTGTTAAATAATTTATGTGTGAGTCAGAGCCAACCGGTTCATTCTGATTAAGGCATATTAAGGAAAGCTGCAAGAAAATCATCATACAGTAGAGTTAAAATATTTGTGTGTGACTCAGGGATCAAACGGTTTAGTTCTGATAAAGGCATATTCATGAAATACTGTCAAATAATTTGTGGGGTTTGTTTCCGTCAGGACAAACATATTGAGAGGGATTAGGGTTACAGTAGACTCAGAAACACATGAAAACTGATTTCCAAACAGTTTTGTTCACTGATAACTAAATATTGATGATTACAAATTTACTTTGTGTACATCGCATAGATCATTAAAGAATAAAAAGAAAAAACTGCATATGCATTATTTGGATCACAGTGTACATGTTTGATATTTGTCCCGAACACGCAGACAACATGCATGTTATATGTCGGGGTGCGTGCTGTCTCTCAGTGGTGTCTACAAGGAGCTTTTTAATAAGCTGGGGCAAAAAAAAAAAAAAGGGCGTACAGTAAATCCTCAAATCTGAGCACGTCCATCTCAGGGACCCGAGGGTGCCACGCTATGATTGACAGGCCCCCTTTCACCGGCGCAGTAGGACGGATGGGCGGGGGATGGGGGGACGGATTAGGACCGTCTCGCCCTAAAGGGCCATTGTGGCTGCACGTCTCTCAGCTGCTTCGCCATGCAGGAGGGGCCTCGTGGATGCGTGTGTGTGTGTGTGTGTGTGTGTGTGAGAGACGTTTTGTCCTAATTCTGAATTCTCATGAAAAAACCCACAATTTTACTCGAAATAAAACACAAAATACATAAAATGATGAATGCACTGACTTCTTTTTAAACGAGTACGATTACAAGTATTTACATTTGAGTACTCGACGATCCCAAGTACCGATACTTGGTAACGCCATAATGTCTTCCAATTTGGGATGAAATTGTTTTATTTTAATCAAATATTGTTCCTAAAAACACAAAACCTGAACAATAACACTTTTTAGGTATTGTTGCATCCCTACTTAGAATATTACATACAAATAGAATTTCCACAAAACTTAGCAAAGGGGTAGTGTAAGCGTGAAGGAAGAAGCCATTCAATTTTGGTGAGGATGTCGATGAAGGTGCTCAATTTTGCGTCACTATGGCATCAATGGACATGGCAAAACAACACACCGAAGACAAACATTTCTTTTCAATTCATTTTGCATTGTTTGTTAGTATTAAGCCAAGCGGACTTATCTAAGGCAAATTTATGTGGCTTTTTAAAATAAACAACAGGTAATTCTCATTGTTTTATGTTTAGTTTGACCATAAACTTAAACTGGGAGTGGAATTAAAGCTTGAAGCCTCTTTTTTGAAGAACTGTTTACTATCTACCAAACCGCTGTTGTTGTGAAGGGAGTTGAGCTTTGTTCACTGATGCCATACAGCAAAAAAATCAATAAAAAATGACGGCCCGTATCTAAAAAAAACAACAACAAAAAACAAAACACTTAAGTCGGGTCATTTGTTCCTCAAGGCACCGCTGTGTGTCTGAATTTCTACCACGTCTATTTTGGAATCAGATGAAACGTAAATTACTGCCAGTGTTCTGTCTCCCTTGGAAGCAATTTACCTCACTCTTCGACTGACACGTCACACATTCAAAGTACGGCGGTAGGAAGGTTAAAATCATCATTTAAGCCATTTAGCCCGTTTCCTCAATAGCTCTTCCTCAGTCAAATGACATTGTCAGGGTTTGTTTACTAGTGGTGCAATCAGAGTTTTTGCCACGCGAAAGTATGTGCGACGTCATAGCGAAAATGTCAATTAGTGTTAATTAAAATGTCTGGTTGCTAAGCGAACTCGTGTGAGGGCGTCACCTCGTCACGAGGTACATGCCGCTCGTATGACCTTTCCACGCTTTCCGCTCGCTTCCCCCCCCCGGAGCTTAGCATCCGCTTCCAAAAGGGCCTTCGGAGCGAGTGCCCCCGCGGGCGGGGGGGACTTTGGGGTTGGGAGACCCCTGGCTGGCCTCGCGGCACTGCGGGCACCGAGCGTTGCCAGGAGGAGAGGCCTTGCCAGAGGGCTTGCAGGCAATTAGACGTCTGCGGCGAGGAGTAGCAAAAAGCAGAAAGGAGATTTGAAAGGCGGAATTTGTGTTGACACGCTGTGTAAACATGTTGTTTCGGATTAAAGCCGCAGCCCTGGAACTCACCATACCATATTTATATGGATCATATTGCTTGCAGATTTATCTTAAACAGAGGAACTGTCGTCATATACAGTTTCATAATTTGTATGCCGGTCAATTTCATCTAGGTTGCTTGAAAGAACGCAAAAAAACTGGGATTAGAAAAAAAATCGAGTGCAATAGCGGGCTAACATCCAACAAGTCAATTTAAGATGATAAATAATTCACATGGCACCCAAGCGAAGGCACTACTTACTTTCCGAATCTTGTATCAATCTCTGAACCTCACACCCTTGAATGTTTTTGCAAGAGGTGAAGCCTGGGTTCATGGGTGTGGCCATCTTAGAAATGGGAGTTGGCCCAGAGTTGCACTGATGAAGCAGGAAAAGTCAAAATTGGAGCGAAATCTTGATTTAGACCAGTTTTCATTAAGAGTGCCTTGTTGTTCGCAGTGAATCAGTGAATGCGCGCATGCCACCCAGAGAAAGGTGGAAGAGTGAGGGGGCGGGGTAGGGGGGTTACGGCTTGACAGCCAGCCAGTGTGTGGCCGGGGACTTCAGGCTGACGTGGCCCCTTTCGAGCGCCTCGTTGTCCGTCTCGATTGCGCCCACGTCACGGAGAGATGGTGGAAGTTTCAGGGGGGGAAAAATAGTACAGCAGCTAGTATGTGGACCTAAGCTTTGGGTTTGCGTGGTTACATTAGAGTGCCTCGTTGTCGGCTGGGAGTGTACGCACGTCATGTAGAGACTGACAGAAGAGCGACGAGTGGGGAATTTTTTTTTTTTTTAAGTACGATTTGAAAGCCACCGGAGACTTTAAACGGATATATTTTTGCGGCTGTAACATGTAGGAATGTGTAAGCAAAAAAAAAAAAAAAAAAAGAAAAGAAAAGAAAAAAAAAGATGCTGGACAAAATAAGTATCGATAATGTCTGGTCAGAGATAACGACACAACCCCTACGAGTCCTTGGAAGAAGCGGCTGCCCTCCTGTGTCACTGTTGCTGCAGTCTGCTTGTCTGGCTTTCTTTTCCTCCTCTGCATCTCGGCGCGCGTGATGAAAGACGCTCTGATCGCTTCGACAACAAAGAGCGCGGCCGCCGCTGTTTGGATGATACTCTCCTTTCTTCTCTCCTCCTCCATCTTTTCTCCTCCAACCCCCTGTCTGATCTCACATCCTCTCTCTCTCTCTCTTTCTGCCCCATTCCTCCTCCTCCCTTTTTTTTTCTTCCCTCGTCGCTCTATCTCTGTCTGCCGGACGCCACTCGCAGGCTGTCGGGGGCTTGACGGTTCTTAGTTAAGGGCCCCGGCGATACAATCAGAGGACGGAATTAAAAATCAGAAAGTGTCCTTGTCGGAGAGACACCCCGCACGGCGCACTTTGATGTTGCCTAAGAAATTTGAAATTCATATGTTGTCACACTTCATTTTATTTCCTCTCTCTCTCTCTTTCTCACTCTCTTTTTTCCCAACTCCTCTGTTGAGCGCTATCATGCACAATTCAGTTAAAGAGGGAGCGATGAGGGCAAATGGGTAAAATGCATTGTACAAGTGTTTCTGAAAGCCCTTTCTTGTCTTTCATTTTTCATGTTTTGACTTTGCGGCGCAGGCGAGAAAGATATAATAAATCATTTAATTTCCTTTTGATTGTAGGTACTGCACGGGGCGCTGCGTGGGAGATCGGAGGAACGGGGGGGATCGGCGGCACTGAGGGAATGCAGGGTGGGAAATGTGAGGCCACTTTGATGCCATCTCAGAATCAGACTGAAAGTCATTTGCCAGCGTGATCTTCAAAAGTACATTACTTTAACCCCGATTAAATCTGGTACATAAGGGCAAAAAAACCCAAACAAACAAACAAAAACAATTGCATGATTTTCACCGTTGCTTCTTCCGAGAGATCCACAAAGATAATCGGTGGGACCGTTTTTGGGAGGAGAAGATTGTGAAAAAAGTTGCACTTGTAGAAGGATAAGTTGTATGACATACCATTGATATAAAAAGTCTACACACCCCTGTTCAAATGCCAGATTTTTGTGATGTAAAGAATGAGATGAAGATATATCATTTTGTGAACTATTACCTATACACCTCAGCAAAGAAATTGCATCTTTTCAAGAAGGGAAGTAAAAATAAACAGATATTAAGGTAGCACAAGTATGCACACCCAAATAACTGGGATGTAGCTGTGTTCAGAATGTACCAGTCACATTTAAGATTAAGTTAAATGTGAGTCAGCACACACCTGCCACCATTGAAACTGCCTCAGATTAAGCCTAAATAAATGTTAGCTGTTCTAGTAGGCTTTTCCTACTCAAATCTGATGACTTTTACTCAAGTGAATGGTTAAAATTTTTTATTCTTTTCCACTTGTAAAATGTATTTTATGTTTATCATAACCTCATATTATTTCTTGTTTTAGTGCAAGGATAAAAAGGTACACCTTGTTACCCCCCTCTCTCTAAAACTGGGTGATCACATTACTTTAAGACAAAGCAAGATAAATGATAACTTCCAGTTCATGTGTTATGACCTCGCCTAAGGAGAAATAGGCAAACACATCTTAGAGCAGCAATTAGGTTGTAGTTGAACTGTTACATTTTTAATAAATCGTATCTCTCATCAAGTGCTTGTTCTTTCTCTTTTCTATTAAGGCAGGTTAATATTTTTCCCTTGACAGACCCAAAGCAAACAAAATTGAAAAGAGGTTTTAAAATGTTGTTCTTTTGTACAAATGATACAAAGTTTGGGTACACTGAGTCTGTCTATGAAAATGGATTTTAGATTTATCAGTGTGTATTAAATCAAGGAAATGGTGGTAAAGGTGGGAATCTCGGAACTGTCCATGCCATAAATGTATTTTTTTAAATGGGACAGTGATCTTGAAAGGTTCCGAGAACTGTATGTGTACAGGTGCTCTTGCAGGAACATGCACCTGTTGGTCTTTGAATGGTCATGGGGGAATCTGGAAACAGTGAGGCTAACAAAATCATTACCGCTATATTGACATACAATGTTTTTATCCCGAAATGAGCTAGGGAAAAACAACCCCCCAAAAAACACTTTCCCTTTTCTCGGTAAAGTTGATTCATGATTAATTATCCGTTTATTAATTTTAGACAGGCTATTGATACATTTTGAAAAGGGTGTATCAGAGATAAACAAACAAACAAAAGAAATTCAGGATCTCAAACAATTTAACAATGATGATCAGATCTGTCACTGTGTGAGCTGGAAGGCAACCTCCAATCATTTTTATGATTATCACCATCATTAGAATACATTTTTGGATTTGACACATTTTCCATCTCATGCTACCCTTCAGGAAAATGATGGGGCACGTCGGCGGGTCACTGATGGCCCCTCCCAAGACAGTTACAAATGGGCATGAAGGTGGGCTGGCTCCAGTACAGTCGGCGGAAGGGATGAGGATGGTGAAGGGGTGTTGGGGGTCCCTCCGGTCCCCTCTACACCCAGATTCCTCATTTATCACTCCTGCTGAGCCTCCCCCCGACACCCCCACTCTCATCTTCAACCTAAAAGACTCCCCAAGGTGATGGCAAAGCACCCCCCCCCCCCCCCCCCCCCCCCCCACGAGCGCCACCTGCCCCCCTCCGAAAATATGACAATGCCGTTATCTGTCCCGAGAAAGTCATTCTTCTTTGTCTTTGGTGCATTTGTACGCCAACATCTCTCTCACTTGTGTCTTTTCCGTTCCTCTCACTATTTTCCTTCTCAATTCCTCCGCCCTCCCTCCCCGCTCGTGACAAATGGGTTTTAATAAACGCTGACAGAGCAATGAAATTAGAGGAGCGCACATGCAATGCCCGGCTATAGCTCCACGCTCGACACTGACATATTTAAAAGAGGGGCTTAATTCAGGAGGCTTTACATCAGCGCGGTCCTTGGCTGTTATTGGACTCATTATTACTGCCTGACACTGTGTTGTTTGCTGTGGTGTAAAAAATGATAAAAATCGTAAAAGAAGCGAGCGGCGATGAATGGACACGGAGCACCCTCACGGCGATGGGATGCATGGAATTTGGGAGATGGAGGAAAAATAGAACTTTTCGCCATGATGTTACTTCCAGGTGGGAAAAGCTCAAGCATTTACATGTAGTAGTAAACAAACTCGTCCATGTCGTTTAACCAAGGCAGGGTCCTAATTGAATAATTACTCCAAATTTGGTAGCAATTAGAAAGAACCTCAGGGAAGAGTTTTTAAAGGAACCAAATGGTCAAAATGACACTAAAAAGGCTGCTTCAGATCAAAATGGTCGACTTCCTGTGTTTTTTAGGGAATGGCTCCTTGAGAATTTTTTTGGTGTGTAGGTCTTCTCATGATAGACATGCCTACCAAATTTTATGTTGCTGAGTGAGACTGAATTTGTGGGTTGAACTTTATAAAAACGGCAGGTAAATTTTGGGTGCCGTACCTGCATTCTGGCTTGAGTTTCTGAGTCTGTGAAAGCCCTCAAAATGGCAACTAATTTGTCCCCCCCCCCCCCCCAAGAAAATGGTGCAATTCCAAGAGGGCCTTCACAGCGCTAAACTCGCGCCCTAAAAACCAGACTTGGACCAGACGAGACCAACGTTTATCCGCCAACTTCGTGCCAAAACTGACCACCCATTTGCCCCCCTTCCACGTAAACAGTTTATTCCATTGACCCTATTAGCGGATATTTGTCCCCCCGCCCCATCTCCCACGTTGCCTCATTACAGCTCTTAAAGAAAAATGGCGTGTTGGGGTACAGCGAGGAAAGGAGGTGGCGGGCGCTTCTTTTTTTTTTCCAAGAGAAACCTTCCATAAGGAATAACTGACACGGAGGACTTAGCCACGCCTCGGGAGCCGCCACTCGGTGTCGGGGAGCATTGTTTGCTCGGATTACAGGCCGAGCAGGGGAACCTAATCCCCTAATTTTTAATCTCTCTTGATTCCACCGGGATGCAGAGGAGACTTGGAGGGAGAGGGAGGGGGGGTATTCCCTGACATGGCGTGGGTAGGTGGGTTATGGAGCGGGGGATGTCTGGGGGGGGGGGGGTCAGCATGGTAACAAAGGGCATTTGATTTTTGAGGGTGCGGTTTCGCCTCGCCATTTTGGGAAGAGGGTGAGTAGGCTGAAAACAAATAAACACTGCATAATTAATCTGTTATATTTTATATTTTAGCTTTGATTAAATGAAAATGATTCATTTAGTGAATCCTGAAGATTTAACCTGAAAGTTTTTATTTCATTTAAACCATATTTGAATGTTGGAACAGTGTTAGCCAAAACGTTAGCTCTTGCTAATTTAAATTTTGTTTTTCACATACTCATACAAGCTTCACACAAGGCACATGCTCTTATCGTCATTATATTTAACGTTTTATGGCTTCTTTCTGGTTTATCTAAGAGAAATATAAACATTTAAGCAGCATCTCCTCCTGTCGCCAGTCGGCTACCGTCTAGTGTAGCTGGCCTGCATTCTCTGGACAATAGTGCATCAGATTCGCGGGCTGAATATTACGTCCATTCATGTGTTTGAAAACATAAATGACTTTAACTGTAATCTTACCAAAATGAGACTCTACTTTCATCTCGCCAAAAATGTTGTTTTCTAGCATTTTCCATTCTTTAGTAAATAGAACAAAATTGGTTTTCACGATCACAACACACACTTTCTACTAACTATTGCAACACATTGTCTGTTTATACCATACCTATATTGTACAGAATCTGTTTGAGTGTCAGGTGCCTAAATTTGCCCAATTTCCAACCTTTTGACATTTCTGATAAGACTAATCTTTATCTTCAACGCAAAAGCTGAGCTGATCTTAAATCCAAAATGATGCAACACCGCCATCTACTGGGATCTGTTAGCCATTCCAGTGGTTTACAAACCTGAAATTCACAGACAAGACCCTCTTCCACGCCCACCCGTTGAAAAATATGTTCGACGGTGCCAGCAAACTTTTGTATTGCAATTGACTAATATAAACGTCCGAGGCAGTGAATGCGTTGAGTAAGAAGAGGACGCTCCCTCAGTGTAACACTTTACCACGTTTTGCCATTTTGCTATCCATTGTTCCCAAAGATCAGAGAAAATATACACCTTTGAGAATTGTTGTAAGCTTTGTTTGTACGTCTTGCTGCTCCACGTGTGTTCAAGTAGAAGTTGTTTGAAGGTTTGTAATTACCCCAACATCTATGCCATAGATATAATTAGCATAGGACAATTAGCATAGATTTTATGCTAATTGATATCAGCCCATCTGTGGCTTTTCACACTGTAAATTAAGATTAAGCTAGCGGACTTTTGTTCGATGAAATTACATGGTTTGGTTGAACATTTTTGTGTTTAAATATTCAATGTTTCATTCTTTAATTAATTTTGTTTTACTATATGCCAGTTTTACAGTGAACTTCAACTGACAAATAAACAGCTGGAAGCAAGTACGCTTTTCCTCTTATTTAGAGACTTGACACTTATTTCTTACACTGTACGCTGTTTTAATTGCACTTTTATTTTTGTTCCTCTTTGTTTTAAATGTTTATAAGCTGTTTTTTTCTTTGTTTTTAAATGCTTTTAATCACGTAAAGCACATTGAGTTACATTGTGAATGAAATGCGCTATATAAATACATTTGCTTTGCTTTGTTTTGAGCGAGTGAGAGAATGAGAAGAGGCACTAAGGAGTACTTTGAAAAGTGTATTTTCATATGTTTACAGCGTGTGCGAGATGTAAAACTATAAAACACAGTTCTAGACTAACTCTTTTTCCAAAGGAGCACAGCGATCTGTAATTTGAAATTTTAGGTGCGCAAGTCGAAAATTTAGGGCGGCACATTGCAAATTGACTGGCAAAGAAAATGGCCACATTTCCTTTCATTTTCACTATATTATTGAGAAACATTTTGAAAATAAATGCATAAACTACAATGTTTTAAAATCATTGTGAACATTTTGACACAACATAGATCATCATGCACAAGTTATACAGCTTAAATACTAAAAATGTCAAGTCACCAGCAACAACTATTTAATAATAATTAAACAAATTTGCAAATTTACTGGTCGCACATGAGCGAGTAGATGAAAAATTGACTCACGCTCTCAAATTTTTGGGGGCAAAACGTGACCATTTAGGGGCAGTCAAGAGCCCTGTGAAAGCATGTTTTTTTAAATGGTCTGTCTATATTGCAGATTTTCACCTCTCGCTTGGGGGTCTGGAACGTATCCCCTGTAATAAACGGATGTTACTTGCAAACTAAAAAAATGTAAATAAAAGTGACAAAAATGCTTAAAAGGGAATTTAACAAGTATAGATTGCAAATGCCAGTACTATTTAAAACACGGTACTCTGATTAAGTTTGTGTTTGTGCAATAAGAATTAAACAGCAAAATTAGTCAACATAAGGAGGCGCCATCTTAGCCAAAATTGTTATCAGCTGCAGACCGGAAGTGATGTCGAAGCGCCAGTAGAAAGTTACCTGCTACCAGGGCACTCCATAGATGTGACATGTGTCAGCTGACAGACGACAGATAGTGATGGGATTTGCAGGTGCGATACTATTAGTCTTTCCCCTCTTCGGCTGTGATTTGTACACATTATTAATAATTTAAAGTGTTGAAAATAGTTTGAGAACAAATCTTTTAACTCTATCGAAACACTTCACGTTCTGAGAAGTGAAGTAAAACTGCTTTCCTCACTCTGCGGAGTATTAAGACAAAATTGTTGCCTTAAGATGGAGTCTGGATGTTTTTTCGACAATACTGAGTGAAAATAGTGAGGTTAGAATAATTTGCGTAAGGCTTGTTTTGTTAAAAATGGATAACTGTAATACTTAGGTGCACTGAACTGTGTTAGTCACAAAGGTAAGTGCGTGCAAATTCATGCTATTGAACTGCTTTGTCAGCTCATTCTTTTAGTTCCTGCATCACTATTAGCTCTAAGACCTTTGAAAAAAAGTTTGGGAAGATGATGTAAACACAGTCGCTTGCTTGCTTATTGGAATCGTAAAAAGATCTAAAAATGGTGCCCCCATAAGGACAGATGCAAAACTTGAAACTTTCTTTCTTTTATAACTACTTCATTTTTAATTTTTAAGCAAACAATAGCTGACACAGACAATATTCAGATTTAAAATCTAAAGTTTTTACATCTTGGGTTTAGTTCCCCTTTAAATGTTAAGTGTATACCCACCCCTGTTCACACCAAAATTTGTGGACTCTCATGTACAAATCGCAGCACAAACAGTTGCGATGGTCAGCCACTTTCAGAAAACTTTCATGTTGCGTGACAATTCAGTCACCTTAGTCCACGTCGTTTCGTGTGCGGCGGGTTTAACAATCAGAGAAAATCCGGCAGGCTGTTTACCTTGCAGCATTAAACCAAATGAGATTAGGACACGCAAGCACACTCACACCTAACACATTCACTGCCATTGACGGCTTTAGAAAGTCAAATATCCACGTTAACTGGGAAGGCGTGTAGTGAATGAGTTAATAACGCAAAAGCATGAATGAAGCACACAAGAAGGTGAACTTGTTTGAACTATCTAAGCTGGAAATAGGAATTCAAACAGTGGAGGAGCCCCAGAAAAAATATTTTAAAAAAAAAAAAAAAAAAAGCGTGAAGGGGAAGAAAGCATCTAGAATCTAAGAACGAGTTCAACCAGAGGCCCGCTTCCATGTCGACCTCAGCTGTGACAGGATGGAAACAGGCGAGTTGGGAATGAGTGCGACCATTGACAAAGTCACCATGGGCGGCTTCCAGCGTGCCTGCCAGCCAGCGAGGAAGCGACGGACCCCTTGGAGGCTGGCCAAGACCGGGGGGCCCTTTTGTGCACATTCCAATCAGCCGCGGATATTTATACTTGGAGGCCTAATTGAAAGGTTGGCTTGTGAAGCATCTGCGCACACACGCTCACGCCGCCCCTTTTGGCGCGTGCGCACACACACAGACACACACGCGCACACACTCCGTCTAGTGTTGACCCGGGGGCGGAAGGAGGCCAGACGTGCTTCTTGTGTGACGGCCAGAGTCCCCGAGGGGGGACCCGGTTGCAAAGTGCCAAGCCTCTGCCAAAAGGTTAAATTTGCGATTTATTGCTTATCGCTTCCTTGATATTTACTCATCCTTGCTCGAGGAGGCTGCACAGTGCCCTGAGCCACAGCCGGAACATTAATAATAATAATAATCACAATAATAATAATTAGTATGGTTATTATAGTAGTAATAATAGAACAGCAGAGCTGAAATTACATTTATCACAAGTCTACTTTCCCCATTGAAATTAATGGAAATGCCATTAATATGGCATTTCCATTAAAAAAAATATATTTTATTTTAAAAATATATTTTATTTTATATATTTTAAATTTCATGGGAACAATAAAAATTTCATGGGAACAACAATAAACAATAAAAATTATGAGCATTTTTTTTTTTTTTTTTTTTTTTTTTTACATTCATGGTCAGGCTCGGTTCCCAAAACCCCATGACTAGTGGGTGTCCACTGCAACTGTTTAAAAATTTATATTT
The DNA here is from genome assembly GCF_024500275.1 of Phycodurus eques. NCBI lineage: Eukaryota > Metazoa > Chordata > Actinopteri > Syngnathiformes > Syngnathidae > Phycodurus > Phycodurus eques. The sequence continues at coordinate 22,144,174 of NC_084528.1, read as the reverse complement.
GAACAAAAAAGGTGAAGCAACTCACTTAGACAGATAACCTAACCATACTCAGAGGCATGCATGCTTTATATGCCTCATCGGTGGCACCTTTATATGCCTCTGTGAAGAACTAATAGTAGTATGGCTTACTGAGGAATGAGGAGTCTCTATGTCTATTCCTATGTTTCCTATGTTCCTATGCTGCCCCCAAGTGGCCATGGTGCACACACCAGAAGGAGCAGCCCAATGTCCATTGACTTGAAACATAGTGTGACAAAACTGTAAATTATTTACATTCTATTTACTGTAATAATGTCATTACTGAATATTTTTATCAAGTAGAATATTACAGTGTTATTTGTTTTGTGTCATTTAAAAACACATTCCAAAAATGTTTGTTGTTTTTTGGGAGGCTGGAACAGATTAATGGCATTTCCATTTATTTCAATGGGAAAAGATGATCTGTGATAGGAATGTTTTGAGGTACGAACATGGTCACAGAACCAATAAAACTCGTATCTCAAGGCACCACTATAATACCAATATTTGTTCTTTACAGAATAACGTGAATATTTATCTGGATTTTACACAATTCTAGAAGCGCACTATGAGTGAAAGCGGCAACGTACACGCCAAAGCGGAAGCCAAAACGCAGACTCCTGGGAGCGCCACACAAATGGCTGGAATGCAAGAATGTGCGCAGTGAAGGCGCTGATTAATGCACAATTAGTCTTGTGTTGTGTCACTTGTAACGGGACGGCCCCTGTGTGGAGTTGGTTAAAGCTCTCGGCGGCGTTCCAGCTGGCCCTTCGCTCATCTCGGGGACGTGCGGGCGGGCTTCCCGTGCCAGCTGGCAGTGGAACACACTCGCCACCACCCGCTTTCCTTCATGACAGGCATCTCTGAGAAAAAAAAAAAACTTGAGAAAAACCTGGTGGTCCTTGAATGCTCCTTTTCACGGGTGACAAAAAAAAAGAAAACACCTTTTCATGTGTTCCCCGCCAAGGACGTTTGGGGCAAGTCGGAAAAATTGATTCCGAATGTTGCCCAAAACGTTATGACTTCCTCCCACATTAACGACAACATGGCCGTGTCCTTCCTATGGATCTGTTCTTTCCATAGTCAGACTATTTTACTGCCAAAAATGTTTTCTAAACACTGTAAAGGCGAAAAATTACACAAGAAGGCGGAAACAGTTGTCGCCACCAAAATCTTATGCAACAAAAAGTTTACATTTTAGTCATCAGATCATTCAATAAATTGAATGAATGGCAACTACTACTATCACTGTTTTATTTATGTTTAATGGGATTTTCCACAAAGATTTGGATCAGATCGGGATTAAATGTTCATTGAAATTAGATGAAAGTTCTCTGTCAAGTTTTGACAGAGATCTTTTGCAATCTTTGTTTGTATGACATCCGTGCATAGCATCTCAAGGAGGTGTATGGCCACATAGAGAGAGAGAGAGAGAGAGAGAAAAAGTCCTGTCCACTACATAGTTTTTGTCCATTTCTAAGGAAATTGATTTTTTGTATTTATGACATCATCAATGCATGGCATTTTAAGGAATTTTATGGCCAAACAGAAATATGTTTTGCATCCATTAAACCTTTTTAGTCCAATATAAAGAAAGGGATTTTGGTTTGTGTATGACGTATAATCTGGGCAAGGCAACTCAAAGAGTTGAATAGCCACAGAAACAAAAATGTTTTGTCCATTAAACTTTTTTTCTGTGCCCATTTTAAAGGAAATCGATTTTTTTTCGTGTGATATCGTCAATGCAGGCGCCACGGTGGACGACTGGTTAGAGCGTCAGCCTCACAGTTCTGAGGACCCGGGTTCAATCCCCGGCCCCGCCTGTGTGGAGTTTGCATGTTCTCCCCGTGCCTGCGTGGGTTTTCTCCGGGCACTCCGGTTTCCTCCCACATCCCAAAAACATGCATTAATTGGAGACTCTAAATTGCCCGTAGGCATGATTGTGAGTGCGAATGGTTGTTTGTTTCTATGTGCCCTGCGATTGGCTGGCAACCAGTTCAGGGTGTACCCCGCCTCCTGCCCGATGACAGCTGGGATTGGCTCCAGCACGCCCGCGACCCTAGTGAGGAGAAGCGGCTCAGAAAATGGATGGATGGATCGTCAATGCATGGCATCTCAACAAGCAGTATAGCCACACTGAAATAAAAATCTAAACATTATTGATAATTAAAACTAATAGCTAAACATTTTATTTATAGTACGAGGAGAATATGCTACATCTAAAATTAATCAATTTACAAGAATGACAGTGAAATATTAACAATAAAGTGGGAATCTTATTCTTGTAAAAAAAATTTACTGTAATGTTACAATCCTTCTCGTATAATTTGTTTGTATTTTGTAGTATTAAAACTTAGCACATAATATTAGCTATTTCATTTGATAAAAAAATCAACTTCATTATAATAAAATTAAAGCCTTTTTTCTTTATTTAACTATTTATTTCATTAAAATTAAATAAAATTAATAAAATACAAAAATAGTATTACAACTTTATATTTTTTTACAATATTGCAACGTTATTCTCCCACTATTTCAGTTTTACTGTCCTTAAATTATTAAAATATATTTTTTTAAATTAATTAAAATACATTTTAAGAAATTTATTTTTTAGTATTACAATTTTATTCTTGCATATTTTCAATTTATTTTCATATCAACTTTACTTTCCGACTATTTCAGCTTTACTGTCCTAAAATTACTAAAATGAATATAAATATATATATATATATATATATATATATATAAATACATTAATTAATTAATAAAAAAATATATTTTATTCTTTTAATATTGCGACTTAATTCTCAAAAAACTTTTTTCATAATATTCTGACTTGTTTCTCCTCATATTCCCTCTTTATTATCTTACAATTTCATCCATCCATCCATCTTCTGTACTGCTTATCCTTACTATGGTTGCGGGCATGCTGGAGCCTATCCCAGCTATCTTTGAAAATTAAAATATATTTTATTATAAATGAAATAAACTGTATTTTTGAAAAATAATATTTTATTATTTTAAAATTATACTTTTATTCTTGAAAAAATAAAACTTTTTTGTAATATTGCAGCTTTATTCTACTACTGTTTCAGCTTTATTGTCCTAAAATTACAAAATAATTAGTCAATTGAACATTTTATATATATATATATATATATATATTCATTGAAATGTAATTTAATACATTTTTTATTTTAGTAAGTTATTATAGTACAACTACAATAGTAGTAAAATAAAGTTGAAATATACAGTATATAATATACAGTATATAATATATAAAATTACATTTATAAATATAAAAAAATCCAAATATTTCAACTTGATTCTTGTAAAAATCACAACCAGTGGAGGCTGCAGATTGTACTTGTGTTGAGTTAAAATACCATCATTCTTCTTGTTTTATTCAAGTATTTTTCCCCCCCGCTGCGTCTCCACCGGCAGTCGAGCAGAAATGAGGCGTGATTGCAAGACAGGCCTGATGAAATTGGATCAAAGGGCAGATTTGAATATGTGCTGTCTCTGCCCCTTTCCAGATTTCTGGTGGGCGAGAGCCGACTGTACGTACTCAGCACAATGCCCAAAGAGAAATCAAAGCAAGCAATCATTGAAAATTAAAACTCCAGTCAAAGGTTTACCACGTGTGGGAAAAACAACAATATGAGCGTGCATGGATGTTCTCTCCATATCCAAGTTGACGTACTGAACACAATAACGAGCCTAATTAAAAAAAATCTGAAAATAAAAAGAATAAAGTTTTACTGGAATAAAATATAAAATTTTATGACTCAACACAGGTGGAAATATTGGACAAAAATAAAATGTTCATTTTATGAAAATAAAGTCTTCATATTGAGACCTGATCAATTTGAATACATTAGATATTTTATGAGAAAAAACTGTTTTAATTCGATGAAAATTCAATGTTATTTTTTTAATTAATTGTCACAACACTGTGAGGAAAAAAATCTTATTTTAGGAAAATGCAATTTAACTTTTTAAAAAACACAGTTTTTATATCCATCCATCCATTCATCCATTTTCTGAGCCGCTTCTCCTCACTAGGGTCGCGGGGGTGCTGGAGCCTATCCCAGCTATCATCGGGCAGGAGGCGGGGTACACCCTGAACTGGTTGCCAGCCAATCGCAGCAGTTTTAATATGATTTTAGAAAAAAATAAAATAAAATTATGAGTGGAATTTTACACAAACTATACAATTTTCTGAGAATAGAGTACCGACATAACGTGGAAAAAGTGGTAATGTTAAGACAAAGTTGATAGAAAGTGTCGTTAAAATGTTTGTTGTTTAAGTCAAAATGTGAAACCATTTAATATACAATGAGAAATGTAAATCTTAATTTTACAAAAATAAAAAAAAATGACTTAAAATATAAAGTTGTAATATTATGACAAAAAAGTCTCAATTTGACCGAAAAAAAAAATATTAAAAAAAAAAAAATGTTAGGAGAATGGAAGTGACATTTTGGGAGAGTAAAGCCAACAATATGCACGTGTACGGATGTTCTCTTCGTATCTAGGTTGACATGTTGAAGACAATAACGGGCCCCGGTTACGTACAGATCAGTACAAAGGCAAATTAATATTTCAAGATCATTACTGATGCCCCCCAGTCAAACATGCACTAGGTAATTAATTGATCCAGCCTGGTGGTCCGCAGAGAGATTAGACCGGATGACTTGTTGTTTATCTCGTGTTTGATTGCTCTGAGCAAATGATTTCCTATTGAATGGAAACAAGGTTGGTGTATATATTTGACCTGTGAGGCATGTATACAGTCGAAGAATTCCTCGGGGTGGGGGCGGGGGGGAATTACGGCTCGTCCCCCGAGTTCCTTTTTCATCCCAGTTCATACGTAGTGTCGATTGTATTGTATTTATTTCACAGGGCGGATGCAAATGGCTCCATGCGTTTTGGCAAAGACGACGTGTCGTCTTGGCTGGCGTCCTCCGTCATCAACTGTTGGATGCGAATGGAGTGTCAACGTGCTAATTGTCGCTGGGCATTTTTTGATTTATGGCGGGCGCGCACGCCAAGATGGAACGCGGGATGATTTTTGCATTTTGGCAGACGATGGGCAAACACCGCAGAGCCGTGCCAAAAGTTCAATTTGGGGCTCAAAAGACCGAATTCAGCGATTCACGAGAGGGCCCCGTTGAGCTATACGACGTTGCTACATGCTCACACTTGTTCCTCATTAACCATCATGTACTCTTATTGTACCGATTATTCCAATTCCACATTTTTATAAAAGGTAAAACTGCACCAATTGTACTTTTGCACAATTGCATGACAGTGTTCAGTTCATTATTTCTAAAATTGTAGTTTTTGTTCTCGTGATATTACAGCTTTATTTTTAAGTATTATAATTTTATTTTCGTAAAATTAAGACTTAATAATGAAGAAAATTATGACTTTCTTGTCATCTAGTTAAATTTTTTCCTCAATGTATCATTTTTTTCAGAAACATTTTTTTCTCTTCATACTGTAATATGACTGACGACAAACATTTTCTTGACACTTTCACTTTCAACTTTATTTTCTTAAAATTAAGACTTTGTCCTCGTAACTTTAGTCTCATAAACATAAAATGTAGTCTTGCAAAATGTCACAACAAATATCAATTTTTAATTTTTAATTTTTGTAAAATCAAGACTCCTTTTCTCATAATATTATGACTATATTTTTTAAGAATTACTATTTTATTTTCAAAAAAATTTACTTCTGTAAAATTAAAATTACGAATTTGTTGTGTATGTACTGTATAACATTTCTTCATAGACTTTCTTGTAATACTGTAGTATGACTTTATTCTTATTCTTGTAATATTGTGACTTTGCCCTTGTAATATTAGACTTTTAGTCTCATGAAATATGTCCATTGTTGTAAAATTTTATTCTTATTTTTGTATAATTAACACTTGTTTCCCGTAATATTACAACTTCATTTTTAAACATTACAGTACAATTTTAGCTTTGCAAAATTAAGACCTACTAAAAAATTAAGCATATGAATAATATGTGATTTCTTCATATTTTTGAGTCTCTTAAATATCAAGATTTCATTTTTCAACCTTTTAGTAGTCTAATTACAAACATTTCTCTCCTAAAATATTACATTTCTTGTTTTTAAATGACAATTGTTTTTCTTGTGGTTTTACAACTGAATTCACAGAGAGTTTTCCCCCGTAAGACTTCTTTCCTCTTTTAAATTTCAGAAATGTCAACTTTTTAAAAAACCTAATTGTATGAATTGACAACGAATTGCAGTTGCACCTTTTATGTAATAGTATGCCTTTACTCTTGTAAAATATTACTATTATTTTTGTAAAATACTTTATGACTTTTATTTCCATTTATACTTTTTTCAATTATTTTGACTTTTTCAAACAATAGTATGATTTTATTCTCGTCTCATAACATTTCCTCGCCCCATGTAATATATTAGATTTATTCTTGTAAAATGACAAATAAATAACCCGTTTGGTGGAGGAAACAGTAATCCAAACAATCAATGTGGACGAACATGCATATATTAAAGCTATAGTAGGACCAACAACGACAACATGCTAGTCAAGGGGAAGCCTTGAGCGGACAGCATCTCTCTTCGTTTAGGCTGTCTTTAATAATTAAGCCGATACATTTATTTATCGGGCTCAGGCCCAGGTGTGTTGCACTTCTCTCAAGAACGATGCTCAGGAGACCGAGCGGAAGATTCATCTTCCCTTTCATACTCGACATCAATGTTTGTAGCCTCAGGCACAACATGCCGAGAAAAAAGAAAGTAATGAAAACATAGATTTGGTCTCTGTCCAACTTACCTGCAAAATAATCCGCATCAGCATTTTTGTCATGTGACAATATGCTCTAATTGTACATTTTGTTTTCACACGGGTTTGCATTGGAATTCCCAGTGATAAGTCTCAAATGTGTACATTGGGGAGAAAATGGAGAGCGGCTCCTGAAACTGACACTCACACACCAATGTGTGTAGTATGTAACACGCTGTGATGAAAGACTGCTTTCATCTTCATCACATCTCAAAAACTATTTCATGTGCAAAAACATCTTTGTTGTTTTCAGAGGTGAGAAGATCTGGGTCAAAAGATGATACTCATTGCCTTCTTGTTTGTATCCGTCTTGTGTTAAAGGCAACTTTTTATGATTACCCCCCCCCCACATTTAAAACAGTTCCCAGGTGTCTTCATGTCTATGACATTCTTTTGTTAAAATACCCCAAGGATCAAGATTACAGTACACTTTACACACTATTTTCCTGTGTTGAACCCATGGCGAAGGCAGTGCTGCGGAACCACAGTGGAGTACAACTTTTGTTACGGCTTGCTTCACGTGCCCGGTGTGTGTGGGGGGGGGGGAAAGCCAGTGCCCAGAAAGACAACAGAATCATTTTCATTCATGGAGGCAGCACTTCGCACACTACATTGTGTGTATGTGGCGCAACGACGCATCACCGAAAATAAATACTCCCCACCATGTCGATAATTTCACCAAGCAATTATGTGCATCCGATAGAACTAAACTGTTGATTTCACAGTTTAGTCCATCTACTTAATGGCAGAATTCAGCCTTTACGTGGAAACAAAATGGTGTCATTTTGAATCACGTCTAATCTATACAAAACTGACGTTTGAATACTGCTTGGGGTCATAGGTTTGGATTCGAAATTTAATGCACGAAATACATTGCCACTGTAGCAGTCGGATGAATGTCTACACTTTGCTGGCACTAAGTCACAGGTGTCAAACTCAAGGCCGGGGGGCTAGATCTGCCCCGCCACAACATTTTTTGTGGCCCACGAAAGCAAGTGGGTCTACTTAATGTTTCTTAGATGGGTGGATTTGTTCTTTTTATTTTTCCAGAAAATTTCTTTCAAAATTACATTTTTTTCTTCACTTTATACAGACATTTTCTTTCACCAAATCATTTCTTAACATACATTGAGCAATAATTATATACTTCAATACTTCATTGTCATTATTTTCCATGACTTCTGACTTCAAATAGAATGTGTTGTTAAAAATACAGAATAATGAATTGAATACAACACTCTGAGGGCATGTGGCCAGCAATGAAAATGAGTTTGACACCCCTGGTTAAGTCATTTTTAACTTACTGTCAAAATATCAAATACAAAAACACCATTCTGCTTGCTAAATTTTTTTTTTTTATGTTTGTGTAGATTGTCAGTCATCCAGGTCATGGTAATCCGCAATGTTCAAATCGAGGGAACTCTTCTTGTTTGTTGAATTTGTTGTTTTTTCTTTTTTTTTCCAAAAATGATAAAAAAATGAGTGAGGCAATTATGCTATTAGGCTAACTGAATGCTGGAACTCCAATGTGGTCCTTCATTACTGTTTAGGTTGTGAAATATGCGCATGTTCTTCATTTTCAATGAATGTATCGAAACTGTAACATTGAGCACTTTCTTTCAAATATTGGCGTTATCAGCCTTAGTTTCTGATAATCGGCGCACACTCAAATGTTCAGCCAAGTTGTCAATGTGGGAGAGGAGAAGTATTTGCATTTGGCGACTCGACCGTTGCATGCGCCACATGCATGGATCTGCTACAAAAACTGACAAGTGTAATTCGGCGGCTTGGTGATGAAATGCTTTCTCCATCAGTGATAATGCAATCGAATATATACGATGCAGAATCCATTGTCTCCTACGACAAGATCTGAGGTGGACCACTTCCCAAGTGCCGTTGATATGGAGGATTCTGCATCGACCGACCGGGTCACGTCCTGAGGAAGAACCACTTTCCCGAAGACGTTTCTGTAGGAGGCCAAAGAAACTGCATGCAGTCATGTGACTTCCTGGCTCCATCTGATTGGTGAAATGGAGTCTGACATCACTAGAGGTTACGTTGGATTGGTGGAACAGAGTCATGTGACAACGCTCAAGCCAAAAGTCTTTCTGAGGAACTAAAAGAAAATAGATCACGCAAGCAATAATATTTAGCTCAATGTAATGGAGTAAAAGCAGCGTTCCTTCTTAATAAAAATACTCAAGTAAACGTAAAAAGTGTGTCTCATTAAAAATACTCTAACAAATACAATTTAAGTAATTGTAGCGAAGTAGTTCATTAAAACCCACCTCTGGCGACCGAAGGCGGCTTAATGAAAGAACCCGAAGTGCCGCCACAGAGACGGAGAAGGCCCAGAGGGTGAGGGGGAGGAGGGAGGAAGAAAGCCGAGCGAAGGTGGGTGAAGAAGGCACACACCAAGGGAGGAAACGCCGGGTGAAGAATGAAACCGATAAAGCGGTAGGCGAAGAAGACGGAAAGAGTACGGGGCTTGATATGATTTCAATGGAATGTTTGTTGACAGGGCTCCGTGGCCCCGGGGCCTCGGGATAAATGATTGAACGCCGCGCCTGTCAAAACCCCAATGTTTCTGTGGGTTTGTGTTTCTCTACTGCTCCCTTTCGCTAGAGGGAAGGTAACGGGCCCGCTAATTGACACGGAATTAAGCATGAAACGCACTGCAAGCGCAGCCGCCTTATGCCTTGGATGGTCTCTCTGCCAAAAGGGAGAGGACTGGGTGCGGGGGGATATCCAAGCCGGTTAAAGACACACACATTTCCAAACACATATTGAATTGACATCAGACACGTACAAACAGACAAGCGTGAACACATCTTCATACAGGCGCACACAAAAACAAGAGGATAAACATCCTAGCAGATGGCCTACTATTCACTTACACCACATCAGGCGTTTAACAGTTTTTTAACACCCACACACATACAGTATGTGCAAAAAAGCAAAAACAGCAGGAACGAAAAATAAATCTTCACACAACGCTCCACTAAAAAGTCATCCTTTTAGAATTAAAAGTGGTCACACCAGGAAGCCCTCTAAAGTTGACGTGTGGGCTTGTCGCTGGAATAAAAAACAAATTAAAACAAAGGCAAGAGGATTACAGGGAGAACGAGAGTGAGTCGCAAAGAAGCAAGATATATCTGCCACTGTTTTTAACTGGGTTCAGTCATATCATAGCAACAGAGAATTTTTTTTAAAATTAATATCAATAACTGTTCGTCTATGAGCTATAACCTCAGCTGCGGTATCCCCCAAGGCTCAATTTTAGGCCCATTTCTTTTTAAGCTCAACATGTTGCCACTGGGTGATCGTGTCATCGGGAGACACTGCATAAATTTCCATAGTTATGCTGATGTTACAGACCTGTACATCGGCGTGTCTCACGAGGCCAGTCAATGTAATTTTAAATTGTAGTTTCGATATTTAGTCATGGATGGCAGAAAATCTTTTGCAGCTCAACCCAGTCAAGACTGAAGTACTGGTTACCAGTCCTGAGGCACCGAGAGAAAAGCTACACTTTATACTAAAAGCATTGGCTCTTAAATCATCAGAAAAAGTGAAGAATCTTGGTGTTTTATTGGACTCTAATTTTGAGTTATAATGAAGCGTAATTATTCTAGTTAATATTCAAATAAGGTTATGATTGATTGCAAGACAGAAATACTGACGGAAAATGCTCAAGAGGGAATTTAAAGAGAAGAACCATAGAAATGCATGGTGGTAGGTGACCAAATTGCATCCAATGGGGAATCCTCAAGTTGTTTATCAGAAGCACTGATTTATGTTGTAATATTGTTTCATGAAATTGCATTAATCTGTTCCCAACAGTCTATTCTCTTCATTTTCATAGCATTTCTCTTGGCTGCACTGCTTCCAGTATATATATATATATATATAGAGAGAGAGAGAGAGACAGAGAGAGAGAGAGAGAGAGAGAGAGAGAGAGAGAGAGAGAGAGAGAGAGAGAGAGAGAGAGAGAGAGAGAGAGAGAGAGAGAGAGAGAGAGAGAGAGAGAGAGAGAGAGAGATAGATAGATAGAGAGATAGATAGATAGATAGATAGATTAGAGCGTCAGCCTCACAGTTCTGAGGACGTCAGCCTCACAGTTCTGAGGACCCGGGTTCAATCCCCGGCCCCGACTGTGTGGAGTTTGCATGTTCTCCCCGTGCCTGCGTGGGTTTTCTCCGGGCACTCCGGTTTTCCTCCCACATCCCAAAAACATGCATTAATTGGAGACTCTAAATTGCCCGTAGGCATGACTGTGAGTGCGAATGGTTTGTGCCCTGCGATTGGCTGGCAACCAGTTCAGGGTGTACCCCGCCTCCTGCCCGATGACAGCTGGGATAGGCTCCAGAACGCCCGCGACCCTAGTGAGGATAAGCGGCTCAGAAAATTTATATTTTTTTTTTTCCCTGTCCAATCAGATTTCATCCTCTATGTGTTGCCATGTCAATGTAATCTGCCCAGGGCCTTCAGAATTAGTAGTGCTGGCCAATGTAATTTTATCTATAGGAGCAATGGGACTGTTTCTTTTACCAGTTAGATTTTAAATTTCACCTCATAACAACATCTGTATTTTTGCATCCTCTGATCGGTTGGTTGGTCTGAGCCAAACTTTTATCCAGTGCAAACAAATGGGAGGTTACAGGTAGAGCCCAATAAGAAGCATTACAGGTTGAGGAAGTTGAGCTATTTCTCAGTGTGAACTAGAAAGAAAAGCTGCCAGGTCAGAGGTCGGATTGCATCCTGCTGACTCGTAACCAATCAGAGGCAGAGGGATGGGAGGAGCGGTGTAGGCGAGCAAGGGAAAGAAGGCGGATCCCCAGGGTCAATTATCCATGGAAAAGGAGGTTCTGCAGCTGGCGTTCTGCATCTCATTTGCAAGGGGCGGCCAAAAGGTGCACCTGAGCTTGGCTACCACTGCATTCGCACGCACACACACACACACACAGAGGCAATTAACGTCTTTTGCGCAACTCCACACATGTGACAGTGGCTGGGCAGGAGTGGGTGGGGCCAGGCGGCTCAAAGAGAGAGTGCCTCGTGCCTTCCCACTGAGACTAATTTCATGTAAGGGGGCTTTGGAGGGCTTTGGGTTGTTTGGAGGGCTTTGGGTTGTGCTGGAATGTCACATGCACATGCGCTCACCTTGAAAACACCTCAATACAGTACAGGTGCAACAATTGATCAATTAATCAACAACTATTCCAGTGTCAAATTAATCCAGAACTATTTTGACAATGGATTAAACATTTAGAGACATTAACGAAAAATTGTCTAAATTTCAGCCTTTTAACAATAAATATGATTTCTGTAGTCCTCCATGAAAGCAGCCTGATTACCTTTGTGTTGAATCAAAGTAAGACATTTGCAAACATCTACTTTTACTTTAAGAAACAATGATCAACATTTTTGCCTTTTTTTCTTGTAGTAACAAAGCCTTAAGTTGGGCCGCTGCTGGAACAGCGCTGTTAAATTTAACATCTGACACTCACTTCTGTAAGCAAACAGCAGATCAGATGCTCAATCAGCTATTTTGCAGGTTTTCTAAAGCCTCTTTCACACAGCAATCTCCCCATAAAGCTGCCACAATTAGCCGTCTTTGCTTTTTACATATCATTGCAACGATGTGGGCTTTCTCCCAGAGACACAGTATCTTTGGAGCAGATGATTAGAACGACAGAGCAGCAAACTCAAATTTCACACGTAAATCCCCACCAAAAAAGCTGCATCAGAGCCTTAAGAGAAGGCCCTGCAATGAGTCGCTTCTGCTTTTCACACAGAACCCAGCAAAGTTGGGATATTTCAACAACTGTGTTCTTTCACGCAGCTTCCCAGGAGTAGACAATCAGAAAAACGGGTCAGGCAAAGTGAGTTTCACATAGAATTTCTCTCAAGAAAAAAGAAAAAAAAAGCCTTCTCAAAACCGTAACAAAAAGGTTTTTTTGTGTGATTTTTTTTAAAGAAAATTCAATATAAAATTCATCACAGAAATCTTTAGACATTTAACTGCAGTCCAGCTGAGCTTTGTTGCACAATACTTCAGTTTGAACTGAAATTCAACATTTGTACGATTCAGAAGTACTTTGTAGGTCTAATTTGAACAACAATTTAACCTAAAAATTACGCTTCATCACTCAAAACTGCAGCGTTTGAAATCAAGTTCAAAATGAATGTGACAATTAAATTTTGGGGAAAGGTGTCAAGAAAATGTCTTAACGCTTAGTCGCACAAATTTCAGAGCGTTCTGCAATTAAGGCAAACGCTGATGCCGCAATTTTGCGTGAAGGAGAATACTGACTACTAAAACTTAGTAGTCAGTATAACTTAGTAGTCAGCAGGACACGGATATTATAATACTACAAATGCCACTTTAAGAGCTCACTGGTGACCTCAAGTGTTTTTTCCACATAGCGAAACAAATACCACCCCAACAATTTGCGCTCCTAGGACAATTCGTTATCAGTATATTGCCAGAAATTGTGAACCTGACCCCTCAGGTGATCCTTAGAGGTAAACGCTAGAAATTGTCCAGTGTGGAAATTGCACAGAAGATGAATGCATGCAATTCATATGCAATTTTCTTATCTGTGAAGTGGAGCCTGATGGCTGTCAAAGTGATGACTGTGCACCGTATACATCAATGGAAAACCCAATGACAATCTGAAGTACTATAACACAGCTGACATATTGTATATTCAAAGCATAACTAATAAAACAAACATGTTAAAGTATGCGCCATGCGGCTGCGCTCTTAATTAACAACGAGCACATCCGCTAATAAAAGCAGACTAATATTATTCAAAGGCTGATCATGTGAGATGAGCTATAGAGTTATAGAACCAAAAAAAACGTTAGCTAGTTAATCAGTGTCGATGACAGAAAACACAACAAACCCTCAGGCTTTTTGTCACCTTCATGTGGACATCTTTCAACACAAAAGACTAACTTGTTTGAAGCAGTTGCGTGTAATATTTATCCCTGTTCCTCCCAGGCTCCCCCTATAGGCAAGAAGTGTCAATTTTTAAAACACAGTTTCATAAATGCAAATGGGAAGTAGTAAGTGAATATGTTTAGTGATGAGGCTAAAGAAGCCAAAGTTGAAGGCCCTTGAGGTTGTATGATTTGGAAATTGACGTAAATTTGCCGGAAAATTACGCCTAGAGTCACACAAAACTGCTAGTTTAAATTAAAGTTCAAAAGTTGTATAAGTCAGAATTTTGTATCAATTTTGAGAACATTTCATTTACACCTTGTCACACAAAACAGGTTTTAACACATTTTCAAAAGTCAGTAGTAGGAGTTCAAATCTTTTTGCAGCTTTTGTTGAGGAAATTTCATTTAAAATTACACTTCATGGCCAAAAAATAAAGCAGTAGTCGTTTAAAGTGAAGTTAAATTGAAAACGTATGCTTCACTGCACAAAAGCATCAGAGATTAAACTGAAGATCAGAGGTTGTTTGACTGAATAATTTTGTAAGGTTCTCAAGACAATTATCTCAAGAATTACGCTTCCTCGCACAAAACTGTTTAGATTATTTTTATTTTCTGTAAAGTTCAAACTGAAGTACCAATATTGCAGAATTCAGATTTTTTTTTGGGGTAAAATCATCAAGAAAATTCAATCTTAAAATGATGCTTCATCACACAAAACAAACTCACGACTTGTAAGATTTAGATTACAAATTACAGGCTACAAATTACACAATCTTACAAGATGGCGCCTACCAGTGTGGCCGCCTCGGTAACGCGCTCTCTAGTATTGTCTTTGTTTTTGTGTTTTTCGTCCGTCTTTGGAGACCTTACACGACTCACTTACACAAGGGGAGACCTGCTAACCATCAAGGAGGCTACTCCGGACTTTCTGTCACCAACTTTCGAAAATTCGCTCAGTTTTTTCCCCGCGTTACTCACCGGAGCGGCGTCCGCGGTTTTCGGCGCATGGATGCGGAAGCGGCGCCACAGAGGAAAACGAGCCGGCATTCAGGTGAAACTCCGCAAGAGAGGACACAGATTGGCGTTCCCGTCTATCCACCTCGCGAATGTACGCTCCCTACCCAACAAAATGGACGAGCTTCATCTTCTGTTAAAGTAAAGACTTCGGACGTTCCGCGGCCATGTGCTTCACGGAGACCTGGCTTTGCGACGCTGTACCCGATGGCGCCGTCACGCTTCCCGGCTTCAACATTCATCGAGCGGACCGCGACATGGAATCATCGGTAAAAACGAAGGGCGGCGGGATATGCCTCCATATAAACGAAAAATGGTGTACGGACGTCACGGTGCTCAGCACACACTGCAGCCCGCATTTGGAGTCGCTGTTTCTGAACTGTAAACCATTTTACTCGCCACGTGAGTTTGCATCGTTTATACTGGCTGGAGTCTATATCACACCGCAAGCTAACACGAGCGCCGCATTGCTAACGCTCGCCGAACAAGTCAACGAAATCGAAAAAAAACACCCTGACTCACCCCTCATTATTCTCGGGGACTTTAACAAAGCTAAACTCAACCACGAACTCCCTAAATACAAGCAGCACATCGACTGTCCTACCAGGGAAAATAATACTTTAGACCACTGCTACACTACGGTAAAAAACGCATACCGTGCTATACCTCGTGCAGCCCTGGGCTCGTCTGATCACTGCTTAATTCACTTAATACCGACGTACAAGCAAGAACTTAAATGTGCGAAGCCTACAGTGAAAACAGTCAAAAAGTGGACCAATGAAGCAAAGATGGAACTTCAAAGCTGTTTAGACTGCACAGACTGGAGTGTCTTTGAAAATTCAGCTGGCAGCCTGGATGAATATACGGACACTGTCACATCCTATATCAGTTTCTGTGAAGAGGTTTGTGTACCAACAAAATCATTTCGGACATTCAACAACAACAAGCCGTGGTTCACTGCTAAACTTAAGCAGCTTCGCCAAGCTAAGGAAGATGCATATCAGAGCGGGGACAGGGCCCTGTATAATCGAGCTAGAAACCAGCTTACTAAAGAAATTAACATTGCAAAGAGGATCTATGCAGCAAAGTTGGAAAAACAGTTTAGCGCGAACGACTCGAAATCAGTCTGGCGTGCATTCCAATCGCTGACTAATTACAAGCGACGATCCCCCCAAGCTGAGAACAATAGCACACTAGCCAACGACTTGAATACCTTCTATTGCAGATTTGAAAAGGACAGTTTCACTCCACACACCCACCCGGCCGCACCCGCGACCACAACCACACCTACTGACTTCTGCGTTAACCATCCATGAACAGGATGTGAGACGCATCTTCAAACAACAGAAGATTAACAAAGCAACAGGACCGGACCATGTGTCCCCATCCTGCCTCAAAGTCTGCGCGGACCAGCTCGCTCCAGTCTTCACTCAGATCTTTAACAGATCTTTGGAAATGTGCGAAGTTCCATCCTGCTTCAAACGCTCCACCATCATTCCAGTCCCCAAGAAACCTGCAATCTCTGGTCTGAATGACTACAGGCCTGTCGCTTTGACATCTGTGGTCATGAAGTCCTTTGAACGTCTCGTGCTGGACCACCTCAAGAGTGTCACAGGTCCCCTGCTGGACCCCCTGCAGTTTGCCTACCAAGCGAACAGGTCTGCGGATGATGCAGTCAACATGGGACTGCACTTCATCCTAGAACACCTCGACAGTGCAGGGACCTACGCGAGGATCCTGTTCGTGGACTTCAGCTCAGCGTTCAACACCATCATCCCTGAACTCCTTTCAACCAAGCTTCTCCAGCTCAGCGTCTCACCTGCCATCTGCCAGTGGATTTACAGCTTTCTGACGGGCAGGACACAGCAGGTCAGGCTGGGGGAGGCCACCTCATCCACACGCAGCATCAGCACTGGGGCGCCCCAAGGTTGTGTCCTCTCTCCGCTGCTCTTCTCTCTCTACACGAACGACTGCACCTCAGCGAACCCGACTGTCAAGCTCCTGAAGTTTGCAGATGACACCACTGTCATCGGCCTCATCAAGGACGGTGACGAGTCTGCATATCGACAGGAAGCGGAGCGGCTGGAGCTGTGGTGCGGGCGACACAACCTGGAGCTGAACACGCTCAAGACGGTAGAGATGATCGTGGACTTCAGGAGGCATCCTTCGCCACAGCTGCCCCTCACGTTGTCCAGCTGCCTTGTGTCAACCGTCGAGACCTTCAAGTTCCTGGGAATTACAATCTCTCAGGACCTGAAGTGGGCGAACAACATCAACTCCGTCCTCAAAAAGGCCCAGCAGAGGATGTACTTCCTGCGGCTTCTGAGAAAGCACGGCCTGCCACCGGAGCTGCTGAGACAGTTCTACACAGCGGTCATCGAATCGGTCCTGTGTTCTTCCATCACAGTCTGGTTTGGTGCTGCTACAAAAAAGGACAAACTCCGACTGCAACGGACAATCAAAACTGCTGAAAGGATTGTCGGTACCCCCCTACCCACCATTGAGGACTTGCACGCTGCCAGAACTAAGACAAGGGCGTGCAAAATCCTCTCGGACCGTCTGCACCCCGGTCATCCAGCTCTTCCAGCTCCTTCCCTCAGGTAGGCGCTACCGATCAACGCAAACTAGAACTAGTAGACATTCCAACAGCTTCTTCCCTCTTGCGATCAACTTCTTAAACACCTAACCTATAATTCCATTACAACAAGCTGGCAATTTTTTGACTTGAGTTCGTTGTCACATTTCTGTGGGGCCAATTATGTATTACTTGTGCACTCACTGTAGTTGTCTCGCCATGCTGCACTATTTGCATATACTGGCCACTCATGCCAGAGTAGCATCTGCTCCATTTGCACACTGATTGAGGAGTATCTGTAACATTTGCACAACCGACATTGTCCCAGATGATCGCACTACTCGTCACTTTAAACCGCATACACTCCTTGAAGTCTCAGCGCCCTTTGCACAATGGTCATTGCACCGGACTATTGCAATATTAGTCGTTCGAACTGCTCTAAGTGCTAGAGGACTCTGCATCTTTTTGCACAATTGTTTTTTGTCAATGTCTTTATGTCCCCAAAGTGTTCTGTAAATTGACTGTTTGTTGTACTAGAGCGGCTCCAACTACCGGAGACAAATTCCTTGTGTGTTTTGGACATACTTGGCAAATAAAGATGATTCTGATTCTGATTCTGATTGTTTAATAAAATAATTGTAAAAATTACTCTTAATTTACTCAAACCAACTTACAACAGAATTTGGGTTACGGTTAGTATGTTGTGATATGTAAACCACTTTTAAAATAATGTCACATTTAGGCGAAGAGCTCCTCATGCAAAACTAGTTCTCTCTGAGACTTTGGAGAAAGGAGCTTCAGGACACAAAGTGAGGAAACATGTCCTGAAACTAAAGACAAAGACAGACCAACGGTAAATGTTCTTCAGCGTTCACCTTTGCAACTGTATTTATGGTCATCGCGTCCTTGTTTATGTTTCAATCTTTGAAAGTTAGCTGAAGAAAGAAGAAACAAAGGCTGGGATCTTGAATCTTAGATAAGCACCCTTAGCAAGTGGAACAAGGTCGTTTTCTGTGCCTCGCCTGTTCATTGAGCTGAGGTACAGCTAAAATGACATTTTGGTGGTCAACCTATTTTTATTCATTTTCTTGTATGATTGATAGCAAAATGGTACAGACACCGTAAAGAAAAAAAGTTTTAAAATTTGCATAAAAGTTGCAGAAATGTTAGCACGGAGGCTGATCCATAAATATTATAGGATGCTAAAATAAGTGCTATGGGGTCACCATCGCAACAGTATTAGATATGATTGCTTTAAAAGCATGATCACAATAGTTTTTTTCAGTCAACTTATGCAATAATATGATACAATAATAAAATGCATCTTTGGAGGAAAATTGTCTGCACGTGCATGTATGTGTGTGTTGCTTACACTCACATCAACACATCAGTGCATTAGCATAATCAAGTCGCGACCTTGGCGATGACCTCATTGCCATGGGGCATTTTGCACCTAGCAAGGCTAACACGAGGCTAATGAGCGCCATTCATTGCGTCTGGCTGCTCGGAAGACACACACAAGCACAAAGAGGGGTGCGGACGCACACACATGCACGTACACACAAACACATTTAATGGATCCGTCCTTGCGATCAGTGCACTTTGCAGCCTGAAGCCCCACAATGCAAGCCAGTGTCTCCCTCAGTGGGCAGCCCCTTCCCTTTTTCCCTGAGCCGCCCTCAGTCATCCGAGGCGATGGAAATAGACGCGCTTCCGCGCTCATTCCCGCCGAAATCGACTTGTGGTTGGCGCGCACGCACGCACACACAAACACACACACGTAGCAACAAACGTACGGGACGAACGGCAACTTCCTCCCGCTGAGGTACTGCTCAGAGTTGTCGCCACTGAGAAGGAAGAGAACGAGTGATGAAAAGGCGGAGGAAGTGTGTGTGTGTGTGTGTGTGTGTGTAGCGCATACACACATAGCGTATACACACGTACACACTTAGAGCAAAGCTGGCTGGCTTTTGACAGAGGCAGAATTATTATGGTGAGGTGAATATTACACCCCTGGGACTTCATTTACCTCCAGCATATTCAGTGAGTTTCTCAGTGTTTTACTGCACCTCATAATCCCAGACACACACGCTCACACACATTTCCGCACTATTTTTTATGTCCGCGTGTGTTGTCGGGGGTTATTATTGGGATCATTATGTGATGTGGGTAGTGTTCAGCCCCCCCTTCCTCAAATATGACCCTCCTCTGTTTTTGACATGTGGCAGCCCACCCGGAATCTTTTCAAAATTCAGCCCCTGAAGCCAGTTTAACTTAGCAACATGAAATTTCACACACAAAACAAAAGTCTCATGTATTCAGGCCTGAAAAGTCACGGGAAGTCTGCCATTTTCGTTTGAAACTGACCTTGAAGGTTTTTGTTCTTTTGGCATTTTGGGCATTTCTTCGGACTGGTGCTTGAAATGTTGTCTGATTGATGACAAATTTAACTGAATTATACTAGACAGATGGGCGCCACTAAATTGTGAAGCTTTTCAGTTTTCGTCATTGTGTGTTGGCGCAGCATGACAGGAAAGTTGGACGACTTGCCATGAACAACACAATTCTAATAACTCAGCTCCAAAAGATCAGAGCCAGTTTCACTTAGCAACATCAAATTTGTTTGGCATGCCTTTTATGAGTAGACCCACAGGACACAGGAAGGCTGCCGTTCACATTTGCATTGCTATTTTTGGGTCAGTTTGACATTTGCAAGTTTCTTCAAAGACAAATTTGTACAAGTCAGTTTGTCTGACTGCTGCCAAATTTGAAGTGTAGTCAATGTTAAATTGCAAAGATTGTGAATTTTCATCTATGTATGTGGGCGGAGAATGGTGGCATATTTTGCTGACTCGCCATAAACCACAAAACTCTTAATAGCTCAACTCCAGAAGTCAGATCTTGACCAAACATCTTGTGTGTGATGCAGGTTATTACTCTTATTATTGGCATTATTCTTGTTATTTACCATTGTCATATTTTCCTCTTTCCTCTTGATACAAGTGGATTTCTTTTGTTGTGCTGTTTTTTTTTTTCAAGGTCTTTGTGTTAACACATCATTAAAAATTGAGACAAGTAGACAGGTCAGGAGACGTTGCATATGTTTGGGAGCGTTATTATTATTAAATAATCATGTTTGTCTCCTGAATACGGAGTGGCTCGTGCCACTATATCAGTAATTAGATCAATTATTGATGGGACGGCGTGGGTGCGGGTGAGAGGATGTTGTGCCACTGAAAATGGAATTGCCAAAGCCAATTATCGTCTTTTTCTCCAAGAGTGGCCCCATTTGGGTAGTCACTTAAAGAAAGCCAAATGGTGGCACTAATAAAACCATAACGAGCACTCGAGCATCTTAATTAATAGTCAGCTGATTAATATTTTAATTACCGGGGATTAAATACTACCGACGCTCTCAAGGAGAGCTGCGAAGGAAGCGTGCCATGTTTCATAACAAGCCTATGCTCAAGTTCCACGCTTCACTTGATATGAAGCACTTACATTCGCAACAATTATCAATTCGACTGTATTTTGACAATATCTGTGTCCAAAATAAAATAAATACAACTGTTATTCTTGTATGAAAATTAAACTTAAAACTAGAAGTAGAATAACCTGACATTTTTTGTAGTTGAATATAACGTGCTGAAAGTCGAGTCAAAGTCGATTATAATCGTCATTGATATTTTGAACGGTTTCATGTGATATATTTTGACAGACTGGCATAGAAAGGAATAAAAACAAATAATTAAAACTCCAACTGACCGTCAAGATGAAACCAGTTGTTGTAATTAGTGCAAGTCTGCATGTTTCTAATCAACGAGCTTAAAAAAAAAGCACTTCTTGGTTTCACTGTTTTTATTTTAGTTGTGCTTTTATTGTATTTGAGGATAGACTTGCAAATTTTGTGAGCGACAGCACTACCGGTCTAATTTTTTCGTAAAATATTTATAAATATGTCGGTGGTTGTTGTATCATACAACCTTCTATGCTGAGTGAAGTTCTTGTTAGCACACAGTTGTTGTCCACATATTATGGGACATTGGATTTTGGTGATGAAGATAGAGCTTCACTGCTCACACTTGTTCCTCGCCACTAGTCCCATAGTCCCATTGCCCCTGGTAAGAATATTTTAAGACTAGCAGCAGTCGGAACGTATGAGGACTGTGTCGCCTTGTTGGTCGAACATTATAGTCCGATGATGGAGAAAAAATGAGTACCGTAGGTCCTCTGTAAATTGATCAATTGGAAAACAAGATGCAAACATGTTATGATTAGCGATAGTCGACTTCAAACTTTAAACACAATACAGAATTGTAAAGTCTACTCCTCAACTAGTCAACTAATCAGGTACTTAAAACATTACTTAAAGTTTGAATAAATATTTATTGATGATACTTACCCAGGAAACGATAATATCTACCCATCTTCAGTGTTCTTGCTGAGGAAAGGAGGGTTTCTGTCAAGACCTGTTCATTCTCTTTGAAATGAAGTTACAGTAGGACCCAAAACTAAAAATGTTTCAACCTCACTGCTTTACTGTGGGGATGGTGTTCTTTGGTTCGTACTCACATTTTGTCATCTTCCAAACACGGAGGGTCGAGTTGATGCCAAATAGCTCAACTTTGGTTTCATCTGACCACAGCACATTTGTCCAAGCCTTCTGAGTCATTTACAGTAGAAGACTTAAAGCGGGCCTGTACATTTACCTTTAGAGCAGGGGCAAGATTTCGGCAAATTTTAACGCAGTGATACCAACTGTTTCTTGGTGACTAAGGTTCCAATTGCCGTCAGATTATGAACAGGTTCCTGCCATGTAATTTGAGGTGGCTCCCTTACCTTTTTTTCCTTGAGCATCCTCACCACAAGAGCCAAGACCTTGCATCAACTCCACACCGATGGCAACTGAGAACATTTTGTCTTCTACGTTGTAATAATGGTGCCGATAGCTGTCCCCTTCCCACCAAGCCTTTTGCTTGTAACCCATTCCAGACTTGTACAAATCTACAGTCTTGTCCCTGACATTTTTTGACAGTTAAGTCTTGCCCATCCTGGGATAGAGATTGGAAGGTAAGAATTGTATTCCTAGTGTGCTTTACACCCATGACCAGTTGCAATCCGGAGTATTGGCAATTGGTTGATTGTGCATGGCTGCTTGCCACACGGGGATGGAATAATTATTTCCCCTACTATACACGATAATTGGCTGATATGGTGCCTTTTTTAAAACGCCTTTGGAATATTCATCAAAAAGGACAACAAAATAGTGGCAAAAGTCACCACTAGACTCAATGCTTGAGGCTTTTACGCACCATACATGCACATACACTCGAATTCCGCGATAAAAAAGCAACCCCGCTTCATCCCCGAATCCCCATCAACCCCCCGCCCCCCTCCCTCTCTCTCTCTCTCTCTCTCTCTCTCTCTCTCAGGAGGCCACAGCGCCTTCCAACGCCGACATGAATAAAACAAGTTATTCTTTTCTAGATAAACACCCTCCACGTGCCAGCAAACAAGAGGGGGAAACGGCGCCGAGCTTTGGTTTTCCTCCAGCAATTGCGCTGAAGACGGGGGTGGGGGCTCCCCTGACGCTCGCTGGGGCCTCCCCGTGCGCTGGTCCTGCACGGAACAAAGTGTCTTCTTTGCCCGAGGCGCCGGATGGAAGTTCTAAGCACAAACAAAAGCTCCTAAATACCTTAGCAGAGCTCGCTAGGCGATTTGAACAAAAGCGTATTATTCATTCGCTTTGTCAATTCCTTATGTACATGATAATAATCACCCAATTCCCCTGCCGAGGCTCGGGTTTGTTCATTAGAATCGGCACGCCGAGTGCTAAGTGAATCATTAGGGAGGCTTCACTTTGGCCCCACGTTTGACAAAGGTGCACATTAGCGCACGGAAAAGGTTAAGCGTGCTAAAAACGAGAGAGTAAATGTGGCGGACAAATTGAGAAATTAGCAATAGGCGGGTGGAGAAGGTCTCCGAGGAGCCGGCGCTGAGGCGAGACCCATTATGCGAGGTGGCACGAGGCAGCTGGGTGGCTAATTAGCATCGTGTGCTTAGCATGACGCTCCTTATGCAGGGCGATGTATATGACTTTAACCGCCCACTTTGGCCCACTTAGCGGCAGTACATGTGTGTAAACTATTGCAGTCATGTTGGTCACGTGGGAATTTGGTGCCAGTGTGTGTCGCAGTGTGTATCTCGGCGTCCTTGGGGAGAGCGGGTGACCCAATTGAGATGCCACTTGGCGAGCAGGAAGCCCAGATGTGTGTGTTGACATGGTGAATGTGTGGATGAGAGCGTTTTAGTGAAACAGCTGGCTGCCGCCATCTGCTGCTGCTCTACATCTGCAGCCTGATGCTGCATGCACATCTGTGTGCTTCCATGTGTTACGTATCTTTGTAAGTACAAACCAGAATTAAAGCTGCAAACATTTCTACCCGCGCACCCCAATTTTTTTTCAGGGAGAATCCTAGAAATGAGAAAAGGTTTGACACCATGTTCCGCCCATATTAGATAGCCTAGGCAGAAAAGCTTCGCGATTTAGGAAACTTCCTTCCGATTGGGACTCATTTGAACAAATTCCCTCGTAGAGCTCATCAAAGTAAGAGCCCTTGAATTCACCCAAAGTGGCTGACTTCTTTTTTTTCCCTTTTAGGCATGGGTCTTTGAGAATTTTCCGTGCGTTCTGTTACGATGGCCATGTCTACCCAATTTTGTGCCGATCGGTGAAACTGGTGTCCTGAGCTACTTTTTAAAAACTTTTCAAATGATGCACAAAACGATGATCAAACTTTGACGCCACATTAGAGAGCGTAAGCAAAACAAGTTTACAAGCCTCGCCCAAAATGGCCACTTTAAATCAAAATGGCCAACTTCCTGATCAATCTGTCCTTGAGACTTTTTTTTTGATAGGCATGTTCACCGAATTTCACGTTGATTGGCTAAACTGGTGGGCTAATTTTTTCAAGCGTTCAGAGGATCCAGGGGCCTCATGAACAAAGACTTGCATGGATTTCCTACTAAAACATGGCGTACGCTCAAATCCAGAAAACGTCGTACGCACAAAAATATTCAGATGTATGAAACTCTGCGTACTCATGAATCTCCTTCGTACACAGGAATTTCCTTCGTACATTCCAATCAACGTGGAAATGAGCGCACATGTTGGAGTAGCTGACTCCTCCCTGTCCACGCCCACATTTGAATATGCAAATCATAATTAAATGAACCCTGCACCTGAGATGGCAATCTCTGCAGAAAAAAAGGAAAATGAGAAACATCCTCTTTGGCACGCTGTCGTTAACAACACGCGAAAGAGGAGCGAATGGGACAGCGCGTGTGCGGCTGTCAATGCTGTGGTGGACAGAATAGCGTGCACACGCTGAACTAAAAAAGAAGTGGTCAGACATTAAGGTGGATGTGAAGCGGAGGACAGCTGCCCACTGCCAAAGTGTGGCCAAAAAAAGGCGGAAGAACCGGCTCGCAGGGCCTCATCCCGTTCGAGGAGAGAATCGCTGCGATCATGGGTGACGCTGCTCTCTCAGGGGTGATGGGAGCCCATGTGCCTGACTATGATCACCCCACAACGTTAATACCATGTATTTTTAGAACTCATAACAAATGTGTTCATACAGTAACCTACACTCAGCCCTGTGAGATAAAGGTTCATGCATAAATGCTGTATGTGTGGTATTTGTAATAAATCTTTTGAATTCAAATAGAAGCACATCAGCATATCAAAGAGGATATCAAAACACTTTGACTCATTTTTTATTACTCAATTTATTATTTTAATACACAGGAGAGGACACGCACACTGACAAAATAAATCATGTTTTTTTGTTAGGAGAAGAGGGGTAAATTATGTCAATTTAAACACATTTTGATCATGTGCAACCGATGTACATGTTCAAATGAAGGAAATTCAAAGGGCTCTTTTTTCAGTGCATGTGCTGGAGTCACGACTCGATTGTGAGGACAATAGGCG
Source organism: Phycodurus eques (assembly GCF_024500275.1). Classification (NCBI taxonomy): domain Eukaryota; kingdom Metazoa; phylum Chordata; class Actinopteri; order Syngnathiformes; family Syngnathidae; genus Phycodurus; species Phycodurus eques. The sequence goes on along the minus strand of NC_084528.1, from coordinate 22,118,776 downwards.
GCATAAATGATCGCCTTGATCAATTAATAGGTGTCCTCACAAATATCAGTGGTTCATTAAATACACTGGTTAACAAATGAATTCTGAGTTCTTGCCTCAATTGCATTGTTGAAATCAAATGTTGCCGGGCATGAATTGTTCATCAGTGCTAATTATTCATATGTCTCTGGTGTGCAGATTTATGAGAACAGTTTCCCAGCATCACCTCGAAGTGTCGCCAAAGCACCAAAAGCTGCAGAAACGTGCGTACGCCAGCCATGCAGTTGGCGTGAGGCACCGCGCATTTCCACGGTCAGGTCACTTGATACATCTGAACTTTGCCGTGAAAAAGAATGTACTGTAATGTTTTTGTGGGTACGCACCTTTTGTACATGAGGCCCCTGGTGGTCAAACTTCGATTTCATCCTCCACCCACGTTCAATAGCGTGGGCAAAAAAGCTTCGCAATTTAAGGTGGCCGATTGAGCTAGGATACTGGCTTCCAATTAGGGCTCATTTGGGCAGATTACCTAGTAGGAGTTTGTCAATGTACAAGCCTTGGAATTTGCCCGAAAATGGCTGCTTCGAGTCAAAATGGCCAACTTCCTGTTCAATTTCCGGCATAGGTGTTCTAGGCTTTTTCGTATGTTCTGTTGTTGAGTGACATGTTAACTCAAGTTTCATGCTGATTGGTGACATCGGTGTTGGGTGCAAATTTGCTTCCAACTTTCCAAGAATCCTGGAAATGATTATCAAACTTTGACGCCATGTGCCACTAAACTGCGAAGCTATTAGGGCTATGTCATTTAATATGGCTATATTAAATGACATAGCCCTAATAGCTTTGCAATTTAGTGTCGCTTATTTAGGATGCCCGCTTTTGATTGGGGTCTCATTTGGACAAATTCCGTAGTAGCAGTTTGTCAAAATATGAGCCTCGGAAATCACCAAAAATGGAAGTTTCAAACTGAAATGGCCAACTTCCTGTTCGATTTCAGGCTTTGGTTCTTGTGACTTTTTAGTGCATTTTATGAAAGGCCCCAAAATATGCCATTAAAGTCACACAAAACTTCAGAGTTCAAACCAGGTTCATTCTTCATTTTTTTTTTTTTTTTTTTTAATTACAACTCGTTTTCGAATTCAGTGAGAGTCAGACGTCACCATTACTTATTAGAGTCAAAGTAGACTATTTCGTAGTTTTATGGTGGTTGGCTGCACGTACGGTGCGTAACCTGTTGCTGAATTTAGTAGTAAAACAGTAAAGCCAACCTCAAGGTTTTCTTTTTAATTAGGAAGTTTTCTAACCACACTCCAAAAACATGTTAGCTTCACTGAAGACTAAATTGTCCATAGGTGCGAATGTGACTGTGAATACTTTGTCTATGTGCGCCCTGCGACTGGCTGGCAACCAGTGCAGAATGTATCCCAAGTCAGCTCGGGTAGGCTCCAGCTCACCCTCGACCCTAATGAGGACAAGCGACACAGAAAATGGATGGATGGATGCCTGGCTATCTAATCTGGTGGCTGTACTCTTCGGAAAAAGCAACATGATGGACTGTCAGGAGTATGTCAGCTTCAAACCCGTGAAAATGAGAGAGGGGCACAGTGGGAGGGCTGGTAAAAGGGAGGTTTTAGCATGCTAAAATCTAACCAAAACAAGTCACACGAGACGCGCGGGCTCTACTGTTAATTAGGCAGTCGATATTACAAGATAAATCAAAGATGGACGAGGAGAGACCAAGAAGGAAGGGTGTGGATTTGAGGAGGGCCTGGGGGTAGGCTACAGGGCAGAGGTGGCTAGGGATGAAGGACAGTCCAACTGGCGCTACTTCTTCTCATCAATACTGCACAAGTTAAGTAGCTAGCGCTGAAAGTGAAAGGAGCATCAACAGGCTTTAGGCTTCATCGCGTATGCGTTTTGATCTGGCGACGACTACAAACGCAGGGTAGCGCCGGCCGTCTGGCGTCATGGTGGGAGACCGTGATGAAAAATGAAGCCTCTTTACCTTCCCAATCTTTCCAAATCCACTCGTGAGTAATTGCTAACCACGGCGACAAGCTCTCTCTCAGGAGAAGCTGAGAGATGTTCGCAAGGCGAGGTCCAAATATGGCGCTCAGTGCGGGACCCCCCATTATTATTATTATAATTTATTTTTTTTCTCCACTCTCCTTTTGACGATGGCTGGATTTTTTTCTTCTTCTTCCTACTCCCTGACATAAAAGTAAACAACGTTGCCTGCAGGCACAATTTTCCTCAGCAACACAATAAAATGTGCAGTGAATTTATGATGGTCATCCATTAGCTCTTACCAAGGAAACATCACCCATATCTGTCGTCCATCATTATAATAGAGGGTTAATGCACCAAATTTACATAAAAAAGTCATATTGTCTGCATGAATTATTTACACCCTCAGCTGTTTTTTCCAATTTTGCCGTTTTCTTTTCTTTCTTTTTTCTTTTCCTGGCTCTCCATCCTCTCATTTGTGGCATTGCAGGAAGAGGAGAAAGATGAGGAGGTTTGGTCCCAATTCGAGAGAGAGAAAATCTGATAAATTCTTCCATGGAGACGACTTCTCTCAAAAAGTGGGACACTGTGGTGATGACATTGTGCAGGCATCCTAAAACCTCTGTCACTGGAAAACCAACAAGTCACACTTTGATTGGTTGCAGGTAAAAAAAATAATAATACAAAAAAATAATAAAAAAGTAAGATGGCACTGGTAACAGTATTTACCTGCATGATTTATGGTAATTTGTTGGTCAGTGAATGCATCCATTAAGACTAAAAATTTGTTCTACAAAACAGGCCAAGGAAGTGTTCTGTACAAAATGAAATGTACCCAGAAAAATTACATCTGTAGTCCTGGAAAATTATAAACATTTACATATAAAATTTACTTTTCTTGTAATATATAAACCTTTGGAGGGCTAAAATGTCATTTTCTCACCATATTGCCCTTTATGCCTGCAAAATAACTACAACTTTTTTCATGTTAATAATACAATTGCATTCCCATAAAATTAAAAACATTGACACATAAAATTAAATCTAAAATTGCAGATAAAATTGTGACAACCTTTTTCACCTAAATAAATTCTACTTTGTTTACACAAAATTGCAATTTTTTTCATGTAAACAATTATAGCTGCACTTTTTTTCCTAATATGACTTTTTCAGGAGTAAAATTACAAAATTTTTAATGTTAAATCATGTCCCCCCCCTAATATTACCCCTTTTGGGGGGGGGGGGGGATTCAAATGACATTTTTCCACCATATTGTGACATTATTCCCAGGAGAACTTGTTTCATGTAAAATTACTTAATCCCAGTAAAATTATAAACAAAAATACTACATTTACCTTTTTTCGCCACGTAAATCAAAACTTTATTCCCTTAAAAGTACAAACATTATCATGTAAAATACCCACTTTTTAATGTAACATGTACTATATACTGTAAAATATTTATGTTAAATGGCAAAATTCCTGCATATACAGTATTAAGACCCTTTTCTGTAACACTCATATATTTAAGGCGGCACGGTGGCCGACTGGTGAGAGCGTCAGCCTCACAGTTCTGAGGACCTGGGTTCAATCCCCGGCCCCCGCCTGTGTGGAGTTTGCATGTTCTCCCCATGTCTGCGTGGGTTTTCTCCGGGCACTCCGGTTTCCTCCCACATCCCAAAAACATGCATGAATTGGAGACTCTCAATTGCCCGTAGGCATGACTGTGAGTGCGAATGGTTGTTTGTTCCTATGTGCCCTGCGATTGGCTGGCAACCAGTTCAGGGTGTACCCCGCCTCCTGCCCGATGACAGCTGGGATAGGCTCCAGCACCCCCGCGACCCTAGTGAGGATAAGCGGCTCAGAAAATGGATGGATGGATATATTTAACTCTCTGTGCTGTCCATTTCTTCTGATCATCCTTGAGATGGTTCTACACTTCCATTGGAGTCCAGCTGTGTTTGATTATACCGATTGGACTTGATTAGGAAAGCCACACATATGTCTATATAAGACCTTACAGCTCACAGTGCATGTCAGAGGAAATGAGAATCATTTGGGCAAAGGAACTGTCTGAAGAGCTCAGAGACAGAATTGTGGCAAGGCACAGATCTGGCCAATGTTACAATTTTTTTTTTGCTGCACTTAAGGTTCCTAAGAGCACAGTGGTCTCCATAATCCTGAAATGGAAGACGTTTGGGACGACCAGAACCCTTCCTAGAGCTGGCCGTCCGGCCAAACTGACCAATCGGGGGAGAAGAGCCTTGGTGAGAGAGGTAAAGAAGAAACTAAAGATCACTGTGGCTGAGCTCCAGAGATGCAGTCAGGAGATGGGAGAAAGTTCTAGAAAGTCAGTCATCACTGCAGCCCTCTACCAGTCGGGCTTTATGGCAGTGGCCCGACGGAAGCCTCTCTTCAATGCAAGACACTTGAAAGCCCTTAGTTTGCTAAAAAAAAAGAGAAATAAGATTCTATGGTCTGATGAGAACTAGATAGAACGTTTTGGCCTTAATTCTAAGCGGTATGTGTGGCGAAAACCAGGCACTGCTCATCACCTGTCCAATACATTCCCAACAGTGAAGCATGGTGGTGGCAGCATCATGCTGTGGGGGTGTTTTTCAGCTTCAGGGACAGGACGACTGGTTGCAATCGAAGGAAAGATGAATGCGGCCAAGTACAGGGATATCCTGGACAAAAACATTCTCCAGAATGCTCAGGACCTCAGACTGGGCCAAAGGTTCACCTTCCAACAAGACAAAGACCCTAAGCACACAGCTAAAATAATGAAGGAGTGGCTTCAGAACAACTCTGTGACTGTTCTTGAATGGCCCAGGCAGAGCCCTGACTTAAACCCAAATTGAGCATCTCTGGAGAGACCTTAAAAATGGCTGTCTATCAACGTTCACCATCCAACCTGACAGAACTGGAGAGGATCTGCAAGGAGAAATGGCAGAGGAGCCCCAAATCCAGATGTTAAAAACTTGCATCATTCCCAAAAAGACTCATGGTTGTATTAGCTTAAAAGTGTGCTTCCACTAAATACTGAGCAAAGGGTCTGAATACTTATGGCTGTGTGATATTTAAGTTTTTCTTTTTTAATACATTTGCAGAAATTTCAATAATTCATGTTTTTTCTGTCAATATGGGGTGCTGCGTGTAGATTAATGAAGAAAAAATGAACTTAAATGATTTTAGCAAATGGCTGCAAGATAACAGAATGAAAAATGTAAGGCTTTCTGAATACTTTCCCTACCCACTCTATATCTGCTGTATATCTATGAAGCTGGACTGCATAAGGATTGTTTGGTCTTGGTGGAGGTTTTGCTGACCAAGGTAATTCAAAATTAACTCTCAGTCAAGTCCTGTGAAGCATCTTCTCCGCTTAACGAATGCCTCCTTAAAGTTAAAACGATGTGATGTATAAGTTGACGCCGTGCACAGAGCCATCACTGCCAGTCATGCTGTATAGAAAGTGAATTATCACGATATCACGCCCCTGTAATGAAGGCTTGCGCAGCACTAACAGTTGCCTCTCATACCCCAGGGGGAAAGTATTGGCAATTGAGCAATTATGACGAGCTCAATTACTGTCATCATATTATGAAAGCTAATCCAAGCGCACGGCGTGGCGGTTGCATGGCGGGTGCGCTGCGTCGCCGTTCCCCACTCCCTCCCCGCTGTCACGGAGGTGAGAAAGTGCCGCCAAAAGAATATGTGACAAATGTGTCAATCCGCTCAGTGCCTTGTCGCCATCTTTCCACGGGATGTCTGCGGGACGGATGTTTTAATTGTTCCGGATGCTGTGGCACGGTGCCACGGGCGCTCCCTTGTCATTTTTTGGAGCTTCCCTAATGTGGCTAAGACACTTTTTAAGCAACAATCATGGAGGCTGGCAGAGTTGCAACTCAACCCCCGAGGTATGAAAAAGGTGAATAGAAGCACAAGGAATTTGGAGTTTACTTTACAACTGTAGCTCTGTTTTTTTTTTTAAGGTACTCACACATTTAGGCGTGACATCTCCTCATCATAAAACACATTACTGTGATTTATCTGGCTTTTTTGGTTATTTGTATTGTGCAAGGTAGCCGTTATCATAAATACTGTAAGTGGTAAGATGAGCGATTGTATGGACTGTTTTATAATATCTTTGGGTTACAGAAAACTGATGGACTAAAGCTGACCTGAAACGATGACAAAACTTTTCAGAAAAAAAAACAAATGGTTTCCCTCAAAAAATCCAAATGAATTCAGTGGAACCGGTCGGTGAGGAGTAAAAATCGACTGGATGTAATAAATAGTTGTACATAGAAGATAGTCAGACGTAGTAGCGACTTCTTAATGCACAGACTGGGAATCAATCCTCCATCATCAGGTATAGGGATGGCATTTTTTTCAAACGGATTTATGAATTGTTTGGTTGGGTTGTCTTTGAGCAATTTGGCAGAACATAATGGATAGCCTAACCGCTAACAACAGCTCTGTAGCGCGCTATTCATTTCACCTTCAAAAGAGCATTAATAATCATAAATGTACCAGACTTTAGGTGCCAAGTGGGCTCAAGCACATTTCGAATGGCCTTGTGTGAATATGAATTATATGGCCAGTTAGTACACCTTGGATACAACAAGTCTCACAGTCGACACTACAGTAGACTAAACTAATTTTGATTTTGATTTCATTGACTGATGCTGCACACAAGTAAACTACTCAGTCACTTTCAAACGAGAAGTGCTGAGAGGGACGCGCGGGGGTCAGTTTACTGTACAAATTGGGTGGCAAACAAATTTGCATGTCAAAATTAAAAATCAATGTCTTCCACCTCCCTCTCTAATGACCAATCTTCGTAGAAACACAGCTCTTAGGTGCTTATTAACATTCTGGGAGATTTCTGGGGGCAGGGGGGTAAAAAATGTTGGTGAGGCATTAATCTTTCTCAGCAAAAGTTTCTATTATAATAGAAATATAACCCAGCCCATAATTACTGAAATATGATGACTGTAATTTGTAATGTAATTTTAAAATTTAAAGGATTTATGTGTCTGAAATCAAAGGAAAGCCACAAGAATGACACATTTTTGACTTCTTAGTAGAGAGATCATTCAGGTTGATGGTGTGTTATATTAAAATTCAGAGCAGCACAAGGCCCCATTTGAAGCGTTAAAATGCAAAAAAAAAAAAAAAAACTTTTGTAGGATGCTTGCATGTTCATAGAAGACTCTAAATTGTGCTTAGGTGTGCGACTGTGCGTGTAATGGTTGAGGATAAGGAAAAAACATCAAATGATGACTACTTCAAATCTTTATTGGAGACAACTTTTAAAAATGGGTTTGTTCTAGCATTCAAAAAGGGCTTATATGAAATAAAAATGTTCACATTAAAGTGAAAGGATTATTTGCATTAAATAATAAAGACAATTTATTTTAATTTAGGACCACTTGAAATAATATGTTTGCTTCACCTTAAGAAATTAGCTAACACTAAGGTAAAAGTTTCATGTTGCACCAAATGAATAATTTACATAAATCAGAGCTAAAATATAAGATGTGACGGATTACATACATTTTAAAAAAATTGTAAAATGTTAAATTTTTTTCAATATAGTTGTTGTAGTTGTAGTCCTGAATGAGGACAATTTTTATTCACGTAGAAAATGGATGGATGATACTACCAAGGAGATCTTTGCGAGTTTCTTCAGCATGAAATAAAACTACTCTTCATCAAGCCCTTTAAACGAGTATAAACGAGTATTTGTCCACCAACCGTCACTTGACTTTATTGGCTGTTGACTGCGAGGTGCCGTCAGAGTTGTCCGGCATGCTCGCCCGTTGAGAAATGAATCGCTTAACTCTTAGGCCAAGTGAGTGGAAATAATACGGATCACACTGAGAGATCACAGTGTCAGGGTCAATTGTCCTGCAGAAGACACTGTCTATGGTGAGGTGGGGGGGGGGGGGGGGCGTATGGATTTTTCATTTTGTCGGGGTAAGCGAGCATGGCGCGGCCTGGGTGCGGGTGCAATGAGGCAAACGCAACGTGCTAGACCGATCCGGCAGCTTGTCACCAGTCAGCCGCCACTGCCGGGAGACACTGTGACAACAATAATGGTGTTATCTCCGTGTTGGAACAGGTGGTACAGTTTGGAGTTGGATCTTCTGTCACGGGTACAATTGAGTGCAGATATAGCGTCTCACGTTAGCTTCGCACGCTAGCTGTCATCAGGTTGGCGGCTATGCTTTCACGTTTTGCATTGATCTTTGATTTAATTTACACTTGTGTGGTAGTTTAGCACCCTTGTTCAGTTGTCATTAACATGGCAGTGACACGCTTTTGCCACAATACCTGAAGGATCAAGAACTGCGGCACTTTTCAGCCTCAAGAAACTCAGCCCGGGACCCAACTATTTGTATACAAGCAATTAAAAAGTCAATTTTCCATTTTATTCCCACATTAAAAACTGTTAGTTGTTGTCAACGTTAAATATCTGCTTAAACTTGCATAACAAATATTTCATCACACTTTCCTCATTGCCTACAGTGAATGAATCTTTTACAATGGTAACATTTTGGACTCTGGAACTAATTACTGCAAATCTAACTGATGTCAATGGTAAAATTTGTCAGCGTAACTTTGAGGTAGCACTGTATTAAAAAGCATCTGTGGCAAAGTAGCGCAAAGACATCTTGTGAGAGTGCTTCAGAACATTATTTTTTGGTTTGATGCCACAGATCACATCCACATCCCGACTCCGACTACAAACAATGAAGGAATGCTAAATCTCACAACCCCTGTGAACCTTGCCGCAGGAGTGCGCCGCTGGAGCCGTCTAAAGTAGTTCATCACTACGCGGCCGATGCGGTTTGATAAAGAGTGTGAAGAGATTCATAGCAACTCCTCCGTGCTGCTTGCGTCTCTCCGGGAGAACACCTCGTTTCGGGTCGTAACCTCCTACGCATCGTTTGAAAGAGTTCGGATTCAACATGTCCACGGCTCATCTTTTGGACATGGCGCGGAAGCAGACACCCCCCCTGCTTGAATATACATGACCTGTTTTGTGGTTTTTGCTACTTCGGACACACCGCGGCATGAATTTTGCCCATCGTCTCCTCATTTTCAAAGGCTAGCATCTTGGCGTGAGGTGTGACAGGCATGCAAGGTGAAGAATAGAGTGGTCGTCTGCTGCCCTCTCAGTGAAGCTCTCCGCCGTGTTATTCCACTCCTGCGGATGGGTCAAAGTTGAAGGCTGACGATATAAGCTCATCGGCACACCCGACACTTTCCTTTAAGGCGCTTGGCCATCTCCTAAATATTAATGCAGTCCACCCCCACTTTGTAATGATGTACGAAATAACAGTTGTGTGACAGGATTCGAGTGACTGTCCTTTGTGCGGGTCAATGACAAATAACAGTGCCTGAGAGGCAAGCACGCGTAGTGAAAGTCAAATGTCTTTTTGGACTGTATGGCAGCACATTTAAGGTTTAATTTCTCCTTTTAAGGGTACAGCACAGTTGACGCAATATGCATGGCCCTTGCCTGTAAAGAAGACATACAACCATTCGTCGGAGATATGGATTGTGTAATTGACACCCCGCCCCCTAAAAATTACTTTTTTCTGACCAGAGCTGCAACTGCTGCCATTGACTTAGAAAAATGCGAAATATTTCACGAGTTTGAGCCTGTGTTAATGTCCAACGCATGGTTCTTACGCACCTGTGCAGTTGTAGCTCATTCTTGCAGTTGAGAGATTCTAACATTTGATCTCTGTGCTGTTAAATGAATTATCATGACCAACAAAAGAGTTAAATGCTGTTTTGTTCGTCATTATTAAACGACCAGTGCGCTGACGTGTGAAGAACATTTCATTCCATCCGAAGTAAAAAAAGACACTCGCCCGCCACAAATCGACTTCCAATTACTGCGTTGCAAACTTTGGACGCTCTCCAAGATCACGGAGAGTCGCCCTCAGACACCTGCCAGGCGTGTAGGCGTTCGGGCCAAGCTGTGGGTTTTGTTTTGTTTTTTTCACCACATGCACACGCGCACGCCTATGGGAATTCCCACAACTGAGGGTTTTCCAGACAGTGAGATCCTGGTTAAAGTAAGCCATTTTAAATTAAAAAGAAAATGTTTTCTGGAGGCGGCACAGTGGATGACTGGTTAGAGCGTCTGCCTCACAGTTCTGGGAAACGGGGTTCAATCCCCGGGCCCGCCTGTGTGGAGTTTGCATGTTCTCCCCGTGCCTGCGTGGGTTTTCTCCGGGCACTCCGGTTTCCTCCCACATCCCAAAAACATGCATTAATTGGAGACTCTAAATTGCCCGTAGGCATGACAGTGAGTGCGAATGGTTGTTTGTTTGTATGTGCCCTGCGATTGGCTGGCAACCAGTTCAGGGTTTACCCCGCCTCCTGCCCGATGACAGCTGGGATAGGCTCCAGCACGCCTGCGACCCTATTGAGGAGAAGCGGCTCAGAAAATGGATGGATGGATGGATGTTTTCTGGAGGGAAAACCAGCAGCCGCAACACCGCAGTCAAAGTGTGCCAGCGAATTCTCTATCTACAGTGAGAGTGTGAAAAGTGAAACAGGGGGCGTGCTCACAGCTGCTTACCGCCACTAAACTCTCACACTTGCAAAGATGGAGGCACCTGTCACATTGCAACAAAAAAAAAAATCATGACTCACTTCCAACAATTTGTGGTAACCACCACCATGCACAAATGAAATAAACATTGCAAGGAGATCTAAGCCACAGTTAAAAAAATAAAAATAAAAAAAAAGGAAAAAAAGTCGACAGAGATGCATGTGTGTTTCTATTGTAGGCGTATGCTTCAGGCTTCCACTATAAAGAAAAGAAATGCCACGAAAAGCCGCCTAGATAATCTGAACTTTTTGGTGGGTAATCAGAGGCACTTAAAATGGTGGCAGACGTGTGCTGACCTCTATTTAACACGAGTTTGAATGTGATTGTTAACTCTCAGCACAGCTATGTCCAAGTTATAAGAGGGTGTGTACACTTGTGCAACCACATTATCTCAGTTCATTTTTTATTCCCATCTTGAAAATATTTCATTCCCCCCCCCCCCCCCCCCCCCCAATTACGTTGTACAGGTTATAGATGACATTCATGGTGGAAAAAGTACTGAAATTATTTATCTTGGTCAAACTTTTTTTCAGTTATTTATAACTTCCAGGGTTCCGAATAGAAACAAACACGACGACTATTACTAATCCACAGTCTAAAAGAAGTTCCGCCGCACACACTGTAGACGTGTAATCCAAAGAAGACAAGCCGTTACTACACTTGTGAATTTATTTCTACCTGACACAAGCAGCATTTCATTCCAAGACCTGCCAGTGTATCATACATGACACCAATTGACAAAGAAAAAAAAAGACACAGTATTTCAGAAGATAAGATTAAAAAAAAAAAAAATCATAGTGTGGTTGATAACCAAAACTAGAGGGATTTTTGCTTTAAAGAAAGAAAGAAAGAAAAAAGGTAGTTCAGCTCTAAAGCTCAGCGTAGCGAGTATTTGAGGCTCAATTTGTCAAGTTCACTTTCTGCAGAGTGACAGCGAATATTACCCTGGTGAGCAGCCAGCCTCGACACACAGACAAGCCGGAACGTCTGCAAGCGTGTGAGTGTGTGTGCGCTCCGACGCCGGTGAGTGTATTTATGGGTAAGTGGGAAGCTCCACAGAAGCTCTGCTTACATGAAGCAGCCCAGTTCTGAAGAATATTTTTAAAACTGTGTCAGTGATTGACCAGCAAAGCGAGACAACATTTCGAAATTACCGGTAATTGATTGAAATTCAAGGGCATTAACAACAAAAAATGTCAAGTTATATTGTATTATTCATATATTATATACATTATTTTTATAATTATTATTCAGTGGAACCTCGATTTAACTGACTAATTGGGGAAGGGGTCGTCCGTTAAATTGGATTGTCCGTTAAATTTAAGCTTTAAATTTATTTTCGTGGCCTAAAAACACCAGCACAGTACAAAATTATATACTTTTTTTTGTGGGCTACAAACACCCCAGTACAGTACTAAATTATTGTAAATAAATATAAAAAAGCTTTGAAGTGTTTGAAAAGTTATCAAATGTATGTCAACTTACCTGACTGGTTCATGAAAGGGGTGATTTTGAGTTCCAACTGGACACTATGTTTTGTCCGTTAAATCTGAAGTGCGTTAGACTGCGGTCCGTTAAATCGAATTTCCACTGTATCCAGTATGTATTATATATTCGGATGCTTACCTGTTAACTGAGCATAACTCCTACTTTGGCTTCCCTCCAATGGCTGCCTGTACACTTTAGAATTCATTTTACGATTCTGCTTATTTGTTTTCAAATCTGTAAATGGTCTCACCCCACTTGAAAACCCATTTATATTCCTTGTCTCTCAACACAGCTTGAGACTCTGCCATTGGTTTTGTGTCTTATTTGATTTTATTATGTTTAACTTTGTCGTTGTTTCTAAATGATTTTATGTTTCAATTGTCTTATGTTCGAGTCATGTTTATGTACAGTGTTCCCTCACCACTTCGCGCTTCACGTTTTGCGGCTTCAGTGCTTCCCGGGTTTTTCCAAAATATACATAAAAAAAAAAATTCATCAAAAACTAAAAATGAAAAAATACAGCCATATCGGCAGCCATATTGCGGAAAGACGCGTTGTTTCATGCTGATGCACGAGAGAGGTTTCCCTGCATGTCAAACAAAGAGATGAGTTGACTCAGAGGCTTTGTACATGCCTGTACTGTACTGTACATGCCACGGGCACTCATACAAAGTGCGTGATTGGTTCCCGGCGCGACATCGACCAATGAGAGCACGAGTGGATTTATCCCGTGAGCTGATTGGCTGCGCATCATCGCAGCCTCACCCAGCATCTTCCCTTGTTGTGTCTCGCCAGTCCCGTCCACGCTGTTGACTGTCTCGCTTACTGTATCTTAGTGTTGTGTTCGTGATAACTTGTTTTGTTTAAGAGATAACTTTGTTTGATTAGTTAAGCCCTTACAATGCGCGCCTCCGGGGCGCCCAAGAGGAAGAAGAAGATGATGACCATCAGCGTAAAAGTGAAACTTTTAGATATGTTATGCATCTGTGCCACGCCATTATGGCTTAAATGAATCTACAGTGCAGTAATTCAAGAAAGAGGAAGCAAACAGCCGCAAAACTGCTTCAATAAGGAAGCGAAACATGCGGTAACTCCACGTAACAAGACACAGGGTTATGTCCTTGTACAGGGGAATTTTGAAGCAAAAGAAAAAACAACGACAACAACTACCCATCACCATGTTTTTCTCCAAGGTAAAACCCCAGCTACACCATCAGCGCCTCCAGCAAAAGAGTCTCCGAGTGAACCTAAAGCCTCTATGAGTCAAGTGAAAGCCTCCCCTCCGCCACCAACGCAAGCCTCTTCGCCTCTCTCAGAAGGCAATGTTGATGAATGTTAATTACTGTATAAGGTTTTATAATTAAACATTTAAGTAAATACGCGTACTGTTGTAATCTTTGTCTCAAATATGTAAAGTATAAATACTGTTTACATATTTTAAACATTCTGGTACCCACATACACATACACGAAAATTCCTAGGGGGGGCAAATCCTACTTCGCGGTTTTTCACCTTCCGCGGGGGGTTCTGGTCCCCATTAACCGCGAAAAACGAGGGATCACTGAACATCACTTTGTTCCAGCTGTGTTCTTTTCACAGCGAAAGTCGCACGAAACTTCGGAGTTTGGACCGATGTCAGAAACATCAAACGAAATCACTCCGTGCCTCGTGTGTTTTCCTCTTTCTTTTTCTTACATGAAGTAGACGCACATTAAAAAGCAGTAAGACTCCAGTATCACTTGTTATCAAAGGTTTTATGTTTTTTATATTTCACTTTGAGTAACTTTTTTACACTACTGTGATAATTGAGAATACTAAAAGTTCTTGCAAGCTTTTCATGATAACCACCACCTTGCCCAAACAGACCAGAAATAATTCATAATGTAAATAAATAAATAAAATAATAATCCACTCCAATACATGTTGTTAAATGAATACCTCGCTGATAGTGTCAGTATTATTATCTTTGCCTATTCGATACAGCTCTTGCATTGGACCTCATGAGTGTATATTTCTATATGTTCAAAAATCAGCATTAAATCATCAATTATATTAAAAATATATATGCAGACATGTGATTTAGCTTCTAAAAGCTGCACCAAAGTCCATTATAGGGGAAGCAAGTCAGGCTTAATTGACTGTATTTCCAGAAGTACATGCCCTCTGTCACCTGCGTGTGTGTATGTGTGTACCTGTTCGGCCAAAGCCCTGAAACAAGGCCTGGATTTTACCGTGTGTGTGCATGTGTGTGTGTGTGTGTGCTAGGTGTGTGTGCGCGCGTTTAATAATGCATGGCCCCGAGCCAGGACGGGCCCTTTGATAAAGTACAGCTCTGCAGCACATGCATAAGCAGCTAGCAGCCATATGCAGAAAGTGGAAATTGATGGCGGAGATAAAGTCTGTACTACCGCATGTGCGCGCGCGTGTGTGTGTGTGTGCGTGTGCATTTGAGCATGTATGTGTAGCAGAGAATGAGTTTGAGGGGGATTTATCAATCATCTTGGGATTTATCAATCATCTTGTCTTTAATCAGGTGGCAATTTTACAGGAGTCACAGCATGTAGCATTGTTTAACCCTCGCGTTATGCTGCAGATTAAATTGACAAACTGTAACGTTTAAAGATCTAAAAGTTAAAAAATGTAAAATAAATAAACATGAGGGGGAAAAAAACTACTAATTGTAATTTCCTTATTTTATTTATGTTTAAATTTATCTTTGTATAATTTATTATTATTATTATCATTTTAATGAATAAACCCTCATCCATTAAAGACATTCTAAAGATAACACTAAAAGAAAATATTTTAACAGTTGCGTTGGCTAAATGGCTAAACTTGCAGCTATTAAAGTTAAAGAAAAAAATTGAAAGACAAATATTTTTAAAATGAAAAAATTGCCATCACTATTGTTGTCTTTTCATTTTATAATTAACAGCTAAAGATGCACGCAATAAAGTCACCGAAAGTATCCATCAATCCATTTATCCATTCTCTGTGACCAAAAACATTTAAAAAATGTAAAACAAACAAAACAAAAAAAAAAAAAATAAATAAATAAAAATAAAAATATATATATATATATACATACATACATAGTCTTCCTTCATTTAAATGTATTTTTTTAAGCATGCAGCTACTGGAATCATTTGAAAGTGTAAAAATCAATTTTAAAAATGGTTATAATTTTATTGTATTGATTATTCTATTTTCTGAGCAGCATGGTGGGCGACTGGTTGGCACATCCGCCTCACAGTTCTGAGGAGCGGGGTTCAAATCCAGTCTCACTTTCTTCCCAGATGGCTGGGATAGGCTCCAGCATGCCCGTGACCCTAGTAAGGATAAGCGGTACGGAAAACAGTTGGATGGATTTTATTTTCTCCCTTTATTTACATATATTTTTACATATATTGACCCATGAACATTATTGGTGTCCTAAAGAAGTAAACATATTGGATATACAGGAATTAGCTGAAAGTGTATGAGCTGGTAACTATGGAAATGTACACAAACAGTGCGTGCATGCGTGCGTGTGTGTGTGTGCGTTGGTCATGATCATCTCCAATCAAGTGCAAGTGTGTGTGTGTTTACCTCCATCCTCTCGCTGTGTTTGAGCTGTCAGTCAAATTCGAAGGGGTCACGGGTCAGTGTGTAGGGGTTCAAAGGTCGCAGCCGTCCTCTCACCGTGCGGGTCTGTTGAAAAAAGAAAAAAAAACTCACCAACAAGCTGCGAGGGAGCAAGCACGAGTGCATAATGACCAGAAATGACCCCTTCCCGAGACCTTTTTGAATTAAAAGTTCTCATATTTAAAGTTTTTCCTTTACATTTCCTGTCGTGTTTTGGAAAATTCAGCTCCAGAAGCCAGTTTTGCTGAGCAACATGAAATTTGGTAGGCAGGTCTATCATGAGGAGATGCACGAAAACACTTACACAGGAAGTCTGCCATTTTGGAGCAAGGTTTAATGATTAAAAACAATAAATAAATAAATAAATAACTGAGGTCCATAAGGTTATAGCCAGTTTCACTCAGCATCATGAAATTTGGTAGGAATGTCAATCAAAAGTAAACCCACAAAAATAAATAAATAAACTGTAAAGAAATGCCCTAACATAGACACAGCAAGTCTGCTTTTTTGGTTTGAAGCAACCATTCTAGGGTCATTTTGGCCGTTTCCAGGGGTCCTTCAAAGACGAACTGCATTGTGGCAAAATTCGATGATTCGCCATAAACCACTGAACCCTGAAGACAGCCAGTCTTACCCCTACGAGTAGAAATGTATACATCCACACTATAATTTGGCTTCCGATTGTCCGATTTCCTTCAAACATCTTTATTTTGACATCCTATGAATTGTCCGTAATGTTTAACTTTTTAAGTGGCCTTGCACGTCATCACATTCTCATCATCTAGCGCCCACCTCCCTCACCCCATCTCCTTCCTTCATCTACCCACTCCTTCCCTCCCTCCCTCTCTTGCATACCCCCCACACCCCCTTCACCTCCCTTTTCACCCAGTCATAAAGAACAGACATTCAGATATACAGGGGTGGAGAATAAGAAGCCCCCCCCCCCCCCCCCCCCCCCATTTCTTTTTGTTGCAGCTTTAATTTACTTTGTGCATTAATATTTCAGGGCCCTCTGCAGGCTTGGTGAGGGAGCTGGTGGGAGCTACTGTGTGTGTGTGTGTGTGTCACATTCCAGCTGTAGGAAGGGAAGGGAGAGGATAAATATTTTAGCGGGCCTTATTGGAGACCCCCGTTTCATCTTTACCAAACCACCGTGGCACGGGCATCCCACCATGATACTCCAACCTGGATACTCTAGTCTTTATCTAGTATATCACATATTTCTATTTGTTTTTTTAAGCAAACAAAGGCTTTTCAATTTGAAATTAGTAATCAAGTCACCAAGAAACAGCCTCTCTCCCAGTGCTATGATTGATGACACGACTTAAAACAAATGTCAAATAGTCAAGGTGAACAGGAAGCTAAAGTCAGTGCTTGGCAAAGTGATTGATGCTATATGTGTTTCTCAGTCTTATATACACATTCTCTGATAAGTTCTTATTAATAGCTTCGGGGAACATGCACTTTATGGGATATAGACATGACAATCCAATCAGATCAAACACAAGCTGATGTATCAGATTTTCTGATAAAGACGTTCAGTTTTGATTGACAATCTCAAAAAAGTATTAATAGCAAAAAAAACTATGGCAAATGTTATGCAATTTAGCACCGCCCATCTGTCTAGGATATCTGCTTCCAAATGGGGCTCGGTTGGACAAATATCCACTAATCAGAAATTGTTATCAAATACTAAAATGAACTATTTTAACACTTGATTAATCATTTAGTCTTTTAACTTAAAATGGTATAAATCCTTAGAATTTTAGCCTGTCAACAGAAAATATTCTCATTATATTCCTACATGAAAGCAGACTGATTATTTTTGTGTTTAATCAAAATAAGACATTTTCAAACATCTGCTTTAACTTTGGAAGAGAATAATCAACATTTTTGCCCATTTTCTAAAATATTATGGACCAGACCAGTAACTGAATCATAATCAATTTATGATTGTGCATTTTCTGCTCTGTTAATTTCAAATAATATCCAGTTTTTTAACAAAGGGATGGAAATTATTTTTGTTTTATCCGATTAATCAAAAATATAATTGAGAGATTAATCAATTATCAAAATAATTGCTAGTTGCAGCCCAACACACCCATGAGATGGCGCAGGCAATAAAGCTTTACAGTTTAGCATTGCCCATCAGTCTTGCTTCCGATTGGGGCTCATTTGTGTGAATGCCCCAGTAGAAGTTAGTTAAAATCCAAGCTTCACTGCTTTAAACCCAAAATCCCACACATAGTGACCAATTTTCAGTGATGTTTCCTTGAGTCGTTTTCGTGCATCCAGTTGGCCATCCAATTGTGGGCGGAGTATCGTGGCAAAGTTTGATGATGGCTCACCATAAAACACAAAGTTCTCATAACACAGTTCCACAAGATCAGAATTAGTTTCACTTAGTAAAGTGAAATTTGGTGGTGATGTCTATCATGAGTAGAGCCACAAAAATGTCTCAAGAAACCATCCTTGAAAAGACACCAGAAAGTCAGCCATTTTGGTTTGAAGCTGCAATTTTAGAATAATTGTATCAATTTCAGGGTAATTTTGGCCATTTCCTGTGGTTCCAGAAATTTCATCCGATTGTTGCTAAATTTGAGTTAGGTATACTAGACAGATGGCCAGTACTAAATTGTGAACCATTTTCCATCCATTCATACATCCATCCATTCATCCATAATACCACTTATCCTGTTCAGGGTCGCGCGGTGCTGGAGCCAATCCCAGCTGATTTTGGGCGAAAGGCGGACTACATCCTGAACTGGTCACCTAACCAGTTGCACGGTGTGAACCATTTTGGCTTTTCTTATTGATTATCACTCATCACTCTACAATGTTAGAGAACTTGATTAAACATATTGTGTGTGATATACTGTACATCTCTGGGAAAAAAAACAAGAGACCACTGCAAAATTACCAGTTTTTCTGATTTTGTTTGAGGAAAATGAATTTATGTTTTAGTTGACAAACTACCGGCAACATAACACAACCGACATTCCAAATATTGTCATTAAGAGCATTTATTTGCAGAAAATGAAAACTAGTCAAAGAACCAAACATGGTCCAGTGTATTTTGGTCTCTTAATGTTTCCCAGAGCTGTAGGCCTTGAAGTAACAGTAATACACATCAGTTACTTTCATTTAAAGAAGTCTTCATGCGGCATAATGTGTGTGCATCTGAAGGTTCTGAGTGGGAAAAGACCTTTAAGCAATTTGGAATGGTGAGCACGGGGGGTCACTTGGAATTGGATTTTGAAGTCGGAAGAGGATGGGGAGGATGCAAAATGGGGTGTTTATCACAGACCAGCGGCTCTCCTAGCGAGGGGTCTCCTGGTCTTTGCATCAGGGGCACGCGGCGGGAGGCCATATTGAAATGAGGTTAATTTCCACCCCCCTAGACCTCCGCAAGGCTCCGAGCCACTCCCATGTTTGTGTTTTTTGGTGTGCGCTCGCCGATTGCCTCCGCTCCCCCGCTAATGCTTTCCCCGCCCTCGCTCGCCTCCAATTGGTCCTGGGCTTCTTGAGTTGCCTCTCAATTTTAAAAAGCACAAAATGCCTACTGAGATCCAATATGGGCTTGAGGCAGGGGGGTGCCAGCGGGACCCCAGCAGCGGTGAAAAACAGTAGATGAAGACGAGAAAGAGGAGGAGGTGGCGGAAAGCAAGGGAAAGGGATGCAAAATGTTTTCTTTTGGTGATGCCCACCTTGACCCCGCAGAGACGGCGGGGGTGCCACCTCATCCCAGAGTGAGGGTGTGCTGCACCTTCTTGGGATGACCAGAGAAACAGCAACAGAGGAAGCACTAAAAAGCCAGAGAGGCAAATTCTAAAAGTTGTCCTGCGGGCTTGACGAGTCCAAAGGGGGTGGAAAAACACTTTGTATAAACGCTCAAGGAAGAGTTGACTAGCCCTGAGTACTATGACATGTTTTATGCATGACCACTGTGTTTCACATCAACAAAGAGTTGTGGAGTGTGTGTGTGTGTGTGTGTGTGGGGTGGGTAAAGGTGACCAGCGCACTGGCAGAGGGCATATGCAGGTGGGGAGGGGTGACGGCACTTGAGAGGAAGAACAGAGAGTAAACACATTCAGTGCAACTGGGATTTTTTTTTATCCCCCATTCACACAGATGCCTTTCAACTTTTACATTCTAAGAACTATTAGTGTTGTCGCTCCCGTTAAAGGGAAAATTTGCAGTTAAAAAAATAAATGTATATACTTTTTCTCATACTGGTTCAAAATCTGACAGTAGTACAATGATACCTAAGAAAAAAAAAATCACGAATCAGAGACAGAAGGCGAGACAGATGAGGTGCCAATCATTTGCCGTAGCGGTCACAAGCACACCCGTGCAGCCTCGCGATAACCTGTTAGTTTGAGCTAACAGGAGCTTTGTTGAAACTATTGTGGAATATCCATCTCCAGAAAAAAATTCCATCCCTAGGCTGCCATCAACTGGGCATAAGATGAGCAAAAGAACAAAATTTGGCTCAGTTTTACCCTCTGCAATTTGTTGGAAAATTCAGCCCCTTGAACCAATTACACTTACCGACATGGAATTTGGTAGGCATGTCTATCAGGCACAGACCCATAAAAACGTCCCAAAAAGCCATGCCTGAAAAGACAAAGTCTGCCATTTTGCTCTGAAGCAGCTATTTCAATGTTGTTTTGACCAATTCCAGGAGTTCTACCTAAGTGCTACGTGCCTTAAATGTCAACAAATACTGAACTCGAACTGAAAATGGCCAGAGTGCTTGCTACTTGTGTTCCACATGGAAAGAATGGGAATATCATAGCTTTTCTACAGTAATCACACAGGCAGGATGGCTGTAGAAGAACAGTAGAACTGTAGACCATCGAAGGATAGGATTTTTTTAATTACCTTTATTGCACAGCTCTTGAAAAACATAAGTACTGTAAATAATAGATGCAGAAATTCTAAAACCAAAAAAAAAAACCAGAACAACAAATAAGCTGCCAGTGAAAGTGTATCATATGATAACAATAAAGAACGGAAAGTGGATAGCAAACAGGAACACTTGAAGCAGCCTCTTCACTGATCTTCTTTTATCTGCCTAAGTGCACATATGAAAAGCCCTCTCGCACTATACCATGCTAATTGCATAGACTGTGCAATTTCTGAAACAGAAGCAGAATCAAAGGGAGCTGCAACCAGCTTTCTCCATTTGCTACCAAACAATATAAAACAAACAATATAAACTAAAAGCACGGAGTCAAAATAAAATTCAATTTCCCCTGAAAAGTTACTGTATTTTCTTTCATTCTTCGCCCATGACATTCCTCGGCAGATTGCTTATCGTGCGCTTTTACCTTGTCGACTGTTTATTTTCCTTGTGAATATTTAAAGCGCGGCCGTATCGGAAAAACAGCGCATTTTGAGACGTGTCGTCCCAAAACAGGGCAATCAGAGGAGGTCGTGTATGCAAAGAAGGAGACGCAAGCGAGCGGGGGCTGGGCCCCCCTTCGCTCGCCACGTTTGACGGAGTACCTTTCACGCTTGAATACATTAGGGGAACCTGTGGAATGGGAGCAAATGAATGCCCGCTCACTCCCCTGGCAACCCGCTGCCATGGAAAACAACGATTCATCGCCATTACATTTTTCATTATATGCTGCCGTGTAAGCGCCTCCCAAAGCCCAACCATGCACCACAAATACCACCTATAGAGCTTACTTATGCAACACATTTGTTCCTACCTTGACCCTGAAGCTCAATATACACTACAGGTCTAAGCGCCCAATTCAGATTTAGTGCCTATATCCAATTTTCTTTGTCTATTTAAATGTACATATCACTGTTTCGATTCACTAAACACCTGAATCAACCTGCATGACACACACCCAAAATGCAGGTAAACAACAACTATACAAGTGTAAACATAAGGCAGAAACTACAGCACAGTAAAGAAACCCTTTTTTTAGGGGACTTTGTGAAAAATTTGTTGGGAGTTGGAACTCAAAATGGAATTACAGCATCTAGCATGCTAATCTCCTGCGTGGACAACATAATGTTACCTTGGGAACATCTTGAATGGACAGTTGCGAATGCGCTGACGCCTACTCAGTTACTATAAATTGAATGCTATCATGCTAACAGTTGATATCCTGACATATAGCAAGACAACAACCTGAGTACAGAAGATGATAAGAAGCTAACATGCTAAACAGTTGGTTGGCTCACATGTAGCAAGACCTTAGCCTCAGTGGGAATTGTGTCACGATGACATTTTGCGTATGACTAACTCCATGACATTCCAGAATGATAACATTTGCATTGAGGTCCAAAATCTTGATGAGAATGATCATTTGTTATGCTGACATATAGCAAGCTAGCTCATTGAGTACAAACAGTGCTAAGCCAATTTGATAAGGATTTTACATCACTGCTTTTAGTCAATGTGGATTGATACAATTTTAACATTCTATCAGTTGACATGCTGGCATATGTCAAGCATATATCAAGATAGCAACCAGAGTACAGAAAAAATCTGTATGTATTTTATGTATTTCCCATTACTTGGGAACTATTTTTAGAATTGATAAAATACTAACATGCTAACAGTTGGAATGTGGACAAATAGCAAGATGGCAACCTGAGTACGGACAGCGCTACGGCAGATTGAAGGATTTTACATCATCCGCTTTTTACATCATCCGCTTTAGTCAGCCACTATTTTTCATGAGAATTGATCAAATGGTAACACGCTAACAGTCAGATAGCACGCTAACAGCCAGATAGCAACCCAAGTCGACAAATGACTTCAGCAGATTCATAAGCATTTTACATAATCAAGCTTAGTCAGGTACGAGCATTGCTACAATGCTAGCATACTATCAGTTCAAGCTGAGTATCTTACCCTTTAGTTAGTTACAATTTCAAATGAGAACTGATAACATGCTAACAGGTGGAATGCTAGCATATGGTAAGGTAGCAACCTGAGTACAGAAAGCACTATGGCAGGTCAATGTGGATTTTTTTCATCATGCCATTTAGTCACGTACTAACTGACTAAATGGCATGATGAATGCTAACATGTCAACAGTTGTCAAGCTGACATAAAGATAGAAACCTGAGCATAAAAAAAGCATTGCATTATGTGGCAGAATTAAGGTCAGCCAACGCAAGGCAGATAAAGTTAGGAGGTGTGGTATAGGGGGCACAAGAAGGACGTCTATCCTTCCTTAAGTCCGCCTGATTGGGGAGCGGCGACCCAGGACGCTGGGTCGCTGCGTAGGCTCCTTATCGTAATGTAGGCCGTGTTGTCTTCTCCATTACACCTCGGCCATTCAATTAGCCCTCCATTACCATAGTAATAGAGCGCTGCGTCACCAGGGTCAGGGCTGACAAGGGGAAGAGGAGAATGGGTCGGAGTTGCGGAAAGAGCACCAAGTGTCATTATGACTGTGGGCGCGTCGGCGTTGCGTTCCATTCGGGCAGGCCAAGGTCAGCCGTGATGACTTCTGAAAGGTGGAAAGAATGGCACCAACTTGAAGAAGACTTGAAGGACGAGGCTCGAAGGCTGACACCCAATGTTCGGAACTTCAAGGGCTTGCTTCCTTGAAGATGACAAATTTCAAAGTGCATCCTTAATGCCATC
Source organism: Phycodurus eques (assembly GCF_024500275.1). Classification (NCBI taxonomy): domain Eukaryota; kingdom Metazoa; phylum Chordata; class Actinopteri; order Syngnathiformes; family Syngnathidae; genus Phycodurus; species Phycodurus eques. The sequence goes on along the minus strand of NC_084528.1, from coordinate 22,095,420 downwards.
CCAGTACAGCGACAGTATGATAGATGCGGTGACCTTGCAGGACAAACGTGAGCAATTCATTGTCGAAATTAAAGGAGAAAGCAAAAGACAAACAAGGAAATAAATGTTTTTATTTTTTCTTGGCAAGACTTGTAAAAGAGAAGAATGGCAATGTATGGTGTGGTAAAATGCTGTTTTATTAAGGTAGATGACATGGAGGAGGTATTTGGTTTGAGTTTTTGCTCGAATTTAGTACACAGTACAATCAAAATATACGTAGACAAAATTAGAATGAACTTGTGTCAGACCTTTGTTTGAATGGCAATAAAAGTGGAACGTTTTACAATTTTAAACGGATTCAAGTTTATGCCCTAATGTTGTACAAAATCCCACTAAATTATACAGAAAGTTCTCATGGATTTGTGTCAGGCTTATGTTTGAATGGCAGTGATAAAATTTTGCCACAATTTTAAATTGATTTGTTTGTGCTCCAATTTTGCAAACAATCCTAATAATTATACCCCAAACTAACAGCAAAATACGCATCGATGAAATTCTCAAAGAGTTTAGTCCTAATCTGGACTAAAAATTGAGCCTTGTGTTAGCACTGAAAGTGCTAAATGTTTGAGTTTATGCTTTATTTTTGTACACAGTCCTACTAAATTCACCTCAGATTCAACAGTAAAATATGCAGAGACAAATTCCCAGAGAGTCTGGTTGGAATCTGAACAAGTTAAGACTTCCATGTTAAAACGTCCATAGCAGCTCGAATGCCACTAAAAATGCACATTTTTCAAAAATGTTAATTGATTCGAGTTCATTGTGTTCTGTTCGATTCAGTTGTTGAGTTCATTTTAGATTGTATTAAGACATAACTCAAAGTACGGTTTAATTTGGCTATATAAATGAAAATTCATCCATCCATCCATCCATCCATCCATCCATTTCTGTACCGCTTTTCCTCACTAGGGTCGCGGGCGTGCTGGAGCCTATCACAGCTATCTTCGGGCGAGAGGCGGAGTACACCCTGATGGTCGCCAGCCAATCGCTTGGCACATACAAACAAATAACCATTCGCACTCACATTCACACCTACGGACAATTTCGAGTCATCAATTAACCTACCATGCATGTTTTTGGGATGTGGGAGGAAACCGGAGTGCCCGAAAAAACACACACGCAGGCACAGGGAGAACATGCAAACTCCACACAGGTGGGGCCGGGATTTGAACCCCGGTCCTCAGACCTGTGAGGCGGATGTGCTAACCAGTTGTCTACTGTGCCGCCGAATGAAAATTCTGTTTTTCAAAATTTTCATCCCTGGTCAAAATTGGTGAAATGTTTACTTTCCTGAAACTGAAACAGTCCGCATTAAAGCACTCCGTGATGCTAGATGGTCTCTTTATGATATGTGGTCTACCAAAATTGATATATACAGTATATATATATATATATATATATATATATATATATATATATATATATATATATATTCACTCACACACTTACCCCACTGGCTTTGGCTGACAACATGGTTGACAGCCTGTTTGAATTATTGAATGGTGAGGATCTGATCAGGCCATAGCGTTGGTGTATGGGAAATCAATGCTGAATACCTGAATAAGGGTGGTGGTGGTGTGAGGTGGTCCCAGGGGTGCAGACCACATTTGAACAGAGCGCATTGTCATGACACAAGAACACTTTTATTTATTATCTTTTTATTTCGCCCAACTTCTTGTATTTTCCCTGTCGTTTCATTTTCGTGTGCCAGCGATGCCTCTTGTTTCCCTCAACACTTTCTGGCATTGTACCACAGTGCGAGTGGGTGAGTGAGTGGGTGGGTTGGGGGGGAAAGGGGAGCGAGAGATGATGAGACAAAAAGACGAGGGCCAGAAAGAAGAAAGGCGATGAAACAACGGAACGTATGCAGATGCAGGGCCCATCTCGTTTACAAATATGCAAATGATGTTGCCTTTGTGATATGCAAATGAGAGATTACAAAGCGCTAATTAGGGTCAAAAGAACTGCTCACGTCAATTAGGGGAGAATGAAACAACGATCCTTTCCTCTCGAGCAGCCACTCCACCCCCCGGTCCATTCAACCCTTGCCATGGATATTCTCGGCTTTTGTTTTTTCTTTAAATGGAGACATGAAAAAGACAAATAATGAGAGACGTGTGCACAGGGGGTTGAACACCACAAGCAGCATGCACCCTTCTAGAGGGCACAGGGGGTCCCGTTTTATTTGAGTGAAGGGCTCCACTGGATTGTTTTGCCCCACAAAACAAGGAAGGGAAACATAAATGAGGAGAATATATGGCTTTAATGTCTAAAGAATAGGTTTCTTATACTCCAAAAGGTCTGCACTTAAATTCATCTTGTCCATTCCCACTTTAAAGAGAACACAACGTAGTCTGCATGCCAGGCCACTAATTGGCGATGTCACAAAACCGACATGCACAACTTGCTTTTCGGACCAGATGAAGCAACTTTCTAATAATCTTCATCATACAGTTACAAATTTTGACCTAGGTAAGCAAAGGCTACAAGAGTGCTTTGGTTGGGCATTTTGGTTTTGGTTGTGATGGACACAACCCCCCATCACCCCCCCCCCCCAAAAAAAAACCACACATACAGATGGTATGAAAGTTTTGCATCGCGACATTGCTTCTATAAACAAAAAAATAAATAAATTGTCAAGACGGTTTATTTTAAATACAAAAAAATATATATAATCAGTTTCTGATGTGTACTTTTCGCACATTAGAAATCACAACCACCACCACAATTAATTTTCCTGCATGCAAGATCCTAATAAATTCACTTAAAAACAATATAACGACAGTAATACAGAAAAATCATCTGAGGTGTTGCCTCACTAACGACAAGTTTTTTTTCTGGCATTTTGTCCATACACAGTTTTAGCGTGGATTCATTTCCCATCTGCAATCTGATAAAAACTGAAATAAGAGGCAATCTTTGTAGGGTAAAAAAACCCCAAAACAATAGTTTCCTAGCGCCATAACATGCGTCTGAGTCATGTCGTTCTCTACTTTTCTTCTATGCTTTACGACCTCATCTTTTTCCATTTCTTTGATGTTATGTCCCCTTCTATTTCCTCGTCTTCTTCTATGTTTCATGTCTTCTTCTTTCTCCAGTTGTATACCGTTGAGTCTTCTTCTATTTCGTCATCTTCTTCTGTGGTCCGTGTCTTTTTATGGGATGGAAGAAGTTGTCTGATACAACTGCTACATACAACAGTAATGCTAAGCCAAATGGTAATGCAAACTTTTTAAAATTCAATCATGGTTTATTGGTAAACTGTTTTGCTCCTAAATATGCATTTGTCGTTTTTCTTTTTCAGCCTTGCGATGGAAATGATCAATCTCATATCCAAAAATGGTATTGGCATTTGGCATTTTCAGGCAGGTATGAAAATGACAAAAAGGAAACAATTATTATCTGTTTTCATTTAAAAATGGTCCCAAACACCCCACCCCCCAAAAAGATGGAAATACACGGTTGCCACAAAAAGATCAAGCAAGCAGCATTTTTCTATATTTACCTGTCCCACTACGTTCCATCATTCCTTCTTTTGTAAGTGTGTCCGTCCGGACTGTGCAGGAGTGTGTTACATTTGCATTGTAATAACGCCTTCAGTGGCCCCTTAGGCTGGGCCCTCTCCTCTACCCAGAGATCAATTAGGACCAGGGCCTGGCATCTGCTCGCCTTCCATTCTCACCCCTAGCAACTTTCTCGCTGTTGCTCGCCTCCCGTGTGTCCTTTCTCACCATCTCGTCCACGGCAGACAACACAGACAGCGGTGCACATCCATCTCGAGTCGTACCATCCGATAACATTCCGCATGCAAATGTGTGCAGACACATGGCCTGCATAGCTGCTGTCAGTCCCTCTACGAGCCTCGGCGGTGTACTGGAGTGCCGAAAGAAGGATGGCCGGGATCACTGCAGTGATTTCTATTGTCTCTGTCGCCTTGTTGCTAGGAAAAAGCACACAAAGACAAGGTTGCGAAATGTACATCCTTTTGACATGGGCGCAAGTCTTCATTCAGCTCTGTCTGGCTGCCAATCATACAGATACAAAAGCGCGACAAATCAAAAGAAGGATAAAGAACTCGACCAAGGACCTACAGGGGCGCCATTCAATGTAGCTTCGCATTGTAAACGAGCTTTAGCCTTGGACGGAAGAGGATGGAAAACTGTTGGATTGCTCCATGCAGGAAGTTAACTCTTTCTCGTCAAATAACCAGCATTTTCTTCAGCACGATACCATTAAACCGCATGTATAGACAATGCATTGGAAGACCATGGATGAATGAAGCATGAACACAACTGCCCTGTAATATCTGTACGAAAAGTGAAGCCTTCGTGTGCGGCAGGAACAGAAGTTAAATGCTGCCGCACGCTAATAAATCACTGCAGACATTTAAAAAGAGTTGAAATAAGACATTTTGAACAATTGCTAAGGGGGAATTTCAGTATTTGTGTATGTGATCCAATTAAATTGAGCTGAGACTCATCTGTAAAAGATGAATGGAAGAAAAAAAAATCAATGGATGCAACAAAATACCTGTATATCATATTTAGAGTTGAAACGCAAAAGTCAACACAAAACGTTTTCACAAAAATAGAGCTACAGCTACTAGTAGACTTCCTATCATGGCATCGTTCAATGTTGCGTTTTCTAACCCTGCAAAACAAAACATCTACCATGGAAAACTCGTCGAAAATAAAGGTTTTATTGCAGAAACCGACAAGTGCCATTTGCATCTCCATTGAAGCTAATCACAAGCCCGTACGTATTTAAATCATCACAAACTCGACACACAAGCCCTTAAACATACCCTGTGCCTGTTATTTCTTGTTAACTCACTGATATTACAGCTTTGATTGTGCTTGAAAGTCAACGTCCATCCATCCATTTTCTGAGCCGCTTCTCCTCACTGGGGTCGCGGGCGTGCTGGAGCCCATTCCAGCTATCATCAGGCAGGAGGCGGGTACACCCTGAACTGGTTGCCAGCCAATCGCAGGGCACATACAAACAAACAACCATTCGCACTCACATTCACACCTACGGGCAATTTAGAGTCTCCAATTCATGCATGTTTTTGGGATGTGGGAGGAAACCCGGAGTGCCCGGAGAAAACCCACGCAGGCACGGGGAGAACATGCAAACTCCACACAGGTGGGGCCGGGGATTGAACCCCGGTCCTCAGAACTGTGAGGCTGACGCTCTAACCAGTCGCTCACCGTGCCGCTGAAAGTCAACGTAAAATATGAAACCATCCAAGAGAGATGATGTCATGAAACTCATCAGTGTAGTGATGTGGAGGATGCCAATGATCCCGACACAAACTAAATTACTAATTCATTGTACATATAATTTGGTAATAAATTAATAAGTAATTGACGCAACAACAAAAATTTGATGGGCCACTTGGCAGCCACAAGAGCTAGCTTTTTTTAGGGAGCCAAGCCTAAAGAAGCCGTTTTCGAAAAAGAGTTCTTGCAGTTATTGGGACGCAATTTGTGGCAAAGGCACTATTTGAGGAAATATGACAGACATGAATTGATGATTTTAAAAAAAGTGGCATTATAACAACAAACACGAATCAAAAATCCCTTTTAAAGGAAAACAGGCCAGCTTGAAAATATATTTTGTAATGGAACTCAAATTTTGGCTGGAAGAGAGTAAAAATATAAGGAGAAATGTAGGCACTAAAATTTGTCAAGAACCTGCCGACTTTGTGTCAAGCTGAAAAACATACTCATACCGTAAAAGTGGAGACAAAAGTTGATTAATTGCTTTTGATTAATTGCTTGGTCGGTCTGAATATCTCCAAAATGGAACTGACGGCATACCTAATTAAAACTTTTTATCAAAGTTGGAGGTTTTCACAAATCATCATCACCATTGAAAAACACAAGTCAAAATCCAGTGGTGAGTATATTTTTAGAATTGACAGAATGAAATAGAGGTGTTAGTGGGCTGGATCATAGCATGCTGTTGGAGAAGGCCGACTGTTCATCAGGTTTCTCCTTGAATCAAAGCGATATCGGAACGCTCCGGGAATGCTTGTTGTCGGGAAGGTTACAGAGGCTGCAGGTGTCCAATAAATCTCTCAGCAAGGAAATCAATGCCAACTTGCTTAGAGGCTATTGTTCCTTTCCAGTTCCAACATTAACGACCAAAACAATAGTACTTCAAGTTACGAGAGATGATGAAGTCTGATTGGGACTCGCAAAATTTGGGAGGTGCACCATAGAGAACTCTATGCACGTATAAAAAGTTGAAGGAAATCGGGAGTGTCGGAACCAGTGTAATAAATACAATTCCGCCAGTAGAAGGTGCCTATGATTCTCAAGGCTGGAACCTTCACCACAAGCAAAAGATCTTTGGTCAAGATCTGACCTTGTGGAGCAAGTTATTAAAGTTTCATGTTTTATGGCAGAGTGATCTATTATACGTGGTTAAAATTTGGTCGCCTTATGACAAAATCTCTAGGACGACTCGGTTTTTAAAGGGCTCCTGGAAAATTACTCTAAAATGGCTGCTGACGATGTGTATGTTTTCAGACATGGCTTTTTCAGCATTTTATTTTAGTTCATCTACTCATGATAGACAAGCCTACTAAAGTTCAGAAGAGTAACTACCTTTGTGTGTTGATTCTTGAAAATATTTTAGCAGGCGCTAACGAGAATTTTTTGGGGAGTCACGACTACAACCACTGGAAAGCATACATTTTCACTAAGATAAACTTACCGGCAAAGGTTTGTGAGTATAGGAAAGCCCTAAAAATGGTAATTTGATCTAAGAATTATAACTAGGAAGAACTTAAGCCATTTCATGAGGGTTGCGTTCATTATTATTCTTCCGACAAATTCATCGCCTTTAGGGCGGGCCTCAACATGACCGAAAACTCCATTTTTGTTATGCATATGTGTCCGGCTGACATTTCATGTAATTTATTTGTCCTGAACATGACAACCCCGCAACTCACTCAGAAGCACTTGCTAGAAAGTTTGAAAAAAAAATAGTCCCGGACTCCAGTTTCGCTGATTGCCAATCTGAAGCAGACATCCTGGATACATCCATCCATCCATCCATCCAATTTCTGAGCCGCTTATCCTCACAAGGGTCATAGGAGTGCTGGAGCCTTATGTCTTATGTCTTATGTGGGCAGAGCTGGCATCTAATGCCTTAGATCATTGACCAGTGTCAAGTTTTCAGTATATCTTATGGCAGTAGTCTGACATAGTGCAGTTGTGAAAGACCAAATTTGTCTTGTAGTCTGATCCAGGCATAAACTGGATCATCATTTCAGGGATTCACCACGACAAAATAACCCTTAACTCCTCGTGATGCTTGCCATCAAAGTAAAGGCTAAACATGTCCTCATGCTTTCAGACAACTCATCACATCTTGTCCCATGGTGCAGATGACGCCATTGGAGATGAGGGACAGATTTAGTGCGGCAATAATGGGGATGTTTTATAGCGTGCGCCTTCCCCCGCCTATATGTCTCATGCAAATGCGCACATATGTCGTGCCGCGCCGTGAGTATATACACGGCAAAAGACATTTGTATTTATGTGTCTGTCACAACACTGGTCGACTTTAAGCGTTGACGTGTGAAGGGCTCGCAAACAAAGCAGGGTTTCTACTCGATCCGCAGCGTTTTCTCCGCGCCCCTGAGCCTGGGACAGAATTGGCGGAAGGAGGAGGAGGTCGGCCGCCCTACTCGGGGCCCGGGGACTCGACCCCTGCAGCCTCCCCTCTCATCTCTGTCCTGAGGCTCCCTTTGCTCTCCTTAGCAGCTGTCAATCAAGAGCCACAGATGGACAGTGGAGGGGAACACGGCGGAGATGTTAACGTGGGAGCAAAGCAATGTGTTTAACTGCGGCCAATCACATTTTGAACATACCTTTTTCTATTCTGTTTTGATTGTATTTAAGATGTTTTTTGGGTCTCTGAAAATAGACTTTTTGGGAAAAAAGTTTTCCTATCACCTTATTCACTTTCATTTGTCACTTTTGTTAGTGTGCCTTTTTCTTTAGGCTTCCGATTAGCTAATATGAACTCACAGTTAGGGTTGAAGCACTACCTGTTGGTATGGCTTGGAAAGTTTAAAAAATATGTATTATTATTTTACGCGGCACGGTGGAGGGCTGGTGGGCACACCCGCCTCACAGTTCTGAGGACCTGGGTTCAAATCCCGGCCTGCCTGTGTGGAGTTTGCGTTTTCCCTGTGCCTGCGTGGGTTTTCTCCGGGTACTCCGGTTTACTCCCACATCCCCCCCAAAAAACATGCATGGTAGGTTGATTGAAGACTCTAAATTGTCCGTAGGTGTGAGTGTGAGTGTGAATGGTTGTTTGTTTGTATGTGCCCTGCGATTGGCTGGAGACCAATTCAGGGTGTACTCCGCCTCTCGCCTGAAGATAGCTGGGATAGGCTCCAGCACGCCCGCGACCCTAGTGAGGAAAAGCCGTATAGAAAATGGATGGATGGATGAATATTGAATGTATGGACAGGCTTAATTCAAATTGAGTTCTGAGTGCTGATCTTTCATCCTATGATAGTGCTATGAATCCCTTTTTTCTTTTGTTCATCATTCGTTCTAAGTTTGTCTTGATTTTTGATTGGCTAACATGGCAGCATATTTCTGGATTATAGCGCCACCTGTTGGTTTGGCATGCACGTTACCGCATATTGACATGGAAGGTGATTATTATTATTTTATTTTTTTTAAAGCCCATTTAGTGCGAATATAGCCCTAACCTTTGGGAACAAAGGAAGTTCTTGAGTGTTCATCTTGATCCTAAGATGAAACATTTCTGTCCAGATGGAACACTTGTATCCATATTTGAAGCAATTTCTTTTCTGTTTCAGTAAATAAGAAAGAAAATTAGTACATTTTCTGACAGATAGCATTTCTCCTGCTATCATTACAATTCTAGAACCATGTAGAATCGACTGGACGACATCAGGTCCAAGCAAATGAGAGCTTCAGAACCCAACATTATTCCCCCCTCCCCCTCCATTCCTCATAGAAGAGAAGTCATTGTGCCCATTACTGGATTTTGGAGCCCTGCTGATCACTGCTATTGATCCCTCCCTCTGCAGTCAATTAGATCAATGGGGCATCTTTAGGCCTGGTTAGCCATGTGTCAACTGTCACGCCGCCGTCCGCTTCAATTGTGCAGCGCACAGATGGCAACCACGGACACAGTCGGCTGCGACCGCGGCGGCAATCATTCGAAAGTGATCCACAAAAAATAGTGAGGATTGTAAAGGGAAGGAGTGGGTGGAATGCTGTTCACACTTCAGCAAACATGAATTTGTAATAAGGGATTTGTTGCATTGCATAAATGTTTAAGTGTGTTTTAGACTTTAAGCTGCACTTGTATTGTGACCTTATTTGAAGGTAGATTTGTCGAATTAAAAAGCAAACAAAGACAATTCCAATTTATTACCATGAACCATTTACAACTTTTGGCCTTACCCTCCTTAAGGATGTAAAAATCTCTAAATTACTATTAATTTATTTTCTCATAAAACCTTGCAAGGAAGGTTGCTAGCACTCTAAATCTACTTTAGCAAACATTGGGACTTTTTAAAACTTTTTCCGAGATTATTTGCAAGACCCTCTCCAACTAAAAATGGATACAAATGTTTTTGTTTTGGCAATGAGCATTCCTAAGCCTGAAAATGGAAATTTTTGACAATGCGCCCTCAATGAGGACTTTTTGAAAAGAAAAAAACATTATTGCTTTAACTGTTGAAAACAGTTGACTGCCAAAATGGAGTACATGCACTTTAACCCTTCTGTTATTTATGTTTGTTTCTTTTAGGGCTGGGAATAAAACAAAACAAAACAAAACTGTTAACTCAACTAAATCAACCACAAAAATTAGTCAACACAAACATTTCTGCTTCAAAACTATAAATAATAATAATAGAACTACATTTGCATTGCCCGGAACCATTTGGCCACTGTCCATGTTTATCACAAGTATTGTTGCAGACACATGCAGGAGAGTCAATGAGACATGATTGCCAGTGAGTTATACAGAGAAAGAACAAATATACTCAAGGTTTGGGGTCACTTTAAACCAAAAAAGGAGGGAAAATGAAGTGGTATGTAATTACTCCCAAGAGCTGCTAACATGGAGAGAAAACATCCACATGGGTACTCAAGCACGACACGTACGCGACGACGAGCCCGCATATACTTAAGGTGACGTTTATTTTTTATTTTTTTCAACTCATTAGCTAATATAATATATTTTATCCTACCATCGTTAGTTAGAATGTACTGTATAGTGCTGAGCATCTTCCACTTAATCGTCGTGCCTGGTTAAACTCATCTCGGTGCAGGTTGAAGCTTCTCTAGCTAACTTAGCTTAGCATAGCTCGCTCCCTGCGGACAAAGTGTACGAGAAATAAATGCCGCTGCCGAGCAAGTATCAGTGACTTTCGAACTGGCGTGTTTTCGTAAACATTTAGCATCGAAAGTGTTGGACACACGTGCGTAGTTTGAGCCAGGCTGAAATCAGCAGTGACGGTTCCAAAGGTAACGATGATCCGCAGACACTGTTACGCAAACACTGTTACAATGTGTGTTACTGCATGACAGTTCCTGAGCAGAGCAGCAGCAGGCAGGTGTACAAATGCCAACAGAGGAGCGTTGCTACCTTGCGACCTCACGTACACACACTTTGGACCCCCTCCGACGGCGGCCTGAGTCAAGACTCGGGGAGACTGATCCCCTCGCTCCCTCGCGTCCTCCCACCACACACCTCTTTCCCCTCCCACTGACCCCCTCCACCGTGGACCATTGTTTACTTTCACTCTCCTCCATGGCCCTGCTGGTCCGAGGAGGGGCCCGAATCGTTACATTATTGTCTGCGTCTCCCCAACCCCCGACCTGGCCTGACCCCATTCACAGAACTCAAAAGCACCATCTGTATCAGCCAACAGTCAGGGAGGGAGGGATGGGGGATGGAGGGATGACGGAGGTGTTGCGCCGTGAGTCGGAAAGTATCTGTCAGACATTTTTAACAGTGTGAAATCTTCCCTGCTGATTCTCCTCCTTCAAACAGTTCCCTTATTGATTTCTTCCCCCCGCACACACATTTCCACAATCTTATAATCCTCTGTGCCGTATTTTGCCCCGTTTTCAACTTCTTGCTCCCCCTGACCTGCTTCCCTGCTTTTCCACGCCCCCCTCCCTCCGATCCTTCCTTTTCGGAATACATCCTTCATCACGCTTGTAGTGTTTTTCAGTGAGAGCATTCCAGGGCCTCTTGTATGGGTGCATGTGTGAGGAAGGCGGATTTTTCCCATGGGGCCGCAGGTGAAAACTGGGACTCGGGCTCAGTCCGCCGAGAGACGCCATCTGTCCCCTTCCCTGCACTTGCTACAGGGGACCCCCGTCACCCACCCATCCCAATCATCCCTCCTTCCCTCACACCACCTCCTCCTACTTTCCCCTTTATCCATCCATCCGTGCGACCCTCTGTCCAGCCACTCGTCATCCCCTCCTTCCCTCCCATCCCAGGAATGCCTCTTTTCCCTCCCTCCCTCGCCATCCCCAATCAGTCATCCACATATGACACCGAGTGGCAAAAAAAAATAAAAAATTAAATTATCATACAATTTGCCAGGGAGAGAACAAGGCATACCGTTTTAATTGGCCCGGCCACGACCTCTAATTATGCGTAGCGCAGTGTATTCGTTTGATATTTCAGAGGAGATGAAGTCAAGCGAGTGTGACATTTTCCAGAAGATAAAGCAGCAATTACTTAGATTTGCTTAACAAATCGTCCTGGCATTAGAACGACAATGGGATGTGACGTCATAGCAGCATGACTGTAGGAAGTTACGGCAGAGGTGGGCAACTTTTTTCTTTTTTTTTTAATAAACCATTTGCCGGTCTAAAAATAAGACAAATTTAAGCCTTTTAAAGATCCTTTTAAGACTCTCTTATGGCCACTTTTATCAAAGTTAAGACAGCTAATCAACTAACTTGGGCAATATGGGCTAAGTCTTATACCACAGTATTTTTATACATTTTGGTAATAATTTGAGTAATATTATTTTTATTAATACAATTATAATGTATTTATAATATTTAAAATTACTATATTACCTGATCTAAATCTGTATTTTTTATTTCAAGTTTTAAAATGCATTGAAATAATTTATTAGCTTTTTATAAATACTATTTTAGTCTATTTTGTATTTTATTATTATTTTTATCTGTCTTTTCAAATAAGATTGTTTTAGTATTTTTATGACTTATTTTATTTTACTTTTTATTCATATTTTATGAGTATAATCAAATACTTTTATTGTTGATTTTAAGATTTTGTATCAATACTTTGAAATAAGTCTTTTTAAATTAGTTTTTATGTTATTTTACCATTATATTACTACAGTCATTGAATTGTTTTATCTCACTGTAATAATATTTTAATCAGTATTTTTATTAAACCCCCACACACACAGCCCTCTGAGGTTTTATTTGTCCTTGGAATTGCATTTGCTTTTAATCTTGAAGTGTTTGTTAATTTAGGTCACATTTTTACTTGACTTTTATGTGCTACACATTTTAAGTGAATCATTATTTACAAAGGTTTTTTTTTTTCTATTTCTCTATATTGAAACACAGCGTTAATATTGAATCAATGCATAATGTTGCAGTGGCTTACAATAATATCACGTATACTTTTTAGGAATAAAAATTAGAACTCATGTTTGGACGTGTTTTCTGGACTAAACAAACATCATGAGGTCGCCATTTGGGCCCCTCGTATGGGAACCGGAGCGAATCGCCTCTGCAGACCTCCGAGCCCAGCTGTCAGTCTCGGTTGCCGTTCGTCTCGCCACTGGTCCGGACTGCTGTGATGTCCAACGGTCGGTAACGAGATGGGGGGCGGAATTTCTTGTGGGAAACCCCGGTTGAGGCGCACAGACAAACAAATGGGAAGGGGCATGGAGAGGGTGAGTGGAAACAATTCTCTGCACCCCCGGCCACCTCCCGCCTCCTCACGTTTTCCAAACCTGCCGCGCAAACCTCGGCGAGGAAAACTCCCACTGTCGGCCCACTCCGAGCGTCCAGACATGTAGACCACCCCCATCCCCCCACCCAAGCCCCACATCTCGTCCCACGCCCACTGTCAATCACCAAGTGTCACGCAGTCACCACCGACACTCTCTCAAAGACAAGGAAGGTAGAAAATGGTGAGAAAAGTCACTATATCAATCGAAGCCAGGACAAAGCAGGACACAACAATGTTAAGATTCCAGCAATACGTAAGGGAAAAGTGAATGGCTCACTCAAGTGTTGCCATTTTCTCACTGGCCTGACGCAACAAAGAAAGCAGGTGGCACCCCGCGCCGCACGGCACTGCACCCGGGTGGCGGTTTTCGCCGGGGCCCCACTGCTCTTGCCGCCCCACACTCCCTCCTCCGGGGTCACCCCCTCCGATGACCCCGCCTCGATTGTTTTCCGTCGCTCTGTCAGCTCCGATTGTTGCTGACTGGTTAAATGGCCGAGACCTAAAATGCGGGGTGGGGGGTTGGGTTGGGGGGGGGGGGGGGGGGGGGGGGGGGAAGAGGGGGAGGAGGAGTAGGGTGGGAAAAAAGTGGCAAGCGAGCGAGGGTTGAAGATACCCCCTCTTTTTTGCCTTTCTTGCTGAGCTAACTGACTATTTGACCCAAATAAACAATCTCTCGTCACTAAAAGAAGTGGCAGCAGCAGGAGGAAGAGCGGTGGGGGAGTGAGGAGAGTTTGGGGTCCAAATTGTTGTTCACGAGGGTGAGACAATGGCCCCCATGTCGTCATGTCATGTTGAGGCTCTTGTAACCCAAATATTATGAGAACCAAGGAACGCAGAAAACTCAGTTGGAATGGGAAGGATGGAAATGAGGAAAGATGGAGAGATAGTTGGATAGACAGATGGATGAACAGGTGGATTCATGGATGATATCGCGATAGATAACATAGATCTTAAAGTGTATGACAACGTTCGTACAAGCCACTGCAGACGCCTCACAGTAGCGTTAGCATCGACGCTAAAACTAACTCAAGAGGCTGGACGCTTAAGTTGGTGATCCGAGCAATAACTTTATTTATTGGGCTTTAATGTAAACCTTAAGGGAAAACTCAATTTAAAAAAAGCACCGTCTGTTGCCTGTTTAAGAGGCAACAGACGCTATGAATTCGTGCGGGTCCGCCTATCTGACGTGAATGAGGTAAGTGTTTAAAGACCTGCCGCTTATCAATTATGCAGGCCCGTGCATTCCCTCCGTGGCCGCTTCGCAATCAAACAGCTAAACAAGCCTGTCTGGATGGACCCTTTAGCTCTAATTAGACAAATGGCTCGCTTAATTGATCATTGACTGATGATCAATAGGAAGCATGTGTTCCTGTTCTTTACAAGCCAGTTGACTGAGAGCGAGCTATAAAATCAGCTCGATAGTTTGACAAATACGTCGATTGGCTCTTGCTCCGATTCCTCCTCCTTCCTGTTGTCTCGGCGTCATGTGTCTGTCAAGCGTCTTCAAAAGGCAAAGCCTTTACTTTATTTTTCTGGGACCGACATGCCATGTGAGTAGACCTACAAAAGAAGTCTCAAAAAGCCACAAAAAAGTCTGCCATTTCAGTTGAAAAATTATAGAGCCATTTTGACAATTTATAGGAGTCCTTCAAACACAAACTTGTTCCAGAGATTTAATCAATTTGATACAAAATGTGAATGTGAATTTGACAGATGGATGACGCAAAGTTACGAAGAGTTTTTGTTATTGCGTATAGAAGAAGCATGGCAGCGAAGTCTGATGATTCGACATAAAATATTTAATTCCAATATATCCGCTCCAGAATTTGGCCCCCAAAAACCAGTTTCACATGGGAACATGAAATTTGGTAGGCATATCTATTATGAGTAGATCCACAAAAAAAGTCTCAAGAAGCCATGTCTGTAAAGACAGGAAATCTGCTATTTCCGTTTGAAGCCATTTCACCCATTTACAAGGGTCCTTCAAAAACAAACTTGTACCAATTGTGACCAAAATGGATAAGATTTTATTAGCTGATTAAACAGATTTGAGAAATTTGATGGCTCGCCACAAAAACATGAAACTCTAATAAAGCAACTCCACAAGGTTGAAGCCAGTTTCAAAAAGACACATCTTTCAAAAAGACACTGGAAGTCAGGGTCATTTTAGTAATTTCCAAGGGTCCTCTAAAAACAAACTTTCCTATAGATTTTGTCCAATTGCTACTAAATTTAAAAGAATTATATGAGACAGATGGGTCACGAATAAAAATTAAGGATTTGAATTTTATGTAGTGAAATTTGACAAGGTCAGAGCCACCTTCACTTAGCCCAACTTCAGATTTGGTAAGCATGTCTATCTTGGGTAGACCCACAAAAAATTCTTAAGATGCCATGCCTGGTAACACACAGGAAGTCTGCCATTTTGGTTTCAAACAGTCATTTCAAGTGTCATTTTGGCCAATTTAGTTCACTTGAAATCAGAACTTGGAAGTCAACCAGTGTCACAATTGCGTTCCAATTTGGAAGTCCCACTGTTTTTAAGAGCTTTGAATTGGAGTGAAAGTGTTTCATAGTGCAATAGAGATGATCCACACTCAATTCTGGGGACCACCTTAATGTTCATGTCGCATCTCTCCTGCACTCAAGTGTCCCTTATGGGTCAACACCTGTTTGAAAGATAGCAAGTGTGTGTGGGTGAGGTGAGTGAGACAGAGAGGGGGAGGGGGGGGGGGGGGTTCAATGACTATATCATCTCAATAGAATGGAAGGGGGGAGGGTGTGGGTGGGTGTTATGGATCCCTTTGATGTGCTCATAAATTGTGTTGAAAGGATAGCAGGAGGGAGGATGCAGCCGGCGAGCGAGGCAGAAGAGACACTTGAGCGGCGGCTTGAGTCCTTTCGCTCACCCTCCAGCTTCAGGTATCATCCCGATTCCCGGGCTGGCTCGATTAAATATGAAATGCTAAGACAAAAAGGAGCGCCGGTGAAAGGGACGGGAGCGCAATGCCACAAAGGGGGCCACTCAACGCCTTTGAAGAGGTGCTGAGGCGGGCGCCACCGTTGCTGCACGTACACACACAATGATGTTCTTAATAGTGTCAATGAAAAGGATAGTAAATATCCATCATTGCAATGTAAAATGTGTCTAATTTTCCATAGAGAATTCGCACAATGTAGCTGAATGGAACACTGATGTCACGTAACTTGTTTTATGTTTGTGGGATCAATGTATTTTATTCACATCACTGGTTTTCTATTCAGTCAACGCTTTTATGAAGCCATATACACACACTGCATATGGAATGTGAGAGATCATAAGGGTGAACTCTGTTAACTGAAAACAATTATTTCTGTAAATATGTTATAAACATGTAACAAACATGAGTGATAAATGGATCTTATTTACATCACTGGTTGTCTACTTATTGAATGCCTCTGAGATCAATCACAAGGCTTAATTGTACTGGATGTGTACACAATACATAACTTAATGTGAGGAACTGATGAATTACTATGAATTTGAACTACGGGGGAAAAAACTATACTTTCATTTAGTTAGTTACAAATGTGGAATAAATAAATGGATTTGGAATTTTAATGCATATGTACATACTGTACACACATTTGTGAAGCTGATGACTTACTATGATGGCGCACTGATAAAAAACAAAAACAATGCATTACATAATTGTATAATTAACATTTAGTAAATGTGTAATGAACATGGGATGAATGAGTCTAGATTGTAATTCATATGTACAAATTATAAAAACACGGGATGTATGAGTTTACAAATATCTTATTCGGGGTGTACTTGAAAGTAGTCCACTTCCCTCCTAATGTAAATTATTAATTCATCAAACTTGTTAAAAAAAAAAGACAAATGCTCACTGAATAATTTTAAGACCACTTAATGATGGTCTTAAGGATCACGTGTCACATTTAAGCATAATTTATTTTTCGAAGATGTAAACATGACATGATTTTTTTTAATATACAAAAGTCATACTAAATTATCTTGAGAACAGTCAACGAAGGATTGTACATTTGTTGGCATAATAATCAACTGTTACCTTCTTCATGGCATCCATTTATCAACCCAAGTGTGTCTAAGAACGCGGTCTTCTTTCACTGACGTCCCAGAGCCATAATCAAAAGCCCATTTAATTGTGTTGATAGTTTAACGTTAATGAAATCAATGCCGAGTCCCAAAAGGTTTGATTAGGATCGTTCGTCTGGTGTCCGAAAAAGCCCGTCCAAAGAAATCCCCCTCCCCCTCCCAAATGTGCTGCGACCGATGCGGCGTCGATGACACAGACGGATAAGTTAACCTCAGAGCGGATTTTCAAACCAACGACCTCAATCGGGCAAACTTCAATGGGCTGCCTTTGGAAGACAATCAAGCAATGTGCTCCCTCCCTGACCTTTAGCGACTGGCTGCGCTCAGTCCAATCACTGAGTATTGACATTAGCTACCACACCCCATTTATAACCGCGTGCTTCAAAGGTCCGGTTCAAATACCAGCGCAGTCAAGTTGGGTTTTGGTTGTGTTGAGGTGGAAGACAAGGAACAGGGTATAAAAGGGGTGATTCTTGAAAAGTTGTGAGCCCTGCGGAGCTA
The DNA here is from genome assembly GCF_024500275.1 of Phycodurus eques. NCBI lineage: Eukaryota > Metazoa > Chordata > Actinopteri > Syngnathiformes > Syngnathidae > Phycodurus > Phycodurus eques. The sequence continues at coordinate 22,077,731 of NC_084528.1, read as the reverse complement.
AATAGAATCTTTCTACTGTATTTCCACCAATAGTGCCCCCTTGCTAACAAAAAAAGCAGCACCTACGCACACAGTCGAGAGCAGAGACTTAATTTTCCACACAAACATAGTATCTTCCAGGTCAATTTTGAAACCAGGCTAAGAATACCCTCATAATAATTTGTGCATAACAAATTATAAACTACAGATCTGTTTAAACTCTGTGGGAATTTGCACAAATGTGGTAGAAACATCAACATTTCTTGGGACGGTTTCACACTCCCCTGTAAACACTGTCCCATAAAAAATACATAAAGTGGGTGCGGAAAGTATTCATACACCCTTAAATCTTTCACCCTTTTTTATATTGCAGCCATTTGCTAAAATCCATCCATCCATCCATCCATCCATTTTCTTACCGATTATCTGAGGTCGGGTCGCGGGGGCAGTAGCTTTAGCAGGGACACCCAGACTTCCTTCTCCCCAGCCACTTCATCCAGCTCTTCCGGGGGGATCCCGAGGCGTTCCCAGGCCAGCCGAAGGACATAGTCTCTCCAGCGTGTCCTGGGTCGTCCCCGGGGTCTCCTCCCGGTGGGACATGCCTGGAACACCTCACCAGGGAGGCGTCCAGGAGGCATCCAAACCAGATGCCCCAGCCACCTCATCTGGCTCCTCTCGATGTGGAGGAGTAACGACTCTACTCTGAGATCCTCCCGGATGACCGAGCTTCTCACCCTAATTCTAAGGGAGAGCCCGGACACCCTGCGGAGGAAACTCATCATTTAAGTTAATTTTTTCCACATTAATGTACATACAGCACCCCGTATTGACAGGGAAAAAAAACTTAATCGTTGAAATCTTTGCAGATTTATTAAAAAAGAAAAACTGAAATATCACACAGCCATAAGTATTCAGACCCTTTGCTCAGTATTTAGTAGAAGCACCCTTTTGAGCTAATACATGAGTCTTTTTGGGACTGATGCAAAGTTTTTCACACCTGGATTTGGGGATCATCTTCCATTCCTCCTTGCAGAGCCTCTCCAGTTCTGTCAGGTTGGATGGTGAATGTTGATGGGCAGCCATTTTCAGGTCTTTCCAGAGATGCTCAATTGGGTTTAAGTTAGGGCTCTGGCTGGGCCTTTCAAAAAGAGTCACAGAGTTGTTCTGAAGCCACTCCTTCGGTATTTTAACTATGTGCTTAGGGTCATTGTCTTTTTTGAAGATGAACCTTCGGCCCAGTCTGAGGTCCTGAGCACTCTGGAGAAGCGGATGCTTCCCTGTTGGGACTGTATTGGACAGGTGATGAGCAGTGCCTGGTTTTCTCCACACATGCCACTTAGAATTAAGGCAAACAATTTCTAACTTGGTCTCATCAGACCAGAGAATCTTATTTCTCACCATCTTGGAGTCCTACAGGTGTTTTTTTTTAGCAAACCCCATACGGGCTTTCATGTGTCTTGCACTGAACAGAGGCTTCCGTTGGGTCACTCTGCCATCAAGCCCAGACTGGTGGACGGCTGCAGTGATGGTTGGCTTTCTAGAGCTTTCTCCCATCTCCCGACTGCATCTCTGGAGCTCAGCCACAGTGATCTTTGGGTTCTTCTTTACCACTCTCACTAAGGCTCTTCTCCCCCAATTGCTCGGTTTGGCCGGACGGCCAGCTCTAGGAGGGGTTCTGATCGTCCTAAATGTCTTACATTTCAGGATTATGGAGGCCACTGTGCTCGTTGGAACCTTAAGTGCAGCAGAATTGTTTTTGTAACATTGGCCAGATCTTTGCCTTGCCACAATTCTTTCTCTGAGCTCTTCAGGCAGTTCCTATGACCTCATGATTCTCATTTGCTCTGACATGCACTGTGAGCTGTAAGGTCTTATATAGACAGGTGTGTGGCCTTCCTAATCGAGTCCAATCAGTATAATCAAACACAGCTGGACTCCAATGAAGGTGTAGAACCATCTCAAGGATGATCAGAAGAAATGGACAGCACCCGAGTTCAATATATGAGTGTCACAGCAAAGGGTCTGAATACCTATGGCTGTGTAATATTTCAGTTTTTCTTTTTTTTTTTAATAAATCTGCAAAAATGTCAACAATTAGGATTTTTTTCTGTCAATACGGGGCGCTGTGTGTACATTAATGAGGGGGAAAAACTGAACTTAAATCATTTTAACAAATGGCTACAATAAAACAAAGAGCGAAAAATTTTAGGGGGTCTGAAAACTTTCCGTACCCACTGTATATACATGACTTGGACTCCTTTACCGTTTCAAAATTGCCCCACGACCCTTCAAAGACCAACAGGTGCATCCTTTTGTGGGAGCCTTTGAGGGTCACAGTTTCAGGATTCACACCATTTTCTTTGATTTAACACACACTGGGTAACATTATTTGAACACGAAAAACACAAATTGTAAGCATACAATGTTTAGAAAATACTGGGTGACATCAAGTCTGCTTGCGTGTGTCTGTGACTTTCACTCACACAGCTTTCCAAATGCGAGTTAAAGCGTGCTTGCTTCAAGCTGTTTGTCACTCCCAGTTGAAATTGAACGTAAATCTGATATGAAATAAACGAGAATTAAACATTATACTGTACATTCAAACACCAAAATGTTCAACCGAACCATATAACAAAAGTCCACTAGCTTAATGATAACATATAATGTGAAACACTGTAGACGGGCTAACGGAAAGTAGCGCGATGTTATGGTAATTCAGAAAATTTCCTCTTTTTCTTCCTTTTCTTTTTTCTGGCTTCTTTTTCATCTTCGTAGTCATCTTTTTCGTCTTCTTTCATCTTTTTCGTCTTGATCGTTTTCGTCTTCTTCTTTTTCATCTTTATTGTCTTCGTCCTCTTCTTTTTCATCTTCATAGCCTCTGTCATGTCTTTGTCTCTTTTTTCATCTTTTTTGACTTTTTTGTCATCTTCTTTTTCATCTTTTTCAACTGTTGTTTTCTGTTTCGTCTTCGTCTTATTTTTCGTCTTCTCATTGTCCCATGAAAAACCACCGCTTAAAGATTCATGATATACTGTATAGCTGGGTCATTGTATATACAATTAACACTCATACAGGTGTCATAATCACTGTCTACTGTAAATAAAGCAAAAGTAAAGTAAAACTACTCCTCCTGTGAAGTGGCCCGACGCACACACTTTTTTTTTTCTGCAGCCGCTCTGCCGCTCTGTGTGTTTGTGCCCCTCGGCTTGAATGGCAGGTCAACGTCATTCCAGTGTATTTGTGTTTAGGCACCAAAGCAGAGTATTGAGACTCTATATACGAGGCCCATTGTCGGCCGCTAAAAGCTGACAGCCCACTTGGAGGCCAGGCCCCCTCTCCCCACAGCCTCTCACATGCCTGCACACACATAATGGCCATTTCACAGCTCGTCTGGGAGTAATGGAGCCTGGCTACGGCCTGCCGAGATGGATCGCTCCCAGATGGGGATGAAACGGGTGATGTGGGAGGTTTGTCGAGGCCTCGAGGTGTTTTTAGAGGGCCCGGCCCGAGCTCAGAGGTGTGCACTGAGTGTGGAGGCACAAGGATGAACATTGATCTGGACAATAGCATAGTCATTGTCAATAGCACAGACATTGTCGCATAGTCAGTCTCCGAACCAAGGTGTTCCATCAATAGACCTTTGCATAATGTTGTAAACATTTGGCACGCGGGTACTTCCGAGTGGCAGAAAGTGACTGACTACTGCTGACTTGAACCGAAAAAGACATAAACGTGTTGGTTGCGTCGCCAGATACACATATACTGTATAATACAGTGGTGCCTTGAGATATGAGTGACCCAACCTACTGTTATGAGCTGTCATTCGAATAATTGTTTTTGCGTTTACTTGCTTTGAGAAAAGAGCACTGTCTGATGGCGGCAAACTCAACTCACTTCACAACAAGTAGCAGCTTGACATAAAAAGAACTAGATATAAAAATAGAAGCTAAATATAAAACAAAGAGAATTGCATGTCGCGTAATTATAAAAGCCACATAACTTTGCCTAATGCTAATATACAATTAAATCATAAATGGGCTAATGGATAGCATCGCTGTCGCAGTGTTTTAACTCTAAGCAACAAATATTTGAACAACAAGTGTGGAACAACACATGTAGACAGACAATATGGAAATACTGATATATTCTTTATCCTCTGCGAAGATCGACCAGTGTAGCTGTGGCCTACTGAGGAGCTGAGAGCGTCTATATGTACAATATGTCGGCATGTCTGTATTATTCTGTGCCCAGGTTATCAAGCTGTGCACACCAGAAGGAGCAGCACAATGTCCATTGAATTTAAACAAAAAATGTGACAAAAACTGTTAATTATTTTACATTCTATTTAATTTTGTCATTACTGTGTGTGTTTATAAAGAACTGTATTACAGAGAGCTATTTTTCTTATTAAATAAAAAACACATTTTTTTTGGTGGGAGGAGGCTGGAACGGATTAATGACATTTCCATTAAATAAAACGGGAAGATAATTAGAAATACGTGTTTTGCATTGCAACCGTAGTCAGGGAAGAAATTAAACTCATATTTTAAGGCACCACTGAATATATAAATTTTATTTTAGTTGTGGGGAAAACATTATCTATCAGGTGAGTAATTGTACGATTATTTTAGCTTAGGTATTCAAACACTTTTTGAACATGAAATTATATGATGTTTAGCGTTAACATATGACCTCTATCAAGGCTGATCTTTTAATCAAAGTGTGTGGGGGGGGGGGGGGAATGTCTGCAAAGGGTGAGAAGTTTTACTTTATTTTAGTCTATAGACTGACTCTATCCCGATTAATATTTGTCTGTAATTAGAAATCATTACAGCTAACTGAAATCATGAAAAGCAATAAAGCAACCCACTGATGACTAATGCAGATATTCCAAAATAGGGCACTGCCTCAAATCCCCCTCCGCGTCAACAAGATGACATCATTAGCGAGTCACGGCGTGGAGGATTACATGACAGTGGCAACGTGAAGGAGGAGATAAAAACAAAGACGAGAAGAAGATTGAGGCCCTCCTTTTCCACGCCCCCCCCTCCCCCCTCCCCCCAGAGAATCTTTGTTATCGGGGCAACAATGGGAGGCTTAATGCCGAGACCAAAGGCTTGCTTGTCACACCTAAAGTGCTTTGCATTAATTACATCTCATCACATATGCACTCTATTAATAACGCCTTGCTTCCATAAGGCATTGCAGGTCGTGGGCTGTGTAAGGAATCCATATTGTGAAACACCGTTAATAAAAGTAATTTGTGATGTAAGAGGAAGTGACTGTACCATATTGGGGAGAATAGTTCCATCCATCCATCCATTTTCTTATCCTCACAAGGGTCGCGGGAATGCTGGAGCCTATCCCAGCTATCATCGGGCAGGAGGCGGGGTAAACCCTGAACCGGTTGCCAGCCAATCGCAGGGCATACATAAACAAACAACCATTCACACTCACATTCACACCTACGGGCAATTTAGAGTCTTCAATTAACCTACCATGCATGTTTTTTTTTGGGATGTAGGAGGAAACCAGAATGCCCGGAGAAAACCCATACAGGCACGGAGAGAACATGCAAACTCCACACAGGAGGGGCCGGGGATTGAACCCCGGTCCTCAGAACTGTGAGGCAGACGCTCTAACCAGTCATTCACCGTGCCGCCTGGAATAGAGAATAGTTCCATTGCAACTAAAAGAGTAGAAACAATAACAAAATGAAAGTTAGTAGTTAGACGATGAAGCGTATGATATTCTTTATCTTTGGGTGGGGGGATTTTTTCTATCCATTTCATGGAAAAAGTTTATCTGTTACAGACCTCACACATGAAGATTAAAAAAACAAAATCAGGCATTTAACAGTTTTGGTCACACAATGTGTGGTGTGCTCCGATAATCTCAACACAGAACACCGAACACAAAGATTCTGTTCAACAACTGGTCTTGAATCCAGTCTTCCAAGACAGAAATATTGCATGTTCAAATGTGATCAAAAATGAAGAAGATACGTTCCGACGGTATTTCCCGAGTATTACAGAATTGTTGTAGAATGGTGATGTCGTCAATAAAGACTCGCTTTGGAAAATGCTTCTTGCCGTCTGGGAAACCCATTTAGACAAAATACAACATCGAGTAGGACATCGAGTTTGTTTTCATTTACGGTCACTTCCTTGTTCCTCAGTCAGGTCGCTTTTTGATTGGCTACATTCCGTTTGACATCACAATTCGCAGAGTCATGACTTGGGAGTAGTCGGCTTTTCCCACACACGAAGATTTTGGGTCGTAAATGTAGAACACATTTAATATTTAAGATTGTCGGCCCCAACCCGTTGTGGACCCAATTATCAGGAAAAATTAATTCTTAACACATATCAGACCACAGGATCATTTTATAGGATAATCTTATAAAACATGTCTGGTGTTTGTTGTACTTGTTTGGGAAGGGCCAAAATCGGGACAAAAATAGTCCAATTAACTTTATAAGTGTACTAGACTTTACCTGCTGAAATACAGTTGGGGTTCTGTCTCCCTTCTTTTCAACTGAAACTACACAAATTCTAATTAGGGCGGTAGAAAAGATGGCTAAAATCATCATTCAAGCCATTTGTGTTTTTTTTTTTTCAATTGCTCTGCTATGGTCAAATTTTATTCAAGGGTTTGTTGTCCAAATTCTAAATACCGGTACAACTGTTACCATCAAAATCAAACTTTAGGAAATAAATGCTAGACGCGCACCTTTCCATATCCTCACAAATATATATATGCCTATACTGTAGGTATACCTGCATGTGTATGTGTGTGTGTGTGTGTGAATATATTTTAGCCGTGCCTAGATAAACAGCGGAGACAAACATCAGTTTAATGAGCCGTCCCCGCAGAGTCCCTCTACATTCAATTAAGCGCCGAGATAATTAATCGGGCCGAGCCCCTGGCTGGCGGATGGCTAGCGGGAAGCCAGGTGGTCTTACGGGGAGGTGTGTGCATGTGTGTGTGTGTGTGTGCGCATCGACTATGCAGGGTATGAAAGTGAGCGAGAGAGACTCACGATAGACTTCACCAGAGAAAACTGGCACACAACACATCCTGTTAACAGTCTGCGCTAGTCATCAATCTCCACGCAGCTGAAGGCTGAGACTGAGGCTAACACGTTTGTCTCAAGGTGCAAATACAATGCACATTTTAATGATGAAGATTACATTAATATTATTTTAATAATGAATATAACTGAATAATTATGATGTTAATAATATAGTCAGAGATGTCCTGTGATTGAGTAGTCCAGTCTGTACTCAGCGTATACTAAAAGGATAGATGGAATGATGGCTGGATGGCTGGATGGACAGACGGGCCGCATTTTCTGAGCCGCTTCTCCTCACTAGGGTCGCGGGCGTGCTGGAGCCTATCCCAGCTGTCATTGGGCAGGAGGCGGGGTACACCCTGAACTGGTTGCCAGCCAATCGCAGGGCACATACAAACAAACAACTATTCGCACTCACAGTCACACCTACGGGCAATTTAGAGTCTCCAATTTATGGATGTTTTTGGGATGTGGGAGGAAACCGGAGTGCCCGGACAAAACCCACGCAGGCACGGGGAGAACATGCAAACGTCACACAGGCGGGGCTGCGGATTGAACCCGGGTCCTCAGAACTGTGAGGCTGACGCTCTAACCAGTCGGCCACCAGAAATAAATAGTGATATTGCTAAATAGATATAAAAATTACAATTTGAAAGCCAGAAGTCCAAATTGATATCTTAACATAGAGGTTTTCATTAGTTTATGGTATGGTATTGTACATGTTGGATAAAGAAATATGACAGTTTCCCTGGTTTTCATTGGACATTTTGCTGCATGCTTTGAATGGGGAAAGCAGCGCCATCTGGTGCACAACTATTAATATTGAAAGCTGGTAGTTCAACCTAAAATCTTGACATCAAGGATTGCTTTAGTTTATGGTAACATATCGTAAATGTGGGGTTAAAAAATTGCATTTTTAATAGGGCAATTTTAGGGTAGCTTCAGGTTCATTAAATGTACATTAATGATCATTCAAGCCAAATAAAAATAAAAAATAAATAAATAAAACCTACACTCATTGACGACAGCCAAAATAGCTTTAAAAAACTGAATGGCGCAAAATGTCGCTGGGATGTTAAAGGCAAAATGAAGGGCTAAAAGGTACTCTGCAGAAAATGGCTGTCATTCCTAAATTGTGAACGTCATACATTTGTGAAGCATCTTAAAATAAAGCTTGACCCCAACACTTTCATCAGATATTGATGGATTCATTGCAAGAATCATTGTGGTGAATAAAACCAAAACCGTATGAATACTTCCGGATGTGACCGTACGAAACACACTCACACAATTCCATTTTCCTTCCTTCTTTCCTAGCTTGTTATGCAGACTCCCAGCTTTGCCTCCTCCAACAAACACACAAACACACACACACACACACACGTTACGTCTGCGCCTCCCCAGGGGCAGCGGGGAAGGACAGCGCATGGATGGAAATGAATGCAGCCATATTGCAAGTGGCAAATCTGCATCTGTAATTACCTGCAGAAACGCACGGTGAGCTTTCTTCTTCTTCGACTCCTTCTTCTCCTCCTGCCCTCACTCGCCTCTTCCCCATTCTCCTCCATGTCTATCTCCCACTGTCTTCCTCTCAAAGGCTTCTTAAGTGTTGCTCGGTGGGCCAATTAAGGTGAGTAGCAGCGTGTGTGTGCGTGCGTGTACGTGTATGTGCGTGTTCACGCATGTATGAGTGTATTTATGCATGCATCAAACACCTTAGACAGTCTTGCTTATGTCCACACTGTCTGTGTTTGTGTCTGTCTTGCCACATAAACGTACATCCATGTGTGCGTGTGTGTGTGTGTGTGTGTATGTGTGTGTGTGTGTCTGTGTGTGTGTGTGTGTGTGTGCGCATGTGTCATCTCTTTGTGTCTGGCTCGGGTCATATTCATGTGTTTGTAAGTGTCCCCTCAGGCCGATTACAGCTCAGCTGTCTCGTGAAATAAAACCATATTCTCAGACTCTCTCTCCATATATATCTTTATTGATATTCCCAAACATATATTCACTTTATGTGATCTAGTGGACACCCTTCTTCTACACGGCAGCTGTGATTCCAAGAGCAGTACATTATGAGATATCATAAAGTTTCAAAGAACTATAAAGGAAGTTTTGCTTTTCGACGACAGTTTCTTCCCTTCTGAGCCAGCGCTTGACTTGAATAACAGATGTGTTAAAAACGACGCTTACACTGTTGTGTCCTTTCAAAAAAATGTGTAAAAAAGCAAGATTTTTTTTTTTAGATTCAATAATATAGAAGATAGATAAGAAAATTAATTTGTGATATATCTGCAAAAACATGTTTAAAAAAAATACAAAGAAATCAGACGTCAATGACTTTCGTAATATGGATAAATCGTGTGTTTGAATTTTGTCGTAGCTTCGTATAGCGGCAAAATGCAAACTGGTACGTCATAAAATGTCAGAAATTTAATAGGAAAACGGACAAAAATGAGCAACACTAATACGCATAAACCAACTCAGCGATGTACAACAAACACAGTGACTGCTTTTCACTAAAAATATTACTGTATATTTGACCACAAAAATTACATTTTTCTGCTCCTTGTAAGTAATACATGTTTAAAGCCATCAACCACATCATGTTAACCAAAACCGCCCGACTTCAAAAAGTTGACATTTGTGTTGAATTGGTAGAAAATTAGACTGTCACACAGCTGAAGAGAAATATTCATGACTATAAGCTTTATTACAAACACTATTGTGATGTTATTTTTGCCACTGCAATGCTGAGAAACATGTTTGAACATGTTACAGATCATTTTATTTTCATAAAAGATAGAAAGAAATTAGAGGATAGAAAGTTTGTTAATTTAATCGAGGATATACCGTATGGTTCAGTACACATTCAAGTAGGGGTGTCCCGATCACGGGTGGGGTTTACCTCCAAATAACGAATATTTATACACAAACTCTGTAGTAACACATACAGACAGGTAATATAACAATACTCACAGGCATATATTCTTCCTGATCTGTGAAAAACGAGTTAAACTGTTTTATCGTGACATTCTTCTTTTTTTATTTTCATTTTTTTGACTGCAACCTGTAGCTCCATGCATGCATCGCACGACACTGCCCCTCAGAGGCCAACGCGTGCACAGCAGGAACACCAGATACAGTCATTTCCCCTCGACTTTCTGACATGAAATCAGACTGAAATTTTCCTGTTTTAGGTCAATTAGGATTACCCAAATTATTTCTATTTGCTAAATATATATTCTTATCTTATTTTACTTTTGGTAGATATACGTATTGGATCGGGACTCGGTATCGGCAGATATTTAAAATCAAAGAGTCGGACTCGGGTGCAAAAAAATGTGATCGGGACATCCTCGCATTAAAGTAGTATTCAAGTAGTAACACACAACCAAAAAAATACAGTTAGAGAACAAATTAGAAAGCACCTCTTCTCCTTCATGACTTATTAATCAATTTATATTTTTTTGTTTTGCATAATAATTGCATGAAATCTACCCCCACAGGATCAATTTTGGGTTTTGCACTGATTACAGCATGTTACACTATGTGTGATATCCTTCAAACTCTCTCTGCATGCAATATGTTATCACCCTCGATCTGATGCGCGATGCCAGATATTAACGGCATTTAGCTGATCTCACGATAACAGCGAGCGCACCGACATCCAGTGCTGCATCCAAACATTTGCATCGCCAGTTGTTATTCATCACAATGCGCCTCGGGAAAGGTGATTGGAGGAGGGGCGGGTGGGGTTAGAGGTTACAGTGAGGGGGGTGGCCAGATGAAGGGCAGGGTGAAATGAAGGAGAAAAGATGGCGGAGGAGGAACTTCCCGTCTAGGTGGTAATTGTATTTCATTTATTTGAGCAAAATGTGGAATAAAACTTGAATCAATATCATTGGGTGTTGAACATGGGGTTTTGCCGCTCGGCAAGGGTCGTGAATATTTATGTGGGCTTATTAAACCATGATGTAACGGATATAAAATAGACTCAAATGGAAATAAACCGCCTTTAAATAATTAGTGCCCTCCCTCTGTTAACCACTTGGAGCTGACGTCCTGCCTTCCTTCATTGGTCCTGTCCTATATGCAATTATTGTACTAATAGCTTTGTCGATGAATATTTCATCTGTAAAACGGTGGTCTAAAACTGTCAAAGCTCAGATCAGGACCTCAGGTCAGTGAGCACCAAAAATAATAATTCATCTGCAAATGTCGGAAAAGCCTCAACTAGAATTAAGAGAAGAGCATCACTTGATTTATTGTTTTGTTCCATTTCACAGTGGTTATCTCCTTTTTACACTTGTTAAATTTCGTCACCAAAACAATATTTTGGTGTTCAGATGAGGATATTAAAGGCGTTGTAAAGTGAAAATAAACGTCCTCTATATTTGACACGCCACATTAACAACCCTGCTGAATTTGGCTGTTTTAAAATAAATAAATAAATAATCACGCAGATAAAGTCTGGCATGGAAAAAAACCCCAACAACTAATAAAGCCATGTTGTGGGCTTTTCCGTTGAATGTGCTGAAACCACGCCCCTCTCAACTGTCAATCAAATTCTACTACTACAGCATGGAAAAATGGATGCTACTTCCTCTTGCATCTTTCTTATGCCTACACAAAACTAGATGTTTGAGCCACGAAAGCCTCTAATCGCTGGAATGTATCCCACTGGCTTGTCACAGGGCTTTTCCACGGTGCGACAACGCGGCGCTCTAAGGTGACCACGGCAGTGCGAGGCCCCCGGTCCACACGCTGGCTGTCATAAAAATAAATGAATAAATAAATAAATACAATCAACCCATTCTTCCTTATTTCTATGCGTGACAGACTCATGGCCGACAACAAGGCACTCTAAAGCAGTTGCGCCAGCCGACTATCCGAAGGCAAGATGCATTTTCAGGGTATAGGCAGCTAGGTTAGCTAACTAACTGCACGTCGCAATTGCACCGGATAATTGCTGATCCGAATGAACTTGCTCAAATTCTTCAAGAGTGGGGCTCATGGGACTCATGGCAGGGTTCAAATGGGTCACTGGGCCCTGTTTTAGCCCCCCCCCCCCCCCCCAAAAAAAAATTAGGAAAACTAAAATGGTGAAAACCAGTTTAATGCTACAATTTATCTCCCCAATTGAGTGAGTAAATAGTTCTCAGTCTTTGTATTGTATTTTGAAACAAACTTCTGAATTAACTTTACAGGGACTTAAAATTTATGTAAAATACTTTTTTCAGTGTTCAAAATTGCCAAAGATTTTTTTTCTTTTTTCTTAAAATTTATTACAAATAAAACCTCACTTAACTCATTTATTTTCATTCGATGAAGTTATTTCAAATAAAAGATTTCCCATAAAATTAAAAGTCAGTGTTTAGAAATTCAATAAAATTCAAACGTTTTACACATCAAAAACAGATTTTCCCCACTTTCACCTTGCCCAAAAATGTTTTCTTGACTATAAAATTAACTTTAAATAAGTTTAAAGAAAAATGTGTTTTTGTTCCCATAACATTAATTTAATGAAGCTTGAAAATGGGTTTTTCATAAAAATTAATAAAATTAAAGTTTTCATGAAACTGCAAGATAGGTTCCCCTGCCATAAATTCATGAAACTTTATTCCTTCAGGCCCAAAGCACAATACAAAATGTTGTGTTTTCGACTAATTCTAGTACATCTTTTTGTATCATACTACATTATTGGATCTTGTGTAAGAGTGGGTACACATCGGCGAGATAAAATGGCACGCACTGAGTAATGCTTGAGTCTTGTGGTCAAATGCACTGTGATATTTTGCAAGGAGGCCCTCTACCTCGTTGTTTATAAAATTAAAGCCAACGTACGGCAGACCAGACATGGCCGGCTCGTGTAAGTATACTATAAAATGTGTAGCGACAGCGTAAAACTCCGAAGCCGGGGCGATCCGTCGCCTACGGAGGGACCCAACGGCGTACGGCGTCTCCGCCAGGCTTCCTGTCGGCATGTCGGCTCGTGACACTCTTCAATCATTCTTTATTGAGCTCCACGGTCTCGCTCGTGTTCCTCCCCACACTTTGCCTGTCTCGTTGCCACCCTCAATCAGTTATGTTGTTGCTCACGATCAATAATCAATTTCCTGGAGGAAGAAATGGGGGAGGGGTTGGAGTGCTGCTGTTTTGGGTCCTGGCCGTTAAGCTGTGACCTTATGGAAAGATAATGGTGAATCCAAGGAGGTAGTAGGGATGAGAAACCTTTCTGACGCTCTCTGTTGACAGGCTCGCGGCGAGTGGGATTAAAGAATGACCTCCAATGTCTTCATGGGACTGTAAATTGTAACAAAGATATACCTTTTCTGGTCCCAATTGGGCAGTAATATACTGAACTTGAGTAAGCTTCTGATCAGCTTCCATCATGCACCCCGGTTCTGTATGCAAATCATACATCCAAGCACTCTTTGGCACCGCACCTTGGGGTACCAAACACAGTGGTAGGGTACCTAAAGAGAGGAGCTTGTCACACTAACGCACACAAACACAAAATTTCATCAAGATCGAAATTCAATGGAACTGACAGACGGAAACAATCAATACATTCCGCACAAAAGAGTACCAAATGCTGGGTGTCCTCCATTGCTGCCGTCCTTTTCTTAGCTTTCATTTTTTTTGTGGAATTACCTTCAGTTTTGGGAGCTCAACACAGTGAAAACATCCTTGGGTTTCATTTCAATAAAGCACAGCAAAAAGAAACTACGTACTGGCTTAAATTGCAAATCTAATTTTGATGACAAAATTAGATTTTATGCAAAACAATGACTGATCTATCCTATACTTTTAAAGAAGCGCTAAAGTTTTTATGGTTGTGTTATATTTCACTACACACAAGTACACCATTTTGTATGAATTCACACTACATTGTGAGATAAAATAATTATTGACTTAAATAGAAAATCTAAATTTGTCGAAAAACTGAGATTTCCTACATAACACACTAATCACTGACTTCTAGGATATATTTTACTTCTTAGAAAAAGCACAATCAACTGCACAATAATAAAATGTTGCCGCTCAGAACACTTTCCTGCGGTTCTCAGCTAACGATGTGCAATTAGCACACAAGCAGGTGTTTACTTTAAGGACACTTCGAAAGAAGGAGCGCTGATTACGCTGAGGCGGCCCCTCAACCTAAACGGAGACCGGTATTTGACTAAAAATAGCAGAACTTGAAACTTGTGAACATAGGTGGGCAATAAAATGCTTTTTCGATGGTCGCATCACGCCTTCATAACTTTTAGAATGGCCCTCAGAGGTGTACAAAACACCGATTTCAGGAAGTTAAATTTTCAAAATATGAAACTCCATACAGAATGCCGGGAGAGAGAGAGAGAGAGAGAGAGAGAGAGAGAGAGAGAGAGAGAGAGAGAGAGAGAGAGAGAGAGAAGGAGAGGGATGAAAAATGGAATCAAAGAAAGAGGTGTGGATTTGATGATTTTATTATTCACACAAGGCATATTAAACAGGCACGCTCTGTTAGCAACACTTAAACCCCCGACATGCTGTAGCGGGTTAGCCGCTAATGCGACAGCCATGATTTGGACACGTCCTATGAATGGATGCGGTTGGGAGGGCGGGGTTGGGGGGGCTTTCCGTGCATGGTAATGGTGCCGCTTATTAGCTATTAATAGCATAGCATAATAGGGATGAGTCCTGAGATTCCTGTGTGCGTGTGGGAGGAAGTGAATTATTGTGAGGATGTGTGTGTTTTTGTTTTTGTTTTGTTTTTCTCCATGTGGTCGTATATACCTGTGGGAGTCTCAGGGGGCTATTGAGAAAAGATTCTAATTTACAACTTTTTAAACGATGTTAGGATGAATGAGGTGAGTTTATTATTATTTGCAGAGCGTTCCAGTCATTTGGAGCAGAAAAAGGAAAAGACGATCGACCGAAAGCAGTGCGAACTTTGGGAATGAAGAGGTCAAATAAAACCGCTTGAACGGAGAGTGTGGGTGGTGGTATGCATGGTGAGCAGCGAGCAAAGATAGGGTGGGGTCTTGCCAATGAGTGTTTTATCAATAAACACGGCCCAATGTATTTGTCTGCATGAGTGAAGAGAGGCCCAATTGTCGAGGGAGTACAGTTCAGAGTGGAACTTTGACATGATAGACGTTCCGCGCAGTCCAGCTCGCGAGAAAAGAAAATGGCGGATCTTCGCTCGGGTAGCTATTAAATCATAATTGGAGAAACTCAGAGTGGTGGGCAGGATTATTTCAATTAATGACACTGTTATGTAACAACTGAGACAAAATCTGAACAGATCGAGATATGATTGGGTTTGCTCTAGCAATAAAGTTGACTTCAGTAAATTACTCTCAGTTCCTAATCCCCAAGGAAAATGTCCAATTTGGAATATTTCCAAAATTCCCCATCTTATCTTCCTTTAGAAATTGACCAAGGAATTTTCCATCCCCTTGCAACTGTAGTGGACAAGGCACTCCAGAGACCCAACTATTTGTATACAAGCAATTTGAAAGCCAATTTTCCATAAAACAGTATGTCCCCTTTTTGTGACATATTATGACTTCAAATTAGAAGCTGCCATGTTATAATTGCTATTGCAAATATTAAAACAGAAGAAGCCTATTCTCCTTCAGAACTTCACAGTGGAGTACTAATAAACAATTTTAGTTCTTTTTTCATATTATTATTATTAATTATTATTATATTATTACTTGTTTTCCCTTGTGCTAGAGGAGCTAAAGAAATATCAGTAAACAGCTTTTCTTCTGGAGTATAATGTTATGATGTCCGTGTGTGTTCACAAAAGAGCCTCATGGCAACTGGAGTGTGTGTGTGTGTGCATGCGTGTGCATACGAAGGTGCCGCTTTTCTCTCTCCATATTTTGGCACGTCACCATATCACTCACACATTAAAATCAGACACATGACACACACACTGTCGATTTCATTCTATTTGCTTCCTGCTTGGACGCTGAAGTCACTCCAGGTATCAACACTGCACAACAACTACATTCCTAGCAATTCTATATAAAGCAGCTGATTCTTATCAGTTTTCAGACTTTACTAAATGTTTTTCATCTTTACAATATTATATATTTGTGGAGAAACTGGCTTGTGTGTAGCCCCACAAGCCAGTTTCACAGCATGACATTTGGTAGCCATGTCATCATAATTAGTCCCACAAAAAAGTCTCAAGACGCATCCATCCATTCATTTTCTTCACTGCTTATCCTCACTAGGGTTGCGGGCTGCTGGAGCCTAGTCCAGCTATCTTCGGGCGAGAGGCGGGATACACCGTGAACCGGTCACCAGCCAATCGCAGGGCACATGGAAACAAACAACCATTCACATTCACATTCACACCTATGGGGAATTTAGAGTCTTCAATCAACCTACTACGCATGTTTTTGGGATGTGGGAGGAAACCGGAGTGCCCGGAGAAAAGCCACCCAGGAACGGGGAGAACATGCAAATTCCACACAGGCGGGGCCGGGATTTGAACCCCGATCTCAAGAACTGTGAGGCAGACGCTCTAACTAATCTTACACCGTGCCGGCTCTCAAGAAGCAGTAGGGGTGGTGGTGGAGGTGGGGGGTGGGGTCAAAAAGGTCAAAAAGCAAAAACTGGAAGTCCGCCATTTTGGTTTTGAATCCACCACTTTCGGGCATTTTCAGGGGTCCATCAACGGCAACATTTTTTATAGATATTGTCCAATTGCTAGCGAATTTGAACTAATTACCTGGAGATTTTGTCCAATTTCTTCCAAATTTGAACTACTTATATGAGACGGATGGAGGATGCTGAATTGCGAAGAATTTTAGTTTTTGTCATTACGTGTTGGCGCAGCAAGGCGACAAACTTTCAGGGCATAAAACACTGAACTAATAATTCAGTTCCCTAAAGGCAAAGCCATTTTTACTGAGCAACACGACTTTTGGTGAAGCACGACATTTGGAGCATGAGCAGACCCACAAAAAAGTCTCAGGAAACCATTAGCATAAAAAACAAAAACAAACAAAAAAAAAACACAGCAAATCTGCCATTTTGATTCAAAGCAGTCCTTTTTAGGTCATTTTGGCTTTTTTCAAGTGTCCTTCAAGGACAAACCTCTCTTTAAGATTTTGTGCGGTTGTTAGAAAATTCAAACTAAGTCTAAATTGTGAAGACTTTTTTTCGTCATTGCGTGGGGGCAAAATCCGATGACTAGCCGTTAAACACGAATCTATAGTAAATCAACTCTGCAAGGTCAGAGGCCTGACCAAACAACTTGAGTGTGATGAATGAATGATGCAATCGAGTGTGTATGTATTGTGATAGGTATTGTTTTCCGATGCGTTTCTGATTCAGAGCAAAGAAGCTAATG
This sequence comes from Phycodurus eques, assembly GCF_024500275.1. NCBI lineage: Eukaryota > Metazoa > Chordata > Actinopteri > Syngnathiformes > Syngnathidae > Phycodurus > Phycodurus eques. The sequence goes on along the minus strand of NC_084528.1, from coordinate 22,060,320 downwards.
TAGATCTAATGAGCATGAGGCTCAGGGCCCGGTGGTGAAGTGTATTGGTCTGCTAATGTGAGGAGATGGGATTATTTGAGACCCCTGCAAGACCAGCTCGTACCGACGCTCAGCATCACTCCTCAGTAATTCCCCAGGTGGACGTAGTGCGTGTGCTCTGGGCTGCAGGCCTACAATGCCCGCCCTTCATTGTAGTAATTGATTTCTTCAAATGCGGTGATGCTGATGGGGACAACACAGCACGCTCGCCAATCTTTGTTGGTGTGTTGACGAGGCAGAGCTATACAGTACACCGCACTGAAGCATGGCGAAAAGAGATTGAGTTTGATGGATTGCTTACAGAGGTGGCGGCTGATACCAGGAGTGGACGATTGTGCCATTACAGACGGTGCTTGGTGCTTTATGACGGAGTTCCGTTCCTACTGCATTGACATAACCTGAAATTGAACGGATCACGTTGGCAAGGGGTGTCCAAATTCCTTCCTGCGAGGGCCGCATACAGAAAAATCAAAGAATGCGAGGGCCACATTGACATTCTTGTTTTTTTTTTTGGAAGATTTCTTCACAATGCCAAACTGCTACTTGTTGCAAAGTGAGTTGATTTCACTGTCACCACACAGCGCTCGCATCTCAAATTTTTGCTCATGAGACAAAGCAACAAAAAAAATATTTTAACGATTCATATTTTTAAAAACTAGTAAGCTGGGTCACTTGTATCTCAAGGCACCACTTTATTTTGCGTTTTAACGTAGTCTCTCTCATTGTGTCATTATGGAACCAGAGCCCCTCAGGGCTGAACCACCCATCCATTCATTTTCTATACTGCTTATTCTGTTGAGAGAAGAGTGGAGCAGGAGGCTATCCCAGTTGAATCCTTCCAGAATCCTTCCAAGAGTGCATGAAGGCATGGCAGAAAAGGTTGGCGAAGTGTGTTGAACTCCACGGCGATTAGGTCAAAGAGGAAAACTTGTAGTTGGTAGTTTGGATTTTAAATATATCTTTTGTGACAGCAGTCTTGAACACGACTTGCATACAAGTTTCGTACATCCTGTCATGATGAATGGGATTTCGTGTCTATCGAGCACACCGGTAGGTCGTAGTGATTACAAACTAATCGATTTTAACATTTCAAAAGATGATTAAAAAAGATTACACAATGCCAGCTTTAAAAAGATGGATTTGTGTTTACAGTGCTCAAGCTCATTTGTGGTGTGTATTTATGAAATACGTGATTTTATATTAAATCGCTGAAAATGTACTTTTCCGTTGCACCCCCAAGATTTTCAAAATTCAGCCCCCGAAGTTTGTTTTACATAACAACAGGAGACGCGTCTACTATGAGTAGGCCTACAAAAAAGTCTCAAGGACCCATGCTGTAAAGCACACAGTAAGTCTTCCATTTTGGGGTTCATTTGGTTATTTTAAGGGGTCTTTCAAAAACAAACTTGTCCAAGAGATTTTGTCCGATTGCTCCCAAATTGATACAAGACAGACAGACAGAAGAATTTTAGATTTCAAAATTTGACTACACGCAAAAACACGAAATTAATAATTTAGCTCTTTAAGGTTAGAGCTGAACCAAACGTCTTGTGTCTGATAAGGTTTTAATTCCGTTTGTTTTCGGACTAATTCCTTTAGTGCTGGTGTCATCTATCGGCCTATGGGGAATGAATGATTGCCTGCCGCTTATTCTGCCTAGCAACAAGCGGCCTGGGCAACAGTGAGACGTGACCAGGAAAAAGAATCTGAGCAATTCCACTATTGATTCACGTCGCCGCACACTTGTGAAGCTTAATAATGAATAACAACTGACAAACAACTTGTACCCCTCCTTGAGCTGTCACCTTATCGTGGTGGAGGCGTTTGTGTGTCCTAATGATCCTAGAAGCTAAGTTGTCTGGGGATTTATGCCCCTGGCAGGGTCACCCATGAAAAAACAGGTCCTAGGTGAGGGACCAGACAAAGCACGGCTCAAAGAACCCTTATGATGACGACAAACTATGAACTCAGTTTCCCCTTGCCCGGATGCGGGTCACCGGGGCCCCCCTCTGGAGCCAGGCCTGGAGGTGGGGCTCGAAGACGAGCGTCTGGGGGGCAGGCCTGCTCCCATGGGGCCTGGCTGGGCACAGCCCGAAAGGGTAACGTGGGTCCCCCTTCCCATGGGCTCACCACCTGTGGGAGGGTCCATAGGGGTCGGGTGCAGTGCGAGCTGGGCGGTGGCCGAAGGCAGGGACCTTGGTGATCCGATCCCTGGCTACAAAAACTGGCTCGAGGGACGTGGAATGTCACCTCTCTGGCAGGGAAGGAGCCCGAGCTGGTGTGTGAGGTGGACACCAACAGTGAGGGATGCCGTCAAGCTGAAGAAGGAGTCCTATCTGGCTTTTTTGGCCTGTGGGACTCCTGAGGGAGCTGATGGTTACCGGCTGGCCAAGCGGAATGCAGCTTTGGTGGTCGCTGAAGCATAAACTCGGGTATGGGAGGAGTTCGGTGAGGCCATGGAGAAAGACTTCCGGACGGCTTGTGGGGACGGCTCTACATGTGTTTTGTGGACTTGGAGAAGGCGTTCGACCGTGTCCCTCGGGGAGTCCTGTGGGGGTTGCTTCAGGAGTATGGGGTATCGAATCCCCTGATACGGGCTGTTTGGTCCCTGTACGACCGGAGTCAGAGTTTGGACCGCATATCCGGCAGTAAGTCGGACTCGTTCCCGGTGAGGGTTGGACTCCGCCAAGGCTGCCCTTTGTCACCGATTCTGTTCATAACTTTTATGGACAGAATTTCAAGGCACAGCCGAGGCATAGAGGGGGTCCAGTTTGGTGGCCTCAGTATTGCATTTCTGCTTTTTGCAGATGATGTGGTTCTGTTGGCTTCATCAAGCCGTGATCTTCAACTCTCACTGGAGCAGCGGCTGGGATGAGAATCAGCACCTCCTAATCTGAGACCATGGTCCTCAATCGGAAAAGGGTGGCGTGCCCTCTCCAGGTTGGAGATGAGATCCTACCCCAAGTGGAGGAGTTCAAGTATCTTGGGGTCTTGTTCACGAGTGAGGGAAGAATGGAACGGGAGATCGACAGGCGGTGCTGCGTCTGCAGTGATGCAGACTTTGTATCGGTCCGTTGTGGTAAAGAAGGAGCTAAGCCGAAAGGCAAAGCTCTCGATTTACCGGTTGATCTACATTCCTACCCTCACCTATGGTCACGAGCTGTAGGTCCTCCGCAGGGTGTCCGGGCTCTCCCTTAGAGATAGGGTGAGAAGCTCGGTCATCCGAGAGGATCTCAGAGTAGACCCGCTGCTCCTCCACATCGAGAAGAGCTAGATGAGCTGGGTGGGGCATCTGATTCAGATGCCTCCCGGACGCCTCCCTGTTGAGGTGTTCTGGGCACGTCCCACCAGGAGGAGACCCCGTGGACGACCCAGGACACGCTGGAGAGACGACGTCATTCGGCTGGCCTGGGAACGCCTCAGGATCCCCCCGGAAGAGCTGGATGAAGTGGGCGGGGAGAGGGAAGTCTGGGCGTCCCTGCTAAAGCTACTGCCCCCGCGACCCGACCTCGGATACGCGGTAAAAATGGATGGATGGATGGATGGATGAAACAACATGTAATGAAAACAGTAAGAGAGAGTACTGTAGTGTGAAAAACACTCTTGCATGGTCGTATTAACAAAGGAACATCACGTGACCAAACAGGGAAAAAGGGTTAGCTGACTTCCTGTGTATGCTATGCTAACGAGCATGACTACAGTTTGATGGCATATTTTTATTTTTTTTTGAAGATGAACTACTAAAATTGTATTTTCTTTATGGCTGGTGTTTTTGGACAAAAATGAAACACGTGTATCATTTATCCAAATATGGTATGATATATGTGAACGAAGCGTAAACATCGAATATTGTCATCATTGATGGCTCTCTGGTGACATATTTTGTGTAACAAAAGACAATGTAGACGTTTAAAGTTCCTTACGGTTGCTTCGTCACGGTCCCCTTCACCATTCACCCGAGCCGGGTGGACGTGCTTTGACCCGTTTTGACGAATGTGGAAGTAGGTGGCGCATACGTATACCGGATTGCGTTTATACAACGCTGATGAGCGAACACGCACTGACCCGACCCTTTAACATATGTAGGCCTGCATAGGGACACATGCATTATCTATGCGAGTACATGCGGTGAGTCACACCATTGATGTGTGTTTGATCATGCTTCTTGCCTTTGAACCCACACACACGCTTCACTCTGCGCGTGTGTGCGTGTGTGTGGTCTCTCTAGTAGCGGTGATGATCATGTCTGCGCATTGATATTCAAATATGCCCCCGAAAAGACAAACCCTTATGTCAGGGATCAAGGACTCGCCTGGTTTCAACACAATCACTTCACTGTGGGTGCTCCTCTCATAAATAAAGCAGCGCCCGCCCCGATACTTCATACCACTGTCTTTTAATTATTAAGACACGAGGAACGGAGGTTATCTCGCCCGTGTGTGTGCGTTAGTGTGTGTGTGTGTGGAGCAACACTGCGGTGGCACATTGAAGGACTGGAGCGACAAAAGTTTAATTATGTTAAGAGAAGACACTTTCTGATTGCTAAAACATTTTTGAAAAAAAAGTGGAAGGAAAGATATGCACTTTTTTGTGATGTGTTCTTAACTTCGACTACTTTCCAGCAAAAGGGTGTCATTGTTGGTATATATATATATATATCTATATCTATATATATATATAGATATAGATATATATATATACCAAAAATACACACATACATACATCCATCCATTTTCTGAACCGCTTCTCCACACTAGGGTCGCGGGCGTGCTGGAGCCTATCCCAGCTGTCATCGGGCAGGAGGCGGGTACACCCTGAACTGGTTGCCAGCCAATCGCAGGGCACATACAAACAAACAACCATTCGCACTCACATTCACACCTATGGGCAATTTAGAGTTGTCAATTAACCTACCATGCATGTTTTTGGGAAGTGGGAGGAAACCGGAGTGCCCGGAGAAAACCCACACAGGCACGGTGAGAACATGCAAACTCCACACAGGCGGGGCCGGGGATTGAACCCCGGTCCTCAGAACTGTGAGGCAGACGCTCTAACCAGTCGCCCACCGTTCCAACCATATACATACATATATATATATATATACATATATATATATATATGATCTACATATATACATATATATATATATATATATATATATACACATATATACACATTTACACACATTTATTAATTAATTCGCTCTCAATGGCTCTCGAATGAAAGCAAAGTGTAGCACATATTGTGTGTGTGTGTGCATATATATATATATATATATATATATATATATATATATATATATATATATATATATATATATATATATATATATATATATATATATATATACACACACACACATATACATATATATATATATCCATCCATCCATTTTCTGAGCCGCTTCTCCTCACTAGGGTCGTGGGCGTGCTGGAGCCTATCCCAGCTGTCATCGGGCAAGTGGCGGGGTACACCCTGAACTGGTTGCCAGCCAATCACAGGGCACATAGAAACAAACAACCATTCGCACTCACACACATGCCTACGGGCAATTTAGAGTCTCCAATTAATGCATGTTTTTGGGATGTGGGATGAAACCGGAGTGCCCGGAGAAAACCAATGCAGGCACGAGGAGAACATGCAAACTCCACACATATATATATATATATATATATATATATATATATATATGTTGTTTGTATGTGCCCTGCGATTGGCTGGCAACCAGTTCAGGGTGTACCCGGCCTCCTGCCCGATGATAGCTGGGATAGGCTCCAGCATGCCCATGACCCTAGTGAGGAGAAGCGGCTCAGAAAATGGATGGATGGATGGATATATATATATATATATATATATATATATATATATATACGCACCTATACACACACAACACACATATGTACACAATATGAGCTACACTTTGCTTTCATTTGAGAGCCATTGAGGGAGAATTAATTAATACCAAAACAAGGCACTGTGCTTAACAATAAAGTACCTTCACCAGATAAGCATAGCAGGCTTTATTTTGTTCATTTAAAAAAAAAAAAAAATTCTAATAGCTGATTCTCAAAGTGTGATAAGCCACCCTCTAGTGGTACTTAAAAGCATCACTGGCCATGTACAGTTCAGTTGTATTTAACTTTTGAATTAAATCTTTACCTTTTTGATTTTTAAGATTTATTTAGGTACAATTAACTTTTTGCCTGAAATACATTTTAATTGAATGAGTATTTAAGTAATTTTTTTCCCCCTCTACGGTTTTAGTGTTCGAACTGGATAATATTAAAGTGAGTTACAATAACATTACATATAGATTTTACGAAAAAAAATTATTTTTTTGATGAACACTTGAGCCTACTATGTTACAATTTTAAAGTTTGTTATTATCATGGTACTTGGAGAGCTAAATATTTTGTAGTGGTACATGGTGTAAACAGTTTGAGAACCATTGATGAAACCACTAATGAAACGTACAAAAAAGAAAATACACACAAGCATGGTCTTCCAGCCATGCAGCAAATGCAAAACTGAATGGACTCAACAAAGAGTGTGCCCCGCTCAGCTGTTCATGCATGTGCGTTGTATCATAAAAGCGACATTACGCGAAGAAGATACACACCGACATGGTCTTACAACTGTGCGGCAAGTGCAAACTTGAATGGACATGACAGGAAACAAACAAATCATAAATGTGATATACGACAGAATATTTACAAATTTTATGCAGTATCAATTTGAAATACTATCCTGTTTTAAAATAATTTTAAAATATATATTTTTTATCAGATTTATTGATGAATCGAAAAAATAAGTAGTCGTTGGTTGCAGCTCTAAGTCGTTGGTTGCAGCTCTAATTACATGAGAACAGACTATTAACCCCAAAATATCAGCTGATATGAACATATAGCTAAAGAAAGTGCACTATAGCGACACTGACAGAAGCATGTGTTCTTATAAAAAAATAAAATAAAAAATAAACAAAAAAAGCAACAAGACCTAATTGGTGTCGAGCAAATGCACCACGAGTCACGGGCGGCGAGGTAGATCCATCTTGATGTGCGCGGCTGCTACACGAGGTGAATTATCATTATGGTGAACACCCACGTGCACCACGCAGTAAAGGTGGTCAGCCGTGTTTTTTCAGCCCTCATTAATTTAACCATTGGGGCCATTATTTGTTCGCCCCCTGCTGTTCATTAGTCAGTTGAGTCTGACGCGGGGAGGCCACCCGAGCTGGGGAGGCGAGGACGCGCCTACGTTACCTGTTGCCTGATTTTTTATTTTAACGCGACTTGTCCTTGAATGTCAGGACAGTGGGATAAATACAAATAGTTGGGTGGCTTGCAATCTATTGACTATTCTTGAAACAAAAGAGGGGCGAAAATCCAATGTAACAAAGCAGTGTTCTTCCTCTTCTTCTTCTCCCTCACCTTTTTTTTATCCACAATCCTTTGCATATTAGGTGGAGAAATAATATGGAAGAAAAATGCTTAGCACACGAGAACAAGGCCGTTGTGTGTCTGTGTGTTTGTGTGTGTGCTTGTGTGCAGGTCCCCCAAGGGGCTGAGCTGTGGTGGAAACCCCTATCCCATAAATCCCAGCCCTGGTGCAAACAATCAATTTTCAATTTTAATTATTTACCATAGCCTGGTGGACAGAGGCATTTATTTTCCCGATGCTGTCCGGATTAAAAATTAAAAATTTGGAAGATCGGAATAAAAGGAAGAGAAAGACTTCTTTATTATCGGACGTGACGGGGGTTAGTGACAGCCGAAACGACTCAATCGGCCACTTCATAAATTTTCACATGACGTACAGTCTTCAAGCAGGGCGCCATCTGCTGGCTCAGTACCACTCAGCACTTTGGCCTTTCCGCCGTGCTGACATTTCATCTGTAAACGTAATCCCGCCAGCTATCACTTGTCAGGCTCGGAAAGCACACAGGGCCCTCGATGTAATATATGCTTCACATAAAATGCGTTAAGGTTCAGCACTCCCCCTTTTTACGTTGTGTCAATGCAGCTAGAGTCATGTAGGTCTGAGTTTAACTCAACACAGAAAGAATAGATTATATTACAATAGTAATGACTGTATTCAGTAGTTAAATTGTTCAACACAAATAAACCGCCTTCATATGAGGTTCATCAGCGGTATTAGCTCGCACACTAGCTTGACTAACACGCTAGCAAAAACTGACATGAAGTGACACACGGCCAAAAAGTGACGGGGAATAACAGCAAATTGTAACAGCAAAGTAGACTATACGGGGTATTAGTAGCTGCATCCAGAGAGAAGCATAACCATACTTTGTTTCACTTTAATGGTGCATGAAGTGCATTCAAGAACAACCAACAAAACAGGACATCTCAAACAAAAATGAAAAACAACAACATAGATCAATTAATTAACCTCATAACACCACCCACAAGATTCCACAAGAAACCACCCACAGTTTTATTGCTTTGGCCTAAGCACAAAAACAGTGAAAAGTTGTTTTCAGTGAATAACGGAGGATCGGTCACCCAAAATCTTAGAATTTGCCTATTTCCGAATGTCAAACCGCGAATGTGCGGGAGGTTGAGTGGACTTTATATTTTTTACAAACAGGTTCGTCAGACTAATTGGAACAACGCCAAGAAGCATTTTCAGGTTTGGTTCAGCCCCAAAAAAGGAAAAACAAAAAGACAAAATAAAAAAATGGGGGGCGGGGGGGAATAAATGAATAAATAAATAAAAATTTAGAAAAAAACAAATCTGCGAATAGATGAGTATGCGAGGGTCCACTGTGTTAATTTTTTATGTGCTTTATATCCCATTCAAACCATTCCTTCTGGGAAGGATTTAACCTTACGTTAAAAAAAATTGTGCAGTGTGGTAAAATTGCTTGATCAATTTAAGTCGGTAAAACTCAAAATATGAAATATTAAAAGCAAAAATGTGTTGATTTCATTGCATTTATTGTGAAATTAGTACTGGCCCAGTCTAAAAGGGACGTGTGTGCATACACGCCATACTGGCCCCGGGCCATCAAGCCACCGTTAATGTCGGACCCTGAAAAGAACTATTTTGAATACAAAGAAATCTTACTAAAGACACTAAATAGGGTATTAACGATAATTGTAGATATTTTATTATATAAAACTTCCACATTTTTTCAACTGATTAACACCATTCCAATGTCAAAATGTTCATCTCAAACATAACTGGGCTGATGTTTTTTCAGAATTCAAAAAATTTAACTTTTCCCAAAATTACGTATTCCAAGAAAAAAATAATATTGAAATTAATGGAGAAATGTCGCACGTTCTACATTTTCCTACATTTCATTTCACTCTACAGCATTTCAGTTTATCACATCTCCAGAAATTCTAGTTACAATTTGCTATGTAGTTACCTGCTCAACCAGACTAGCAAACATGAGTGAAAATAACTGTAATAGGCATGCCAAGCCAGTAGTTGACGATGTCACTTTGGGAAAAAAAAGAGTAAAAAAAACCTGCTAATTTTATCGTGGGTGGGTCAAGACACACGGACAAATTTAGAATTTGACATCGGTGAGTAATACGATTACTGGTTGCAGTATTGTCGACGTTAACGTAAATGGTAGAGGTGTTATAAAGCTGCCGGCATTTTGGTTTTGAGGTACTCTTGCATGCCTACATTGAACACTACATGAATAAAGATTTTTACGCTGAAATCCCCACCTTGAAAGCCGTTTTCAAACAGTTATTGTCCAAAAATGACACTGCTTTTATCCATTAAAACAGTATAGTGCAAAAGCCCCCGAACAAACACATGGCAATGAAAAGACAACCTTTTAGGCAGAGTTAATTACTCACATACAGGAGTGGAGAAAAACAACACGCAAAACATTATTGTCTCACTTTTCACTGTCACCCACCGGCTTGTTTATAGAAGGACTTCTAATGTCGCCATAAATTCCGGCGAGCAAACACAAGGTGGAAGTGGAAGCTTTAACGGCGATCAATGGGACGCTGCCGATGATGTCATATGTCCTCATCCAGTGTGTGCGGCTGTGTCTGAAAACACTTGCTTATATAGTGCGACTTTGTTAGCGCTACTCGTCTGTCAAGTGCACTTTGGTCTGTGACATCATGTAAACACTATGTCACAATTTTGACTTTTGTGGAAACTGGGGGGGGGGGGGGGGGGGAACATGGTAAAAAGCCATTTAATTTAGTTATTTTTGGTTTGAGGATCTAGTACAAACCCTCGTTTATTGTGGGGGTATATGTTACAGACACACCCGCCATACGACGAAACCTGCGCTATTGAGACGATATTACAAATGTTTTAAACCAATTTTACCCCTCCTGCATGCTTTTAACACATTTGACCTACAGTGCCATGAAAAAGTATTGGACCCATTCTCAAATTCTTATTTTTGCAGTTTCTTCCCGTCTTTAATGTTTAAGATCATCAAACAAATGTAAATATCAGACAAATATAACCCAAGTGAACCTAAAATGCTGTTTTTAAATTGTGATTTCATTTATTTAGGAAGAAAAAAACTGTTCAAAGTTACCTGGCCCCGTGTGAAAAAAGTAATGGTCCCCTAAACCGAATTACTGGTTGGGCCATCCTCAGCAGCAACAACTAAAATCAAGCATTTTCTACAACTGGCAATGAGTCTTTCACATCTCTGTGGATATATTTTAGCCCATTCTTTCTTGCAGAATTGTTTGAATTCAGCAGAAATTGAGGGTTTTCAAGCATGGAGGGCCTTTTTAAGGTCATGCCACTGCATTTCAATCAGATTCAAGTCTGGACTTTGACTAGGCTACTCCAAAACCTTTATTTTGTTTTTTTAAGCCATCCAGAAGTTGACTTGCTGGTGTGTTTTGCTTCAGCTTGAGGTCACAAACTGATGGCTGAATATTCTTCTTTATTTTCTGTTAAACATCAGAATTCATGGTTCCATCAATCACAGCATGTTATCCAGGTCCTGAAGGAGAAAAGCAGCCCAAGACCATCACACTACCACCACGTTTGACTGTTGGTATGATGTTTTTTTTCTGAAATACTGTGCTACATTTACGCCAGATGTAACAAGACCCACACCTTTCAAAAATCTCATCTGGTGAGTCCATATAATATTCTTCCAAATGTCTTGGGTCAGATGATTTTTGATTTTTTTTTTTTCTTTTTTTTTTTTTTTTTTCCCCCCAAAAGTAAGACACACCTTTTATGTTCATTTTGTCAGCAGTGGTTTTCGCCTTGAAACTCTGCCATGGATGCCTCCGCCCCCCCTGTCTCTTCCTTATTGTTGCGTCATGAACACCGACTTTAACAGAGGCAAGGGAGGCCTGTAGTTCTTTAAAAGCTGTCCTGAGTTCCTTTGTGGCCTCCTGGATGAGGCATTGCTGTTCTCTTGGGGTACTCCTCGGCCACTCCTGGGAAGGTTCACCACTGTTCCATGTTTTATTCCATGTGAAGATAATGGCTCTCCGTATGGTTTGCTGAAATCCTAAAGCTTTAGAAATGGCTTTTGTAACCCTTTCCAGACTGATAGATGTCAATTACTTTATTTCTCAACTGTTCTGGAATTTCTTTGGATCATGCCATTCTGTTGTAGATTTTTTACATCATTTCTCTAACTTGATTTTGTTAGGACAGATTCTGTTTAAGTTATTGATTAAACAGGTCTGGAGGTTATCAAGCTTGGGTGTGATCAGAAAAAATAACCAAAAACTGTGGTTACTCACAATTAATGTATGATTTAACAAGGGGGGAATTACTTTTTCACAGAGGGTCAGGTAACTGAATAGTTTTTTTTCCTTTAATAAATGAAATCACCACTTAAAAACAGCATTTAAGTTCACTTGGGTTATATTTATCTGATATAAAAAAAAATTTGATGATCGTAAACATTCAAGTGGGGAAACTATGCAAAAATATAAGAATTTCGTGAGGGGGCAAATACTTTTTCACGGCACTGTAGTTAAAACACTTCACTTTTTAAAGCTTTCCTCAGTGCCTGTTCTCGTGGTCAAGAAATGGGAGAGTATCGTATAGCAACACTTTGAAGAAACGAAAAGAAGACCCTGGAACAGCTTAATGGTATTTCCATTCATTTTTATGGGGAAAGATGTTTTGACTTGGCAGTGTTTTAATTTAAGAGCATGGTCAAAGAACAAACTAAAATTGTATCTTAAGGCACCACTGCATGTTCCTTAACATTTTTCTTGTATGTTTGGTAACAAAACGTGAAAATGGGCTTCGCTGTCAGGCAACACTTATAGTACAGTAATGTTGGAATAAAGTTTAATCCATACACAACTCCAATTCCAATGAAGTTGGAACGTTGTGTTAAACATAAATAAAAACAGAATACAATGATTTGCAAGTCATATTCGACCTATATTTAATTGAATATATTTAATGTTCAAACTGGTAAACTTTATTGTTTTTAGCAAATAATCATTAACTTAGAATTTTATGGCTGCAACACGTTACAAAAAAGCTGGGACAGGGTCATGTTTACCACTGTTTTACATCACCTTTTCTTTTAACAACATTAAATAAACGTTTGGGAACTGAGGACACTAATTGTTGAAGCTTTGTAGGTGGAATTCTTTCCCATTCTTGCTTGATGTACAGCTTCCGGTGTTCAACAGTCCGGGGTCTCCGTTGTCATATTTTACGCTTCATAATGCAGCACACATTTTCAATGGGAGACAGGTCTGGACTGCAGTCAGGCCAGTCTAGTACCCACACTCTTTTACTACGAAGCCACGCTGTTGTAACACATGCAGAATGTGGTTTGGCATTGTCTTGCTGAAATAAGCAGGGGCGTCCATGAAAAAGACGTTGCTTGGATGGCAGCATATGTTTCTCAAAACCTGTATGTACCTTTCAGCATTAATGGTGCCTTCACAGATGTGTAAGTTACCCATTCATTTGGCACTAACACAGCCCCATACCATCACAGATGCTGGCTTTTGAACTTTGCGTCCATAACAGTCCGGATGGTTCTTTTCCTCTTTGGCCCGGAGGACACGACATCCAAAATCTCCAAAAACATTTTGAAATGTGGACTCGTCGGACCACAGAACACTTTTCCACTTTGCATCAGTCCATCTTAGATGAGCTCAGGCCCAGAGAAGCCGGCGGAGTTTCTGGATGTTGTTGATAAATGGCTTTTGCTTGACATAGTAGAGTTTCAAGTTGCACTTACGGAAGTAGCGCCGAACTATATTTACTGACATTGGTTTTCATAAGTGTTCATGAGCCCATGTGGTTATATCCCTTACACATTGATGTCGGTTTTGGGTGCAGTGCCGCCTGAGGGATCGAAGGTCACGGGCATTCAATGTTGGTTTTCGGCCTTGCCGCTTACATGCAGTGATTTCTCCAGATTCTCTGAACCTTTTGATATTATGAACCGTAGATGATGAACTCCCTAAATTCCTTGCAATTGTACATTGAGGAACATTGTCCTTAAACTGTTCGACTATTTTCTTACGCACTTGTTCACAAAGAGATGAACCTAGCTCCATCTTTGCTTGTGAATGACTGAGCAATTCAGGGAAGCTCCTTTTATACCCAGTTATGGCACCCACCTGTTCCCAATTAGCCTGTTCACCTGTGGGATGTTCCAAACAGGTGTTTGATGAGCATTCCTCAACTTTCTCAGTCTTTTTTGCCACCTGTCCCAGCTTTTTTGGAACGTGTTGCAGCCATAAAATTCTAACTTAATGACTATTTGCTAAAAACAATATAGTTTATCAGTTTGAACATTAGATATATTGTCTTAGTGGTGTATTCAATTAAATATAGGTTGAACATGATTTGCAGAAAATTGTATTCTGTTTTAATTGATGTTTAACACATCCAGATTATCGCAGTACTCGCTTGAAGTCTTGGTGCCCTTTGCACAATGGTCTTTGCACCGGACTATTGCAATATTAATCGTTCAAACTGCTCTAAGTGCTAGAGGACTGCATCTTTTTGCACAATTGTCAAAAAAAAAAATGTACCGGGATTACCAGATAACTAGCAACCCTTTATTGCTCAATGACTGTTTTTTGTCAATGTCTTTATGTCTCAAACGTGTTCTCTGTCAATTGACTGTCTGTTATTGTACTAGAGCAGCTCCAACAACCGGAGACAAATTCCTTGTGTGTTTGTTGGACATACTTAGCAAATAAGGATGATTCTGATTCTAATCCCAACTTCATTGGAATTGGCGTTGTACAACGGATCTCCAAACACTTGCCATTTGGATCAGTGAGAGTCCAGTTGTTGCAAGCATGGATCTGAAGCCTCCCTTAGCAACAGCCCATCATGTCCACATAAAGCGTATCACAGTGGAGGCCCGGCTGCACTTTACTGAGAACGAGGGGGCCGCGACACCTGGAAGCAGAGGTGAAAGAGGAGGTGGTAAAGGCTTGACCTCCCTCTCCGGCCCTCGGTCGTAGGCGAGGTCAAGTGTTTGACCTGGGAGCCTGCGGGTGGCGGGGGTTGGTTATTGAAAGCGCTTGACCCCAGCGACAGGCCACTTGACCCTGGTTACCCTCGGGCTCGGAGAGCATGCCGCGGTCCGCCGGTTGCAGTCCACGAGCCACGGAGTAACATCGGTCAGGGCCGAACAAACAAGGTCAGGGCAGCGGTGCCGGGAGATTTATACACGCCTGCGAAGTGCTTTACAGCCTTCGAGCCGCGAGCCAGCCTCTCTTTGTGTGATGAATGATGAATTTGTGCAACCTTGCCACGGAGGTTTTTGCACTTTGACACGACGAAGAAGAGCTTAAAGTGCGAAATAAGGAAGGGATCAATAATCGTGGCGTCAACTACTATAGATTCTCAACACTGACATTTCATTTCATTCTCGCAGCAAACTTATATTTATCCTCTGCCAGTGGATGGTGAGTTACCTCCGCTTATTATGACATGACAATACAAACAGACGTCTGAGATCAGCTATTGATGATGAATAATGCTCTCAATATTCTGTACACAACTGTTTATATATGTATTATTTATTTTTGTATAGTAGCCACTCCACTGCTGATAGTTAATATTGCTTCCCAACTGCATGGTGTAAGGGATCCCAGGATATTTTTGTATTTTTCTTTACTATTTTTGCATATTTTCACAATATATTTTCATTTTTTTGTCTGAAATGTCCATATTTTTGATGAAATATTGTTTTTGTTTATCCTTATATTTTTGTAGTTTTAGTAATTTTTTTCTGAAGTATTTTTGTTTTTTTTATATCAAAAATAATTTTTTTCTTCCCAAAAGCTTTGTATTTTTAGTAATATTCCTATTATCTACTCTTTTTATTTTTTCATCCATCCATCCATCCATTTTCTGAGCCGTTTCTCCTCACTAGGATCGCGGGCGTGCTGGGGCCTATCCCAGCTGTCATCGGGCAGGAGGCGGGGTACACCCTGAACTGGTCGCCAGCCAATCACAGGGCACACATATAGACAAACAAACATTCGCACTCACATTCACACCTACGGGCAATTTATAGTCTCCAATTAATGCATGTTTTTGGGATGTGGGAGGAAACCGGAGTGCCCGGAGAAAACCCACGAAGGTACGGGGAGAACATGCAAACTCCACACAGACGGGGCCGGGGATTGAACCCGGGTCCTCAGATGTTATTTTTCCAATATTTTCTTCTGAACATTAAAAATAATTATGACTTCTCCATCATATGTGTATTTTTAATCATACATTTTAATTTTGAAATATTTCCTTTTTATTATAATTTAGTATTTTTTTAATATTTCCTATTTGCCAATTTTTTCGTAATTTTTTTTCTACACATATGTGTGTGTGTGTCGATAAATAGACAGATAGACAGACAGACAGACAGACAGACAGACAGACAGACAGATAGATAGATAGATAGATAGATAGATAGATAAACATACTGTATATAAACATTTTTGTTGCTGTTTAATATTTTACATTTTTCGTTTAATAGTTTTATATTTACTGTATAATATTTTATTTTTGCATACATTAAAACAGTATTCAAACAATAATAATAATAAGTTTCAATTATACATCTATATTTTATATTAAATACTGTACAATACATCAACATTATTGTTACAATAGTTGTTCAACTAATATTTGTACATTTTATCAAGTTTTTTTCTGTCTAATATTTTGGGTGTTTTTCTAATATTTATGTCTGATTAGTTTTGGCCGGCACGGTGAGCGACTGGTTAGCACGTGTGCCTCACAGTTCTGGGGATTGGGGTTCAAACCCCGGCCCCACCTGTGTGGATTTTTGCCTGGGTGGGTTTTCTCCAGGCTCGCCGTTTCCTCCCACATCCCCCAAAAATATGCGTGCTAGGTTGATTGAAGACTCTAAATTGACCATAGGTGTGAATGTCAGTGCGAATGGTTGTTTGTTTCTATGTGCCCTGCGATTGGCTGGCAACTGGTTAGCATTACTGTTTTGGCTCTCGTTAGATTGGGCAAGGGTACCTAATGTTTTGTCTGGCAACATCATGACCTAACGCTCCAGGAGCAATCAATCAGCATGCAGCACTAAAATTTACTAATTCGTCCTCATTCTTCTTAGAGCCGTGTAACATGAAAATAAATAGGTACCACGTACGTATCAATCCATCTTGCGAGGCCCTTCTTTTTAAAGCAATGCTGCAGGCTTTTACCCAAATGGCGCCAGGGCCACCGGTATCATTTATAACAGAGGGGTGTGTGTGGGGGGGGGGGAGGTGCTAATGCAGCACACGGCTTCCGCCGCCATGTTTTATTCATGCTGTTTTATTATTAGGGCCCCCACTTAAAAAAGGTGAGGCGCTCCCTTCCGTCTTCGCCGGCCGCAGCATCTTTCAGGGGGGCTGACTGAGGCGCGAGCTTTATCTATCACCCTGACAAGCGCGCCTTCCCCGGGAAGTCTTTCAGAAAACTTCAAACGGCCTCGCTATTGATTTCTCCTGCTCTCCACCTGGGCACCGGCATGCATCTTACCCCCACTGCGCAGGGAGGGAGTAAAGGGGGTGAGGAAGAAAGTAAAGAGACTGAAGGAGATAAAAGTAGAAGCAGCCCGGCCTGCGCATAACAATATGCATGACCTCACTTCATTTCATTGCTCCACTTCTCATTGGGTTGGCTTAAAGCTCATCCGGCTCAAGTCGACAAGCGCTGGAATGACGACGGCGGTGGACGACGGTAATGCCGAGTGCGCTGGGTCGCCAGGTGGATGCACACGGAAACACGCGGTACGGTCGCGAGGCATCAACATGACACAATTCGATGGTTCATTTTTAGCAGCGATGTACGGTGAGGTTCATGGCTGGTGAACCGCTGATCGAGTCAGATTTACAAATTTATGAGCCACACAAGAGTTGCATGGCAGCCTGATGAAAACTGGTAAAAAAAAAATATATATATTTTTATATATATATATATATATATATATATATATATATAGCATTTTTTTAAAGAGGTTGACTAGTTAATTTGGTATTCATACCTGTTGCTTGGAAGCTCAGAAACTCACTAGAGTTTCATTAAAACCAACTAAGGCCTGTTACAGAAATATAATCGGGCCTTTTTTGTCTCAATTTTGCTCCTTCCTGATCAAGAACGACAAACACCAGATTATTTTATGTTTTATAAGATTATCCTATAAGATTTTCTTGTGTTAAGAGTGTAGTTGTCCAGGTAATAAGATCCGAAACAGGTCAGGACCCACAATCTCAAATATTAAAAGTGTTGAATATTTACGACCAAAAACCTTCATGTTGAGAAAGCCGACATCCGTGAATTGTGATCTGAAACGGAATGAAGCCAATCAAGAAGGAACAAGGAAGCAGCCGTAAATAAAAAAAACGAAACACAAAGCAGAAAACACCAGCCATTATCTTCATTTGAGAAATCACCTCTAGCCCAGTGGACAATAAAATCTGCTTTCATGCCATCTCCATGATTTTTTCTCATCTTTTCTTACGACTAAAACAGTACAACCAAAACTGTACGACCAAAACTGTTGAATGGTGCCCCCCCCCCATCTTCTTGTGTGTGGTCTGACATTGAAAATGAATTCATATTAGACCAGCTATTGGTGAGCTAAATTGTGAAGTTAGAGTTGCTCACCGGCAGTTTTATTGTGACGGATAACGTTGCGTCACACTCTTTTGAATATTATCTATTTTAATTTATAGGAATATAAATTGGGAATTAGAGTTTCCATTTGTAAGAGTAAATAATAATTTGTATTAACATAATCACGGTATACAACCCCAATTCCAGTGAAGTTGGAACGTTGTGTTAAACAAATAAAAACAGAATACAATGATTTGCAAATCATGTTCGACCTATATTTAATTGAATACACTACAAACAAGATATTTAATGTTCAAACTGATAAACTTTATTGTTTTTAGCAAATAATCATTAACTTAGAATTTTATGGCTAAATATCTTGTCTCTGTAGTGTATTCAATTAAATATAGGTTGAACATGATTTGCAAATCATTGTATTCTGTTTTTATTTATGTTTAACACAACATCCCAACTGCATTGGAATTGGCGTTGTACAACGGATCTCCAACCACTTGTCATTTGGATCAGTGAGAGTCCAGTTGCAAGCATGGATCTGAAGCCTCCCTTAGCAGCAGCCCATCAACTTCATTGGAATTGGGGTTGTACATTAAAGGTGTATTTTTTTTCACCAATTTTGTGGCGCCCTCCTGCATCCACGGTGTCCTTAGCATTTGCTTATTTTGCCAAATGGGCGAGCCAGCACTGCTGTGCCACTTTGTTGGCCGGACACTTCTCTGCTCCAGAGAGCATAATAGTCTGGTGACGGCAGCAGATGGCCGAGTCGAAAGTCCTCTGTAAATTGGCCGATTGGAACATGAGATTCCAAAAACGATGAGTCGACTTCATGCATTAAACGTTGGTGTGAAGTAGCAAAGTCAGTTCAACGCCGAAAAGACACTAGCATGCTAAATACAAAATTATCTTGCCGACATGATATTTTTGTTCAAGTTCCAATAGGCTACACTAATTATAGTCACTATCTGATGACAACTATTAAAACACAACTCTGGTTTTGACCTTCTTCGCTTACCCTTAACACAAAGTAAATGGTAGAGGTGTGGTCTGAATGTTGTGGCAAACAATGTAAAGGCATTCCAAAGAGATCAATTATAAAACAAGTTTTCATTGGTTGCTTGACCACAGGGCAGCATAGTGAAATAATGCACGTCTGGATCACAGTTCAGAAGTTCAGGCCTCAGGGTTTTCAATCTGTAATCTGTGTGTTTCTTTTATTTTTTCCAATGTTTTTCTTATATTTCCATGTTCACCCGTTACTGTATTTGTGTATGTTTGTCATTTGTGAAGTTTTTGCTTAATATTCTTTCATCCATATTTGTTTTTACTATTTTCTAATATTTTTGTATTTGTCTAATATTTGTGAAGTTTATTTATTATTATTTTTTTTCGTCTAATATATATTTTTTTGTCTACCGTATTTTCACGACCATAAGGCGCATTTAAAAGTCTTAAATTTTCTCCAAAATGGACGTGGCGCCTTAAAATGCGGCTCGCCTTATGTGTGCACCGAGTTCCAACATCTAGAAATGTTGTTGTGTGATGAGAGCTCTGCTTGACTTTTTTTTTACCGCTTGACTGACTGGGAGCATTTCCTGCATACACGCTGCTTATACAGAAGGAAAAGCGGACGTGGCTGAGGACAGCATGCGGACGTAAAGGGGGAAGGGTGCGCGTGAAGGAGGACGCTAAAGCCACGCCCCCAGTAGGTATATAGCGCCGGGGTGTGCATTGTGCAAAACCACATCGGTTTGGCTAAGGACCCCCCCGAAAATGGCATCTACGAAGAGACACGCTTACAAAGCACAGTTTAAACTTCAAGCTGCCAGTTACGCGGAGGAACATGGACCTCGAGCAGCCGCGAGAGATTTCAAGATCAACGAATTCATGGTTCGCAAGTGGAGGAACCAGGAAAACGAGCTTCGCCAAGTCAAGAAGACGAAGCTGAGTTTCCGCGGAAACAAGTCGATGTGGCCCGAGTTGGAAGACCAACTCGAGCAATGGATTAATGAGCAAATAACGGCCGGGAGATGCGTCTCTACAGTCACCATTCGACTGAGGGCAACGCTTGCAGAAGAAATGAAAATCGAACATTTTCATGGAGGTCTGTCTTGGTGCTTTCGTTTTATGAAACGGCACCATTTATCCATCCCGGCAAGGACTACTGTGGCGCAGCAACTTCCGGCGGATTACAAGTAAAACCTGGCGTGGGAGCGATGAATGGCGAACACAGGTTTACTCAGACTGGGAGGCAACGCCGGGCGAGTTACGCCACCATATGTGAATGGATTGTGGATGCTTGGGCTAAAGTGTCTGCTTGCACTGTTGTTCGAGCTTTCGTAAAAGCCGGCATCATTTCTGAGGAGCCGCACGGCAACGAGAATGACTCCGACGAGTACGAGAGGGAACCTGGCGTGTTTGATGGAGAACTTGCCCAGCTGTTCTATTTCGGATACAGTAGATGGATTTGTGGATGACGATTGATCAAAAAATAACGTGAGTACATTGTTATTTAACAATAAATTACAACCGAACTCAGTTTTGCTCCCGCTGCCTCTTTAAAAACATTGTTTTAACGTGCATGCATGCTAAAACAATGTTTTAAGATAGCGTATGTTTTACCATGCCTGCGCCCAATAATGCGCCTTATGTATGTGTTAAATACAGAAATAGACCCCGTAACTGAGACTGCGCCTTTTAATACGGTGCGCCCTATGGTCGTGAAAATGTGGTAATCTTGATAATTTATTTATTTTTCATCGAATACATTGTGTAATTGACTTGTCTAATATTTTTTTATTTTTCACCTAGAATTGTGTATTTTTGTCTAATATTTTTGGTTATTTTTTTAAATATTTGTTTTTTTTCCGAATGCATTTCAATAACAAGGCAACTAATGTTATAACTTGTGCCACTCCCTTCTTTTATAGTGCTCACCAGGATCATTTTGAAGAAATATTCATAAATGATTAATCTCTAACTATGACATCCATGCATTTAGGCACTCATTACAATAAAATGTGATTTTTAAGCTGTTGAATTTAGGTAAAGTGACAATATATTGTTGCTTGGAAACATCATGACCTGACACTCCGGAAGCAACGTGTGCACGCACGAGTGTGTATGTGTGCGCGTGTGTGTGTGTTATGTGTGCGTATGCGTGTGTGCGTGCGCATGCAGGCGGGTGTAAACACCCCCTGGCACTTCTTAACACGCTCAGAAATCGATCAGCACAAGGCCCCACAGGAGGAGAATGGTGGAAGCCATTGATTGACACATTGCACTCGTGTCAAACAGCAAAACGTGGCGTGACAGCAACCGCCTGCCATCCCGGCTCCACCTACCGCTCTCACCTCTCTCTCCCTTGAATGGCACACCATTCTGTAAAAGAATGTGCGCCGGTGGAGCTTGTAAGAAAAAAAGGCAGAGAAGCACTGAAAGAACTACGTAAACTGTATGTCTGTCTTTATTGGACATCCTTGATATTGTCATTGAATGAGACCTCCATGAATAGTGGTAGGGGTTGAAATGATTAGTCGATGAGTGTTGACTTTACTACTGCGCATCGACGTTTCAGATTTGAAATCGACTAATCGCTAATCACATAATTTTGGCACTTCAACTTCCAATCGCCGGTTTGTTGCTGTCGTCGGACTAAAACAGTAACCAATAGTGGTTAACCTTGCTAGCTTCTATAGAACACAAGATGTGTCCGGCTGGTTTGTTAAGTTGAGTTGCATTGTTAATCATTGGTTTATATGCCTGTCCATCAAAATATGTCTTTACATGAAAACAGTTTGTGGTGCAAAAGAAGTCTGAGGACCACTGTACTTGCTGATACAATATCAAGAATATCATCGGTTAATCAGCTTTAACTCGGCTTTCATCGCATTAGAATCCAGTACAAAAAATCTTCAGTCATTCAACAACTAGTGTGTGGCTATTAGGCTTTACCAATCAGGATTTTTGGGGCTGATCACCGATCAGCAAATTTAAAAAAACGATAACCGATCGCCGATCCGATCACAAGATGGAGCAACGTGTCTGTTTAAATGACTTGTTGATTTACTGTATATACTTGTGTACTGTATACTGAGTATCTTCAAAAGTATTCTCTTGACAGGTCATGTATTCTAATCAGTCAGGTCAAGCCAAAATTACAAGATGACAGGAATAATGGGTGCTAACTTACTGTAATTAAATTACTTCGCACACACCAAAACTTTAGAGCATGATTCGACAGAACGCCGTCATGTTTACGTACAACTATTAGAGCTAGCACTAGCTTGCTAGGCTACATAACGTTTTGTTGCCTGCTTGCGAGCCATAGTGTATTAAAAGTTTGTGAACATACCTCAAGCAATCCTTGAAATAAAGTCCTCTCTCGAGCACCGGTGGCCACCACCATATGTTTTTCCCCATTTTCTTCTTACAATACACGCGGCGAGATCCATTGTTGTTGTCGTCGCCATGGTAACAACTGTATCCAGCTGCTTTTGCGTTGACGAGCTAAAGCCCAGTAATGGTAAAAGACGGGATGCGGTGGTATCGGAGTACAAGATTTTATTGCAGTAGTCTGACATAGTGCAGTCGTGAAAGACCAAATTTGTCTTGTAGTCTGATCCAGGCATTACGTGTTGTCTGTCTCAGACGTGTTGTGTGTCCCACACCGCCGACATGTTTTTATTTTTTTTAATAACTTTATTGCCGGTCAGATATTTCCCAATAAATGGTAAATGGACTGCACTTATATAGCGCTTTATCTACACCGTCAAAAGACACGCAACAAGGCTAAAAATAAACTAGCTTTTGGATTCAAATATTCTGTACACGATGGCAATGCGGAGTAAATGTCTTTTGCGGAGCCTATCAATGAGATCATTGATTGGCTAGGCGAATTATGACAATAAAGCCGATCAGCTGATCAGCATAAAATGCTAATTATAGATCGATACCGATCAAACCGATCAGATCGGTGCATTATTTTCTATACAGGTGCATCTCAATGAATTAAAATATGATGAAGAACTTTCAGTGGTTCAATTCAAAAAAGTGAAACCCTCACATGGAGTAAAACATTTCATTATTTAATTTGTTATCATTTTGATGGTTAATAGTAACAGCTCACGAAAATCCCAAATGTACCACCTCAAGAAATTAGAATTCAACATAATGCTAGGCTAATAGCATAAGTGCCTAGTCATTTTTATTTCGCTGTCACAATATCAATAAAAAATACCAATGTGCTTGCTAAAAATTTTGCTTTTTGTCATTGTGTAGCTTTTCATCCAGGTCATGGTCATCCACAAACCTTGAATCGAGGCAACTGGACTTTTGTTTTTTTTTTCTTGTTTTCCGAATACATTCAAAAATAACTTAGGCTATTAGCTTAATAATAAGAAACAATGAAAACGATTTTTTAATATTGAAATTGTTCTTCTGTAAAAGTATTTCCCATTGTGTTAAATTAATATGATTTTCTCTTTTTTGAGAGCCATGTGAAGCCATGGGTAGGTACCGTCGTGCAGTGGAAAAGGGGCACAGCACTGGTCCGAGACAGCCAGTTTTAGGGTATGAGGTTAACGCTTACTGGCAGTTGTCCAAAATAACACTGCAAAAACTACAAAAAACATTCTGCATTAAATGCATCATTCTGAAGGAGACATGCTCACAGCTTCGCACAAACAGGGATTTCATCCATTCATCTATGAAACAAATATCCAAAACCAAACAGCTCTATAGATCTCCAACAGAGTACCCAAAATACCCTCTTGTGTTAACATTACCATGTTCCCAATCGTCGGCCCTGGTGGATGCTGCATCGCCTCAGCTATCTCACCATGACCTACGTGGCATGGTGCTCTTCCTTTTTAACTCCCATTGACTCGAGTTTGCACTTTGGTTGCGGGGAGAGAGCGAGAGAGAGAGAGAACGTGTACCTCGAGTGCTAGGATGACTGGTGTCGGGCATCTTCAAAGAGGCATAAATTAGCACCCTGCACAATGGCACCCATGAGCTAACTCGGCATCAATATGGAGCGAGAAGCTCGCCGCCGGCGTCTCGAGGCCAAATGGTTGCGAGGGGATGTCGCAGTTCGAGCAGATGTCAGACAAATGTGTCAAAAATCACACGTAGGAGAATAGACTCATACGCACATCGTCAAAAAAAATACAAATCTAAATTAATTTGTACACAAAGGTCCTCACACCCATTAAGTCTTCCTTCTTACCTGTCAATTAGCAAAGAAGATGGCTGAGTTTGTACCTTCATTGCACAAACAGCTGAGACAAAAGCCATGCGTTACACCCCAACATGAAGAGGTACGGTGTATCAGCCAAAAACAAACAGCCCCAAATGAATATTTTATCATAAGTGAAATATTCATGTTATCTACTCTATGCTTAGACCTCTTATCAGCCCTTTGGGTTGCAATGGTGCGATGCAAAGGGAGAGGGGGTGGGCATCCGGTGTCCCACAAATGTGACGCACAGCGGGACCAAAAGACAAAGACTCTTGAGTATTCATTAGTGGGACTGGAGCTCGTGTGAGACGTCGAGGTGCGATGGATGCCATATATTTTTATACATGGACGGTCATAGCGGGCCCTCAAGAGAATTCAGTAGGATATCATACATGAAGATAAAGGTGGGGGGTACCAATGATCTTTTCAGCAGTCCTAACTGTCCGTTGCAGTTGCAGGTTTTAGAAATTAGTGGGACAGCAAACAAAAAGTATAGTAAGAGAAGTACTTGAAAATTTGTCTGAGTTGAGAATTGTGTATGTTAAACGGACAAGACTTGTCGAGTGACATACTCCAAAAAAAAGAAAATAAAGTCAAAAGTAACCCCTACTCATGAGAATTTACTAGCAAATTATACGAAAAGACAGACTACGATAATTTTGCGAGTTGCGCCTTGTCTGCTCAAAGACAAAAAGTAACATATTTATGCTTACTCTGCACATTTGCGCAGACTAAGCTCAATTCGAAGAGTCACTTCCATGTACAGTGGAACCATGGTTTGATTAATTAATTCCACAAAGTATGACTAAAACCAAATCCTACGAAAACCAAACAGTATTTCCCATAGCGCCTTCTATTGACCCTCCGTCACTAGTACCCTGTGGTCTCTGCACCCTTGGAAACCTGATTGACCAGGTACTAGAAATACTGCATTGCCATACCAGCTTTTGCCAGTGAAAAAAGTGTACTAGCGAGCAGAGTGGGTACTACGCAGTGGAAAAGGGCGTCAAAGCTTTGAGGTATGAGGTAAACACTTACTGTCATCTTCAAAATCTAGTTCACCTCTAAAAATCAATATTTGTTTTGCTTCTCGTAGCCCCTTCAGTTCAATGGAACAATTAGAGACAGCGTCAGGTTTAATTTTAACTGCAGGGATGCTAGTTTGTGTCGTTGTTTCCTCGGAAAGGCTCCGTCTCGCTTCCTCCACCCTCGTCACCATCATCACTGCTTTGCTTCCTATCGCCGGCAGACTCAAGGACAAAAGCAATCGACGTGAAACTTTCAAAAGCGAATTTGGCCACGTGTGTCACTTAGGCGGCGGCAAGCGGTGCCTTGGAGTGGGGTGGGGCCAGCTCCGCTCCCGTGGCATCATTTGTTACTCAGCCTTGATTGGCCCTGACAAAACAATACCCTAAAAACTCACCAAAGTAAATTATAGTCCTGGTAAATGGCCGCTGATGGGCGGGGCGGGGGAAGGCCAGGAAGGAAGCGGCTGTCAGCCGGGACCCCTCCGAGCCGCCTTGGCCCGCCGCCAGAAGCAAAACAAAGTAATGTGCATTTGATATTAATAACGGAGATGATATTGATCCATGAGAGCCACTCTGCCTTGCTACAAGGTGCCCCCCCCCCCCCGACCCCCCATTGTGGTAACAAGGTACAGGGGAAGGGCTTGGGAGTTGGTGGGGCTCCTTGAACAACCAATATACCCCACACTCCACCTCTTGTCTTCCTTGCTGAAAGCCACTCTTCCTGAGGGTCCATTTCATTTGAGGGTCTTTAATTATGTGAAATGGATTCCACGGGTGGAAAAAAAAAAAAGTGAAATTGTGGTGGAGGAAGAACACGAAGGGTTGGCCCGTAGATGGACATTCTCATTCGTTACGTGAGAGTCACCATTCTGTCAGCAGCCATGTCTGGTGACTTTTTAATTGAGGGGGGCGGGGGGGTGCACTCTGCGTTTGTGATCCAAGAGCATTCCAAAGAAAAAGCACGGGAGCTCCCCAAAGGGTGGTTGTTTTATCCGGAATTCTTTCCAGATTCAAGGGAACAGACGTATATAAGTACAACAAATTAGAACCAGATCTAACAAGATTCGACTGCGATATGAGCTTGGTAAATTTCCATCCGGGCCAAAGGCACAAACCGGATCAAATCCTGATTAATTTTGGTTTGGTATTACAGATTCACGACCATCTTGATGTTGTCCACATCTTCAAAATGGGCTCCCCCTTGATGAACGCCTTGAGAAAAAGGATTTTAAATTTTTTTTTAAAAATCACAGTAAGTAGGGTGGTTTCTCCAGCACAGAGATGTTCTTCTCAGCCAGGAACTGTCAGATGCTCAGGGTGTTGTGAGCAAGTGTCATGGTGAAGCAGCTACGAGTTGTCCTGCCAAAACTATTGCTAACCATTCTTTTCGCGTCCTGAAGGAAGCAAGCAAAAGCTACAGGATATTTTTATTGACGTGTTGGTGGATCATCTAACCTCCAAAAAGGGAAAAGTCATTGGTTGTATTTGAAATACTTTATATTTTTTGTGACACCAGTCCTGGAAGTTTTCTGACACCTCATACAATGCTGGTTCATGATGAACCTTTTCACGCCATTTAAAAATAGTTGAAGACTCACATCTACAGCATAGTAACAGAATGACCTGACTCGGATTTGCAGCGGTCAATTTTTCACTTCAAAACAGAGATTACAGAATCTGAGATTACAGAATCTGACCATGCCTATGAATAGCAAATTTGGTTTGAATTGGACAAAGTGTGTCTGGTCCGGTTAGAATTTTATAAATTTCTTTTGCAATTTTTGAATAAATTATCCGGGGAACAAACAATATTTCTGAGATTCGGGTGCTGTTCAACGATGAATGTCTCTCACCTTACAGAAGCAGTTGAAGTATCAAGTCTACGGAACAGTACCAGGTTGACCTGACCATGTCGACCAAGAGGTTGGTTTTCCACCTCAAACTGTGAAAATGTTCTTGTCGATGGCAGCGTTGCAGCACTTTGGATTTGAGATCAGCACAGCTTTTGAATTGAAGATAAAGATTAGGGGGTGAATCTCTGCTCGTCAAGTTTGTTATGAGGGAGAAAAATGCAACATCCTGGAATTCGTACACATTTAAACAGAGGAGGCATATGTATGGTATAAAGAGAGTAGGCGTTAAGGTAGTGTGTGTCTAGATCCTGAGAAAATATGTGACTAACGAACCGCATGTAAAAAAGACTGATGTTCAACTCGAGCCATGCGATGAATCTTTTCACAAAAAGCTCCTTTTCTCTACTGTACTTTATAGCGAAACCAACCCATGTTCTACTGCTGATTACTAAAGAATGGAAAAAGCAAGGGGAAAAATTATAGAGAAAGAGGCTATTTTTTTCTTTTGGGAGGTTCAGTGCCTATAATGTCACAAAACACAATATTCTGTGGTTCTTGAAAGATCACTCAAATGCTCTAAAATAGCTGGCAATCTAGTAGTCAATGATTTAATATAGAGTAAAACTATTAGATTTTCTCGTGGGTTTTCCTACATTAAAAGTAATTTGCTACTGAATAGCATATACACGTTTCACATAGAAGTACTGAGGCAGTGCATTGAATCATTAGTACGTCCACACTGGCAGCTTTGACTCGGCTGGTGTTGTTTGGTGCCCATAAATTGTTAGCAACAAGCCCACAGCAGCTGTGCAGTACTGCAGTTTGCTTTAATTCTTGTAGTTGGCACTTTTTTTTTTTGCTTGCTGTCAGTTACGAAGCAGTGTTATACATCTTCAGTCAAGGAAAAACGAAAACGGGGGAAACTCGGGTCCAAGAGTGTTTACCTGCTATTTCATAGCAGCCTTGTACATAACCCAAAAGCTGACACTGCCTGAGGAAATGTTTTTTTTTTTCACCAGATAAAAAAAAAAAAAAACACACATTCCGCTGCAGGCATGTTGTTGTCTCACAAATGGCAAAGTAGTCTCATTTTAAAAGTCAAGACAAAAACAAGAGGAAAACGCAGAAAAGGCGAACAAACTCAAACACGACAACGGTGATTTGCATCTAGTTTTCGACATCTTTCCTGGACAATTTTCCAGATGATGATTAAAATTAAAACCATACCAACAAACATTTTGTTTAATCTACAGTAGCCATGACCTAGTCTGAAAGTGGAAAACTGGTCGACCTTCATTTCCATTGGGATTTTAAAACAAATCTCTCTCCAATCACAAATATACTCGATCGGTCTCCTTAGTCAGTTTGAAACAAGTCATTAAGTGTGCGATATAGTTATAGTATGTAAGAATTTACGGAAATTAGTCTCACTGTATACATTTCAATAAAACCATCTTCACTTTGCAGATGTTTTCATAGTAAAACGATCGGCGCATATGGCGATGCAGAGAAGTTTATATTATGCTTCTTCTCGTGACACCACTTGCCACAAAAAAGCCACAAAAGCCAAAGAAAAAGCAAACACATACACGTGTGGTCGAACTTCAAAGCTTGGAGGCAGGTTTTTCACCAACATTTTCTGTTCAATTGCCAGCTGTGCAAAATATTTTTTTTCAACTGACCTTTCTAAAAAGAAACAGAATCAAATGTACATATTAATCCTTTAATGATCCCAGGGTTTTCAGTTCCTTTATGTAACCAGTCCATCTTCTCCATTCGTTGAGGCTGCCATCCTCTTCCAATAGATAAATAAATAAATAAAAAGCAAGTCAAATGCGGACGTCTATCCTTAATGCACAAATGCTTATTTTCAATCAAATTTCGGTCAAATTCAGAATTGTGCAACTTCAGCTGTGTTTTACGATGAGAGATTATATTTTCATTGTTGTTCAATTTCTTTGCTGACAGCGTTTGTTGAGGTTGTACCATATGGAATAATTGTGGGGTGCAAAGCCACAAAAAAAATCACATGAAATGGTTTCCACGTTGTTCTCCTAATTACCTTCACGCCTTCATCCTCGTTGCCATTGTTTTTTTTAAATACCTGACCCAACAGTCATGTTCTTCTCTTGACACCGTTTGTTGAGGATGCCCCTTTATGCACAAGTTAATCCTTTGATGCTGGAAATCCGAAGCATTGATTTAAGTATTTTTTTCACCAAGATTAAAAAATTGCAGCACGGTGGACCGACTGGTTAGAGCGTCAGCCTCACAGTTTTGAGGACCGGGGTTCAATCCTCGGCCCTGCCTGTGTGGAGTTTGCATGTTCTCCCCGTGCCTCCGTGGGCCCTTCTCAGGGCACTCCGGTTTCCTCCCACATCCCCAAAACATGCATGAATTGGAGACTATAGGCTCCAGCACGCCCGCGACCCCAGTGAGGAGCAGCAGCTCAGAAAATGGATGGATGGATTAAAAAATTGAAATTAAGGAATTGTGCGACTTCAGGAGTGTGCCACATTAGAGTAGCTCATTAGGAATTATTAACTCCGCCAAGAAGCTCATGCTTTCATTGTTGTTTCTTTATGTGTAGATGCACACACAGTATCTCATTGCACAATGTACAAAAAAAAAAAAAGAGCATCAGATTGCACCCATCTTTACCTTTTGTGTACAAATACTTTCACTTTCATTAGGCATTAATCCACACTAAGCATGACCAATCAAGAGGACTCCCCACCTCCCCTCCCTTCAGCGTAGCGCTACATTAACTAGCCAGTCAGAAATGAGCTGGAAGGTGTCGGTAAATGCTAAATAATGGAGAGGGCTGCGTTGGTCTGGGTCAGAGCGCTGCCTCGCTCCGTCTTCTCTCTGATACATTATTAAGTGAGGATGCACTTCCTGCACCACGGCGGGAGCGAACAAGGGGCAGGGGGGCACCCTGTCTTCTCCACAGGAACGGTGGTGGAGAGACTGAGGGTGTGTGCGCGGGATTAGCTGGGTACGCCAAGCAAGGTGCAGGAGAAACACACACTGCCTCCTCATCCCCCACCTTCCACGCAGAAGTACCTTGAGCCCATTTGCACTAATGACTCTCTTTGCCTAATGCACTTTATGGAGTATGATGGTTAGATATTCATTGGGAGTGCTCCTGCTACACATAACAGTTCTGTCCAGTATGCAAGATGGATGGACTATGGGAGGGAGCACGGCCGCTAGAACACACAAACACATAACCCCCCCAGGAGAAGTCACAGGAAGCGGTGAGGGGAGATGAGCAGGCTTTCTATCTGGGCTACCTTTGGATCCGGAAGGGATTTTTCCATTAATAATGAGGGTAAATGCGTGCCAGTGCATAAGAATACGGCCTTTGAGATATCAGATAATGTTACCTTGAAGGAGGCGTATTGCTTTGTTGGTACTAGAGATGGCCAATGGCTGACATGGCTGGAATTATGGGAATAATTCAGCTGCCAAAACCAGTTTAATTTATCTTCATGGAATTTGGTAGACCATGGTCCTCAGTCGGAAAAGGGTGGCATGCCCTCTCCAGGTCGGGGACGAGATCCTGCCCCAAGTGGAGGAGTTCAAGTATCTTGGGGTCTTGTTCACGAGTGAGGGAAAAATGGAACGGGAGATCGACAGGCGGATCGGTGCAGCGTCTGCCGTGATGCGGACTTTGTATCGGTCCGTTGTGGTAAAGAAGGAGCTAAGCCGAAAGGCGAAGCTCTTAATTTACCGGTCGATCTTCGTTCCTACCCTCACCTATGGTCATGAGGTGTGGGTCGTGACCGAAAGAACACGATCCCGGATACAAGCGGCCGAAATGAGTTTCCTCCGCAGGGTGTCCGGGCTCTCCCTTAGAGATAGGGTGAGAAGCTCGGTCATCCGGGAGGATCTCAGAGTAGAGCCGCTGCTCCTCCGCATTGAGAGGAGCCGGATGAGGTGGCTGGGGCATCTGATTCGGATGCCTCCCGGATGCCTCCCTGGTGAGGTGTTCCGGGCACGTCCCACCGGGAGGAGACCCCGGGGACGACCCAGGACACGTTGGAGAGACTACGTCCTTCGGCTGGCCTGGGAACGCCTCGGGATCCCCCTGGAAGAGCTGGATGAAGTGGCTGGGGAGAGGGAAGTCTGGGCGTCCCTGCTAAAGCTACTGCCCCCGCGACCCGACCCGGATAAGCGGTAGAAAATGGATGGATGGATGGATGGATGGAATTTGGTAGGTATGTCGATCATGAGTAGACTCACAAAAAAGTCTCTTTTGGCCATTTCCAACTCTCCTTTAAACATGAAACACTCCTGGAGATTTGGTCCAAAAGCTTGCAAATGAGACGTTTTTACAGTATATTAGACAGCTGGGTGACGCTACATTGTGAAGATTTAGAGTTGTGGTCACTGTGTGTGGGCGGAGCAAGGCGGCAATGTTGATGACATGCCATAAAACAGGAAACGAAAAGCTCCACAAGGTCAGAGCCAATTTGACTTAGCGAAATGAAATTTGGTATAGTTATATCATGAGTGGACCCACATAAAAAGGCTCAAGATACCATGTACGAAAATACACAAGAAGTCTGCTATTTTGATTTAAACTGGCCATTTTGGCCGTTTCCAGGGATCCTTTAAACATGAACTTCTGATGGAGATTTGGTCCAATTGCTTCCAAATTCAAACTATCTGCAGTATATTGGACAGATGGCTGACACTAAATTGTGAAGATATTGAATTTATGTCATTGCGAAAAATTTGACAACCCGCTCGCAGGTTTAATTTGCTTTGTTTTGCCTTCCGGGTGAAGGTTAAAGAGCTTGTGAAGAAAACATCATTATGTTATTAATGTGCCGGGTCAAGGGCGCTGTTGCAGGTAGAGTACAAACCCAAGGATAATGGATTCACGTCTAACATAATTAAGTTTTACATTTTTTAGCCAGCAACATAGTCACGCGGAATTGTTCGCTTAAATGTTAATGTGTCGGTCTTGATCTTCTCGATGGGTCTCTCGACGTACAAGCGAGCGGCTTAGCTGTTTGTTTGCGTCCATTCTGGCCTGGTGGCACGGGATCCGCCGTGGGGTTCAAGGCTTAGTTGGCATATGTTAAAATGTAGAGGAGTTAATCTGCTACGAGCGTCCTCGCTGAATAATGTACGGTGCGCAAGGCCAGCCTGTGGCTCCATTCCGTGTTTGCCCTCTTCGTCTACTTGTAAAGCTTGATGAGTGCAAATAATGCAGAAGAGAGGACAGAATGAAGAAATTACGTTGTTGTTGTTGTTGATAGAGTTGTCTAAAACGGGGGTGGGGTCTGTTCTCACAAATACACATGAACACACACAAACACATCTTCGGTGCAAAATTTCTTTTCCAGAATTTAAGTGTCGGTTTAATGTTCAAACTGTGCGTAACGTTACACCGGCTTACACTGACAAATATACTTTTTAGGAAGAAAACCTCTGTCTTGTTTTTGAGAAGTACTTACGGTACTTAGAGAGGTACGTATTTTTTTGAGGTGGTACTTAGTGCAAAAAGTTTGAGAACCGTAGTTCAAGAATATTAATGGTATACAGAGCTAATTAATTATGGAAAATGTATTAAGAAAAAAGGTTGTCCTGATCAGCACCACTGTATTGTTAGTATTTATTATTTGTATTATTATTACCATTTTTTAAATCGTTCATTTAACACATAATAAAAATGTACATAAAAATCTAACTAATTTAATGAAAAGACATACTTACTTACAGTACATGCATGCTGACATACTTTCACCTTCAGTTTTATTTTTATCATTTTATTTTTATTTCATTGCAGCATATTTTATTAAACTTAGAGAACAACATATTTTCTTAAAAATACAAGTATACAACATCTTTCTATTCATATTACTTATGAAATAATTTTGAAATTGGGATTAAAAAAAAGATGTTCCAAGTAACTTTAAATTAGATTTGTTTGATTTTCCACTGCATTAATTTCTCTCGAAATAAGGCTGGCAACAACACTGATGTAATTGTATAACATGACGCTTGTATCATTGGAAATAAAATCTGTTACCTTGCCAAAGCAACAAGATGCATTTCGGAGGGAGCGTGTGTGAATAATCCCCGCGTTTGTTTACACGTAATGAGCACTCCTTGACTGATGCGCAAGGCTGCTGACTAAAAGGGGGAAATGATGAGCCCCGCGTGTTTAAACAGGAGCATTAGGCTAAAGAGCTTGTTACGATTTACATCGATTTCCTCCCGCATGTGTGTCCCTCGGCCCACGACCGCTCGTAAAGACCGGCTTAGATCGCCAAAGAAGCGCAAATACAGACGAGTTGTAATGATGTCCCGTCTGGAAGGGGATGATGATGATGATTATAATGGCCCATTTGGGACTGTCATGTGTGTCCATGCATGCTACTAAACATGCTGTCTGCAAGACTGCGAGAGTGTTTGACTGTTTTTTTTTTAAGTCCGTAACATTACCAGTAGTTCGGTTACTATGATCTAGACAAAGCTAGAATATGATCAGACAAAGTTCTATGTGATCAAACATAGTATAGACTGGACATGCAGTTCTAGACTATGACCACGTATAGCTCTAGACTGTGACACACAAAGTGACACAAAGTTCTAGACTATGCCACACAAAGTACTAGAATATGATCACATATCAGTCTCGACTTTGACCACAAACTGTAGTTCTAGACAATGACCACACATTGGTGTAGACTTCAGGCATGCAGTTCTACACTATTACAACACAGTTCTAGACTGTGAATATTCAATACTTAGACTATAGCCACACAGAAAACTAGATTATGATCACACAAAGTTCTATACAGTGTTCACCCATAGTCTAAGACTGAACATGCAGGTCTAGACTACGATCACGTACACAGGGGTGTCAAACTCAAATTCACGGTGGGCCAAAATAAAAAATTGGGACATCGCGGGCCAAACTCAATATTTAATGAAAAATCTCTGCAATGTGCATGTTTCTCTTCTATCCCGAAATGTAGCGTTAAGGTTTATCATATGACAACAAACTTAAATTTTGCTTAAACACTGAATCGGGAATAAAAAAACTTTAATATTATAAACACGAGAAATAAAATTTGCGATAAAAGACATCAGTGGTATTTGTTTGCTGTTTTGTATTTAAATAGATAACATGAATTATTCTGTCTCTTCTATTTATCTATCTCCAACTACATTTCTTTTTGATGTAAATCTTTTTTTCAAAGGCCAACAGCAAACAATCCAAAAAAATAAGAATGTTCTTCAATAGAAATCCAAAATTCAAACGATTAACAGTCCCTGCCTAGGAGTTGATAAAGGGCATTAGAAAAAACAATTAAATTATGTTATATTCTTTGTTACAGCCACGTTGCTCCGCACACGACAAACAGGTCTGTCTTTTACTTCAGAGAACAGACAATCTGCCTCCCACCCGTCTTAGAAGTTAACCATTTTCCATCTTTCATTTGGCCATTTTTGGGAAGGGGAAGTGTAAATTTGCTCGAGGAGACTGATAGCATAGTTTCTAACGACTGCAACAGAAAGGGAAGGGGCGCTCGCCAGTCTAGACTGATGGGCCAACACACCAGCAAATCATTCTGGGCTTTGTAATATTAGTGGCACATATACTTGTGGGTCAGCTCTAATACACATTTGATATAGTCTTGCAGGCCAAATATAAATGCATCGTGGGCCAGCGTCTAGCCTATGACAACGCAAGGTTCTAAACTGTGACCACACAGTTATAGACTATTACCCCACATAGTCCTAGAATGTGACCACGCATCGTTGTAGGCTGTGATCCTGCATTGACTAGCCTATGACCATGCATGGTTTTAAAATGTGTCCACAGAGTACTTGACTATGACACCACAGATTAAAGTAATGCAGTAATTATATTGGCTAACCCATTTTTACACTTGTATGACAGTTAAGAATGGTAAAAAAAAGTCACTTAAAAATTGACTGTACTATTACTATAAGTATAGATGATTTTAAAAGGTGCTAAAAAGTTATCTCCAGTACAGGTTCCTTATATTTTCATTATTTCCTTTGGGGGGAAAACTTGGAAATCCAAGTAAAAAGTAGGGCCATCGGGAAAGGATTGTACTGTATTCTACCTTAAAGAGCTCACTGTATGGGTATTTATATGTCATATGTACTTTATAGACATACTCTAACTATGGTTGTCCACCATGTGTTCAATTGATAAGTCAGTAAATCACATGAGTTGACGAGCTGTTGAATGGGTGAAGGATGAATTTGCCAACATTTCTAAGAGTATTGAAAATGTAAAGTGATGGGCGGCGTCACGTGCCGCAATCGTGTCGGGTTCATGTTGAACAAAAAAAGGGCATGCAGGGTTGCTGGGCCATGCATTCCATAAATAACTAGATAATGGGATTTTTTTTAAACAAGCCATCCACAAGTCATCTCTCACCCCTCTCAACCGCCTCCCACCCTTCATAGGTGTGTGCGTGTGCGTGTGAAAATTGAGAGAATATTAGAATGCAAATGGATTCACAGCACATCCTCATAAACAACAGTGTTCATTTAACCCATGACCCCTGCATTTAACTGCCCATCAAGTCATTTGTGCTGGGCCAGACGTGGACGACGGTAGACCAGCTTCTCTCTGTGTGGGTGTGTGTGTGTGTCTACAGACAATATAAAAGTGTGTTAATGTGTGTTTATTTGTTGTGTGTGTGCATGTGAGGGCTATTTTATCCGAGGTGCGGGTTTCACACTTTACCATCTGCAATGCTCAATTAATCTTGTCTGCATGCATTTACTTTGGGGGGGGGGGATGGAGTGAACACCTTTTAACATGCCCCCCCCCCCGTCTCTGTCACACTCTCCTCGTCCATTCATTACAGCCGGCCAGACAGACAGTCCTTTAGAAGACCTTCTGCACGACACACGTGAATAAAACATCTACTGGAGACTCCCTAACTGTTTAACACTGCCACAGCTCCTTTAACGGGAAACTCAGTGTCTTACTGTGTCGCTTTTGTGCTCTTCGGTGTCTGTTTCCATCTGTCACGCCCTGTTCTCTGCTACTTTTGTGCTCACAACAAGTCACTCTACTCAATATGTTGTATTGAATAATACTTGTTATCCCGGCAGGAACCACAAAGTGTTTTATGACTGTCTGTAGTTAGACAGATGATCGTAGTCTCAAAATATGACCGTAGTTGTAGACTATTACCATACATTACTTCATACTATCTCTAGCTTAAAAAATGGACATCAAGACAGAGCAATGGATCCTATACCACTAATACACCAACCCCTAAACCTAACCATATATTTTTTTAAGTGGTTGTGAGGACTTTACTTCATACAATTTCTCGTATAGAAAGTGGCCACAAAGACAAAGCGATAGAACTTACACCGTGCGTGTAATAACTAAAATCCCGCGACAATCGCACCATGTTTTTGTGGTTCAAAAAGATAATGCCGTAGAGGATATTGCACGTGGCGCCTCAAAAATCAATATAGGGTCACAGTTTTTCTGTTGCAGTGCATCGGCCGACGTGCGGTACTTAATCTGCAAAGAGTTGCCAACTGTAATTTTTTTGCGATAGTTCACTTCAATTGTTATTGGGCACATCACTCGGTGCGCTTTACTTGACGTGCTACGCAACAGCGCATTGTTTGCCGTGGCTTCATGGCTGGCGTGGAGTGGGCGACAGGGCTGAAGAACATTGAGGCTTGTGGGAGGGTCACCAGCTGCAACTCGCGGGGCAGCGAGCTTCATCACCACCTGAGTGTAGCTCATCAATTTGCAGAGCAAAATTTACAGTTGGCTAACAAATTGTTGTTATCTGTGTTTACCTAAAAGTACCAACGTGACAAGTAACCGCTATCTTCATGGACTATCTAAAAATAACATGGAATGAACACCTCAAAGGCCTCTAAAATCCTCCAAAACAAATACATTTAGGGGGGAAAAAATGGATCACGAAAGTACGACCTTCCTGTATTATACCTTCCAGCCCACACAGCTTTTCTAAAAAAAAAAAAGTTTCATTTGTGCTATTTAAGTCACATTTATAGGGCAAATGATGGCATTTGAAAAGTCATGGCAATTTTGACGCGTCGACTGGAGAACCCCTTGGGACTTCGGCCCATAAAAACATATTGGTGGATTTTACTGAAACATACCAGCCAATCGGAAAAGGGGTTAAGAAACAAAAGGTTTGAGGAGATATGTTGAGAAATAATGAAGTTATACTGTTGTACTGTAATTTGAAGGTGGTTTTTTTTAACCAGATTTTCTATAGGCGATATGACACAAAAACCTTCCCTAAAAAGGCACATTTTTTTCCGACACAAACTCAATTTCTCCGGGTACCCATCATCCAATTTTCTAAATTCTTATTGCGTTGTAGTCAGGTTAAAGTACACATTCCAACCAGAAAAAGCATTTTGACAGACTGTCATTTTTGGAAATATTGTCACATTGCTACTTAAGTACAGTATCTCTACATCACATGGCTCCTACTCCATCGGCCTGGACGGTATACAGCACGTCAAGCTGGTAAAGTGGTATCATTATCGTAGTATTGGAGCATTTTGTTGACTCAAAGTCTGAGTACAGATGTATAGTATTGGTAGCGATTCTGGTATTAATATCAATGCATACCTATTAACCACACCCGTACACCAAGTCTAATTTTAAAGATATAGTGCTCGTGTGGATATGGCTTTACTCTGTACAATCTCTATTACAGTAAGGAGACAAAAACACAAAGGTATGGACTTTACAGTATACCCCTTGTCGGTAGTAAACAGATAGAAGCAAAGGGAGTCTAAAGAACATAAAGAAAACAAGCAATGAACCTGTCTGACTGAAGACAATGATGACTGAAAGATGCATTAAGTCACACTGTTAAAGAGAAGGGAGGACTTTAAGAAGAAAGTCGGTCACAGTGAAGGCCATTTTTGCGAGCCACCCCCCACCCTTCCCCCTTGTCTCTTAATCCTGGGCGTTTGTCGCGGCTAATTACGGCGGACAAGCCTCTTTATCGAACCCGCTCCCGCCACGGGCATTAGGATGCATGAGCTGTGCCTGTTGTTTTAAACGCTCTCATTAAGCACACAAATCAGCGCTGTTGACAGAGTGCTTTTGAATTAAGCGTCTCTCGCCCCCGCCATTCGCGCGCCGCCGCTCGCCGGGGCCCAGGACAAGGAGCAATTTATAACGCCATTAGCCACACTCGCCGAGGTTACAGGCATCAAAACTGTTCCCGTCTAATTATTCCTAATGGATACAAGGGAGGCAGCCACGCTCAGGACAGCTTTTTCATTAGCCCTCAATCAAGGGGGGGTCGGAGTGGTGGGGGACGAGGAGGGCGGTGGGACCAAATGCTCCGGCGGCAAACCGGGAAATCAAAAACAATTATGTTTGCTTTTTTCATAATACAACAAGAATGCAGAGACGGCGGCCGAGTGAGGCAAATTCTTAAGCTTCCAGTGACATTTTGCTTTTAATGGCGGCGTGCTTTACCTGCACGTCCCGTGACGTATTTCTTTGCGCATAATGGAAGCTGACGGTAACTTCAGAGAGGAACGGTTTAATTGTTATACAATTGCTAACACGGAAGATGCCCACTGAGCTTCCGACCACGTGCCGTACCTACGCATTGCGATAAAAACATATCATATAACCTCCACTGGGGAAGGTTAGGCTATCATTGGCTCGGGTTCACCAGCTACAGACTTTACAAATGTGGTCGCTCCGCAATGTTGTGTTTGTCCATTTTTTTTATTTTTTTTTTATTTCAGAAAGCAATGAACAACAATACATATAGAAAGGATCAAAGATATACAAATTTACATCAGGCAATGAGACTGAGCCAAATGAAAGCACCAAGAATATATATATATAGATATATTCAAATCAATAGCCTATATATAAGCAGAATGAAGTAGAGCAATGTACGTGCATGATCAGCAGAATATACACAGATACATGAATATGAACAGCAGCAACAATAGTCAGAAGCAAAAAAAAAAAGAGATATCAGTAGAGTTTATATATACGCAGTTGAGAATGAACTAAACACCAGCACTACTATCAGCAGTATATGTGGAAACTGCATAGGAATAATAAATATTAGGTATTTTCATATGAGAACAGCAGCAATATTAGTCAGCAGCATTGATGTCAATCAATACATGCATTGATGTATTGCAGTTGAGAATGAACCAAATGCCAGCAATATCGGTAGTGTGTTGCAACTGTACAAGAATGGTCAATACGATATATACAGACGTAAATGGAAACAGTAGCAATAGTCAGGCGCGTTGTACAGTATTTGGCAACAAAAAGTATACATGTATCAGTGAAGTCTATATTCAAGCAGTTACGAATTAAAAGCTATTATGAGCAGTGTACCTGTATGTCACAACTGTACAGGATGATGCAAATGTGAACAGCAGCAAGAATAGTCAGCAGCATTGTATGTCACAAAAATACTATAAAAGTAGCAATTAATGTTTTTCTAATTTATTTAAGGGATGGGAAAAAAATTGATAATACATTTTTAATTTAAAATTAATTACATTTTAGCTATCAAAGTCACTAAACTCTAGTCATTCACTGGCTGACTTCTTTGAAGTCTGCGTTCTCAGAGTGCTCTTGTTATGAACAACTTACAAGGGTTGGAGCCACTTAATAATTTCTAACTCTCGTTGTCATTTTAGCCCGAGGCGGGCATGACATGGCTCTACCCAAACTGCAGAGGCACTCGCTGAGCTCTTCGTAGTTATCTCGCTTCAAACACCAGCGCAAGTTGTCGGGCCTACAATTAGGCTCCCCCCTAAAGGGCGCTCCGTCATACTGTATCTGTCATACCGCCGTGTCGGCGAGGGGGTGCGAAGGAAGGCAAGCCAAACACTGAGTGTTAACCATCATTTTACAAGCCATTAAACGGGAGGACATTATGGGCGCGCTCCCTTAACGAGGGCTGACATATGCGAGCGAGGCCGTTAGCGGCTAACATTAAGACGCGCCGGCTCGCTGATGAGATGGGACATTGTCCATGGGGGAGGTATCAGCGTTAATTAGGGGATAATCGGCCGCGGTTTTTACATCCCTGCCGCCGCCGTATCGCGTTGCGGGCGAGGAGGGTATATGGCCCTATCGTTCATTTGCGAGCGCTCCTCTCTGCGGGGAAGCCGGGGAAGAAGCAGCTGTCGACACCTAGAGGAGGGTGCGCCGTGCCAGGATGTGGGGTGTGAATCATTTGCCCGCTAAGCAACATGCCAGGTTATTGCTCCTCACAAGGGATCTTAAGTCTTCAATCTTAATTTGGAGGTGCATGATGGTTTAAAAAAAAAAAAAAGGAGGCTTGTTTCGGTTGAGCCCAATTGAATGCCGGAGTTATTAATTGAATGAAAATCAAAAATATATATACATTTTTAAAATACAACAAAAATGAGGCTAGCATGAGAACTTTTTTTTTTTA
This sequence comes from Phycodurus eques, assembly GCF_024500275.1. Classification (NCBI taxonomy): domain Eukaryota; kingdom Metazoa; phylum Chordata; class Actinopteri; order Syngnathiformes; family Syngnathidae; genus Phycodurus; species Phycodurus eques. Next base: position 22,019,615 of record NC_084528.1, on the reverse strand, counting down.
TCCCAGATGTTGTTGAAAAAAAAATTTTAGATTTTCTCAGGTCAATTTTTTTTAAATGTTTGTCTGATAGCAATACAAGAGATCTTTGACGCATCATATTTATATAGTGACAATATGCGGAATTCTTGACTTATCAGACATTTTTTGCAAAGTGTCTTTTCCCAGAGTTCCTTCAGCTTTCTGATTGACCCAAAATGGACTTTGGAAAATCGCAATTTATGAGACTTGAGCGTGAATCCCCATTGTTTGCTCCACTTTCCTGTCCATGTGTAGGTCAGCTTAATACTTATTGCTTAACTTCTTGCTTTTATCACTTAGCTCTTTTTATAATAAATACCGTATGTGAGACTCCATATTTGCATGTACACACGTTTAAAACTGTTCTATATCAACAGAAAAGTTTGAGAAGTCATAGAGCATAGCTCTTTGTAGAATTATATCTTAAAATTGATTTGGAAACTACACATGCCTGAAAGTGACCTTATGTACTGAAATAAATACTTGGGAAACAGAGGCTCATGAACAAAACTGATCAGCAGAAATTAGTAACACCAACAGACAAAATGTGATGGGTCCGATTTACGTATTCAACTCTCTGAAAAAAAACGTCCAAAAGTTATTGTTGTTAACAAACAATGCAAAACGGCATACACGAGCTAACAAATAGCATCAATGTGGGGCTCTTGTAACGCTTCAAGCAACAAATATTTCAAAACAAATGCATCAACACATGTAGAGAGATAATACAAGACTCACAGGTATTTATCTCCTGCGAAAAACAACTAATATTACTGCAGCTTACTGAGTCACTTATAGTTATGAAACTTCATTTGTGTCTGCAAGATTGCATTATACTGCCTCTAGTGGCCAATCACTTACACCAGAAAGAACCACAATGAATTCAGAATGATCCACAAACTGTTTAATTCTTTACATTCTATGTAATAATATTATTCATTATTATAGAATGCAATATTATGAAGTTCCATTTTCCTTATTAAAAACACTGCAAACATTTTTGTTTGTTTTGGAGGGAGGACTTGCGCAGATTAATGGCATTATCATTCCTTTTATCCTCATTCACGCTCATTGTAAATGAAAAAGTGTTCTCACTTTGCGTCACCTGGTTGAACAAAGAAAAAAAATATTTCAATCGGGAATGATGATTTGAGAAGTGCATAGTCAAGAAAGGAATTAAGACACCACTGTATTTGCGTCACGTTTTTACTTCCACTGATGGATTGGTTTTAGTGTTAAATAAATTGAAGGTGAAGAACGCATCCTTTGATTTTTCTGTATGCGGCCCTTGGAAAGAAAACGATTGCTTTACGTGCAACTCGTCAGTGGCGCAAAAAAAGCCTTATTTAATGCCAAAGGAAAATGTCCATGGCCCTTGATGATGAGAAAATGCAGTTGAAACAATAGCTGTGAAGCGTTCAGGGACGGCTAATGCAGTACGCGAGTGGCGATGAAGTGCACATGGCGTGGAGTCTCTCTCGCCTGCGGGGCGTCCACGGGCACCGAGAGGGAAAGAAATCGGGCTAAGCATCCCATTGCACTCGCCAGTTTGGCCCGCAGCACTTTTACGTCAAAGCCAAGCGAGCAAACCACATGCTGCAGTGCACATGCTAGCGCGAGCGCGCTGACGCCGCGCTCAGAGTGAAGCCGGGACGGACGGGACGATCACGCCAACTGTTGGAAGACATATTGATTGGCTTCAACCGATCGCTCGTCTCAACGATCGTTAGGGTGTGAAGCGGACCAGGATAACAACTTCCCACAATGCCCCGAGGCGGCGCCAGCGATGCGTGCGGGCCATAGTCATGCCTTCCAGCAGAGGCGGCCAATCACAGTGAATTACTCTCGGCGGCCACGTGTCACGAAGTATTCGGGTTGGACACAACAAAGAGCGCTTTGTGCGGTCGGTCAGTACCCTGCAGACAAATGCCTCCGCTTCCACCTAGTATTTGACTAGCCGCAGGTAATGGGCGGCAACACGACTGTTGGCTCCATTTTATAAAGATACAGTATCTAAACTAAGTAAATGTTATTCATATACTGTAGCACTTTACACAGAGAGGACTAAAACTATGGTGAATGTGGTTTTAGGCCAATGTTCGGTATCATAAATTGTCATAACACAGTCATAAATTGTTGTTTATTTTGCACTGTATAACTGGATTTGATACATTTTCTTAATTGAATCTGCATTTTATATGAACCTTGAGTTTAAAAATAAACAATTGAATTGAAATCAAATTGTGTCACATAGAATTAAGTCTTATAGTACATACTGTGGATAAAGACAATATTTTACAGGGAATAAAAGAAAAACAAAATTCAGAAAATTAAAATCAAAATAAATACAAATAAAAAAATTATTTCAACATTTTACATTAAAGAATTTTTGTTAACATTTTTTGTTATTTTATTATTATTATTATTATTTATTATTATTTTTAATAATATTATTATTACTATTTATATTATTGAAAAAATGTTAAGTAATTTTCATTTCTTAAAATTGTTTTTACAATTATCAGTACTATAGTAAAAAGGTAAACATACGTTTTTTAAATTTTAATCTTTTTACAATTATAAACGATGATGATGATATGATGATGATTGTAATAAATAAAAAATTTTAGAATTTAAAAAATATAGTAGAATGCTAAAATAGTTTTCAATAACTTTAAATCCTTGAGCATAGTTTTGTTATTTTTATACAAATGTACTTTTTGTTCAATTTCTGAGTAATTGCTCTGTCATGGATACTTATATTGCTCACATTTGGTTGTTGCGAGGTGATCGGGGACTATTTCCATTAGGGGAAAAAAACATTTGTGTTAGACTTTACACAAATGACTGTTTTTTGTTGTTGCATATCTCATTTAGCTGCTTCAATGAGGCTCTTTTTATTACAATAGAAATTATACTGCATTGTATTTTATTATACTGACTGCATTACAACAGATAACTTTGTTCAAGCCTGTCCTTTGTTATTGTGTTGCTTTCTTGTCCACACCAAAAATGTTATATTTTGCACCTTAGTTGGTTGCTGCGAGGTGATTAAAGCAATTTTTCATTAAAATAATAAGATAAAAAAATATGATATAGTACAATTATTAACACTTGATAGATTTTGTACAAATGGCATTGTCTTGCTTTTTGTTGAATATCCTACTAACTGCTTTGGAACTGGCGCTTTATATTTTCCTTTGATAAATTTTATAAAGCATTATATTTCAGTGAATTATATTTTTTATGTAATTTTGAAAAATAGATTTGTTTTTATTTGTTGTGTCCCACCACCCCTTATTTTGCTTTCATTTTCTTCGCTTGAAAACTGTTTTAGTATGTGGTTTTTATTGTTTATATTCATTTAAAAAAAAAATAATTTGCACACATTCAAGGTTACGGCAGCCATGCATATGACAGTTCCGGATGATGTGACGGTAAAACACTTGGGATTTAAGACAATTAGGTCTAAATAAAATCAAGGCAGCGTGATTCACCCATGCGGAATACAAGCATTTTGCCCAGAAAAACAAAAAAAAAAAGCTGTGAATACGCAAAAAAAAAAAAAACGCCCTGGCAATTAAGTGTGACTTAACAACAACAACGATAAACAGCTGTTAATATTCAATTGGAGGAATTTTCTTTCAGCGTCATTACGAGTTTATTAATTTGATTTGTAACGAATTGTAAAGTGCACTTACAGCAGCAACATTTTCATCTTCCCTCCCAAAAACTTACAAGCGAAAACTTTACTGCTCAAGGTTTTTCTTTTTTTTTTCTTTTTCTTTTTTAGATCGAGGCAGCATAACGGAGCATCTAGCTGACGGCTGACTCGCATCCCGAGGCACCTTGGCACAAACAAAGGCGCTTTGATGGCATTAGGAGGAGAAAAAGGTGCAAGGACGGACACCGTCTCTCTTCAAACCAGTCAACACGTCTTAACACGAAAAGTCTGTGAAGGAGAGCGTGCCTTTCCCCTCACTTGCCCTTTAACGCCCGCCTCTTCCTGTGCACGTGTGCGTTTGCCTGGCGCGGTCATGAGTCCTGACAGAATATTCCGGGGGGCACGAACGCGGTGCCACGTCCGTCCGCCGGGATCTGCACGAACGCCCACACCACGTTTTGACAAGGTCTCGCTCGCTCCTTCTGCGTAATTTAACGCAACTTTCTCCATGCTCTCGGGTCTCGTCGAATTTACGCCAGGATCTGAACTGCCGGGATCCTTTATTGTCATCTTCAGCGGGGTACACATACCGGCAATCGGGTCAAATTTCAGCATTTTATCCCCCTTGCTATCAGTCAACAAGGGATCATCCTGAGGGATTATCCTGTGATGTGGGGTGTTACCTACCCGAATCTGTCCAATATTTACAACACAACACAAGCTGGGCGGAGCCATGGATTCCATGGTCATGACGTGAAGTGGAACAATAGACAAATAGGAAACAACCTGGTCAGTCTGAAGCCCTGTACACACGTACCGATAATCGGGCCAAAATTGAGTAGTTTTCTCCCCCTGGCGTTTCAAGTCAGTATAGGCCTTATTCTCAGAGATCTGAAATGGAATCCTAAGAAACTATCCTGTGGTGTGGGGTGTGTTAGGAGTGATTTTTCCACCCCAACCTTTTTGAAAAACGGTCAGGGCCGACAATTGTAAATGTTAAACATGTTTAATATTCACAATGGCAAACTCTTTTGTGTCTGGTTAACACAAATTGGGCGGACCCACTGACTCCATAATTGTGAAGTGAAATTGAACAACAGCCCGTTAGGAAGCAACCTGGTCAGCTTAAAGCGGGGTACACACATACTGACAATGATTAAATGATCTCGTTTAGGTTGCCTGACAGTGGAATCACAGGCAGATCAGGATTTACCGATCCAAACAATTTCATGGAAAATAGGACTGAACTAATGAAAACATGGATTTCTATATTAGGCTTTTCAAAAGCGTGGACATGCTTTAGTTTCACCTTGTTCTTAATTGTAGCGTTATCTATGACAAATGTAACTTCTCAGTGAACAACTGACAAAACATAACTAAACCATGCATATGCAGCAGGTGGTAAACTCTGAAGGAGTACCAATCGGTGGCGAGTCATTGTTCAGCTGTGGCAAAGGTCTGTGATCTACTGAGTACCACTCTAGTTACCTCCTTTCTTATTTTTAGTGTTGAACTTTCCATTCTCTAGCCTCCTCATTGGTTCTCTGGTCACACACACATTCTCAACTTCCTCCCACTTACTCCCTACCTTTGACAGTTTCCGGTAAAACAAGCCTGATCCTCCGCCTAAGCTCTCCGGCTCTGCTATCCGCTGAGCTTCCTAGCCGGGACTCCCGTCTCCAAGGCTCCCGTTGCTCTCACATCTCGCAGCCCCTGCTTGACAGCTTCATCTGATCCGCACGACTTTGGGCAAGACTATCTGGCATCCCGCCCGACCCGTAGGACTCTAAATCCCACGGTTCATCCTCACAGGTCTACCCCTCCTGCACTTATCCTCTTCTGCTTCCCACTACCTCTCCATGTGTGGCAAGAGTTTGATGAGAGGACAGGCCCCTGAAGCGGTGGGGGAGTCAGCAAACTGTATGTTCTTCATGTAAAGTGACAGGTTTTTCCTCATGGCCTTTTTCCAGAGACAAAGGTTACTTTGTCGATAAAATGCGACAAGGAATTACGGATGTCAAAGAATTGGATAATATGTCGTCAGCATAAAAAAAGAAGAATTTGGTTTGTCTGAAATATAACTGCTGTTTTAAAATATGGGTAGGTGATTGGAGTGCAACGGAATTCGGTACGGAACATTTGGTAACGTTCTGAAGTTCCCACGTGTAACATATCACAAAAGGGAACAAGAGGTCTAGTAAAATCCCCCACGCTCTAGCCACACATCTACTCCGTAATCAAAGCGAACATCATGGCTATCAATACACTTTTTGCAGGACATGCTGAAAATGTGCTATGTTGGTAGCATGACTTATTCGTGTTATTAAACACTAAATGTTATCGCGTTGAGATTTTACTTTTTAGAATGTAAAATCTCAATCAATCCTTCAAAACTTCCTGTCGAGCTAATTCCGATGTGGTTCTGACTCCTCTCAGCTGCCTGGGCCGCAACATTTCTGAAAGGCAGCCTCTATATTCACCTATTTTGGCTCGGGACCCGTCCAATTTTTCTTCATTTTTGTTGCTAACCAGAGGTGGATATTCCTTTATACTTTCAGCAAAGTTCCTGAAACCCAATTAAACAGGTCAACAGGTGACTGCGGGGTTGTACCCACAAGTGCACGGCAAACGATTGACACTTTATCAATCACACCTCCTGTCTCTGATTGGTTGTTTTTCCTGCGGTGCGTTGGTTTCTTAAAACTCTAATTAGAGGTATAAGATGGGACCAGTGAGGGAAGATTTTTTTTCACAGATAATTTTTTGTCTACTTTACTACTATCAGGTTTACACTGACAGTTTTAACAAATATCACAAAAAGAGATTTGAAAAAAAATGTTAGGATCAAGATGGAGACGGAACGGTCAAGGGTAAAAAATGTTTACACTGTGATCCAAATTATTATGCAAAGGATATTTTGCTAAATAGTTGACATAAATGACAGCCAGCATGATTGTCAAGTCATCAACTGTCAGAATAAAATTCTAATTGAACAAACCTCCCAATGATAACAGTATTTGTTTGAAATGTTGTTGTTTTTTTTTTTTAAGTGCACTGTTTCAAATTATTACACTAATCAGTTCCAAGACATTTGATAGGTTTTAATGAAAACAGTAATTTATTGAATATGCAGTATAGGTCATATTTACTAAACTCAAAAGCTATTTCAATCACAAACATCGTTAAGAACTCAAGTTACACTTAATACAGGACAGTTTATTTGATAGCTGCTTCACAATTCTTAACTCAATTAATCTTTTGAGTTTTTGGAGTGTTTCTGCTTGAATTTCTTTGAGATTGTCATGCTTAAAATTATTTTGTTAATGGTTGGGTCTCCTTTTGCTACCATAGAAGAAAGTGATGAGTCAGAAACTACACCTACTTTTCAGAGGTCATTTTCACAACTTCAGGGACCTAAAGGGTCCGACAAGCTCTCTCCTGTGCATGAACCACTTTCTTCCAAGATACCAAAAGATGAAATGTGCTTTCATTGTATTTTACAACTTTTTTGAATAACTATATTGTAGAATTAAATAAATGGCAGATGGGTGAGAAGCATCCTACACCCTGGTCCTGTTGCCACCCAATAACAGAGCAAATTCTTAAACATCAATTATTATGCCCATCGCTAAATAAAAAACCAAACAAACTGCCATATCGCTCATGCAGTTGCCACATCCTCCCCCTCTTTATTTAGTCGAACACATAGGGTGGGGGAATGACGGGTTGGAGTGTGCACCACTGTCCTGAAGCCCCTGTTTTAGAACCACTCCTCATTGCCCATGTCTGTCATTTTGAATCGGCTCCCGAACACGGGGGGCCAGGAGGTTAATAGGGACCGAAACAATTGCCCGGGCGCAGACACAACAAAGACCGTGGGAGCTGCTCGCCCATGGCCACGTCGTCTCCCAGCATGCCCTGCGAGTGTCTCGTCCCCCCCACCCCCGCCCGCATTCCACAGTTCCCCCTGTCAATAGCCTTGTCCGTTGGATGCTCATTTATACCCATTTGCAAGGTTAATTGCCATTTCATTGGTGTCTATTTATGCCATAAAAAGCCTTATTAGGGGCGAGCTACTAAAGTGACAGTGAGGATTGCCGTCGAGAGTTAATTACCGCATACGTTAACAGCCTGAGCCAAGCAAAGTGAGGAGGATGTGGCGTTTGTCATCTCGCCGCTGTAATTGTTTCTCTCCGCCCGGGTGGTAGAGATGGCAGGAAGCTATTAAATAGCTAGTTAAGACAGAAGTGTATGCATGCAGCAGTGAGGAATGTGTGATATGCATGTGTGTGCACGTATTGACAGCATTTCGCCTCCTTTGCTCGCAAACTATCGTCTAATTCTTACAATTCGAAGCTGGTAAAAAGCATTTAAAAACTTCAAATGCATTGTAGTGGATGACCACAGGTACCCCATCGACATCATCCGTTTATGTACCAGAAAAGTAAAGTTAAATGCAGTTGATCTGTCTTTTAAATTATATTTATGAGGAATAACAGTAAAAAACAAAATGAAAAAATGTAGGGTTTGTACAGGAAATGGGGTTGCCTTACGATTCCATGTCAGGTTTTTGAAGGGGGTGCATGGCTTATAAAACCACTTTAGATTATACCTCGAGTTACCAAGATCCTTTAGAACGGTAGAAAATTATCAAATGGGGTTCATTCTAAAATCAGTGATTCTTAAATGGAGTGGTGGGACCCAAAAATGTATACTGATTTTTCTGGTACAGTACAGAGACGTACCAAGTTCTTACACAGACCACGTCAGGTAAGCGACAGGAAGTGGAACTACCTAGTGTTCTAGGCACTTGTATACTACGTAAACAAATTAGTGCAACTCAGATTCTGACTACCAGACAGACCGGATGGCTAGCAATATGCTCATTTGAACTGACATTTAAAAATAAAATATCACTTCACATGTGTTGTCAGAGGCTTGTTTCAAACCAAACGTCTTGTTTATTGTTCTTACAGTAACTTCTATCAAAACGGGGTCACAATTTTGCAACAATAGGATAATGCGGGTCCCATAGCGACAACAGTTGAGAAATACTGCTTTCGGCTAAAACTGTGATTTTGGTGGCAATGGACGGACAGCTATGAATCTAATGTACAGTATCTTCCATTATGCCGCCAACGGGATGCCATTAAACCTGGTCAGACAAATTGTAGAAGCAGTTTTTTCCCTTCAATTTTTAATTAAGATATACAAATGTGGTGAGGAAATTAGAGCTTTTTCCAATATTTTGGTTACCTTAAAATAATGCTTATGCGGCGCGCAAGACACACATTTGTAGACAAAAGTGAGACAGGAGTACACTTCTTGCGCAAATGCAATTAGTTGGTAATGACACAGATGTACTTGAAGGTTCAGAGCCTATTAGATACATGTGTAATAATAACATCCATTTAGAACCCCCCCTTAAAATCATTAGTTATCAAGCAAAAAAATATATATTTTCTTAAGGTCAAACAGATATGTAGTTCTGTATTTCTATGACAACATCTCTTTTCAATCTACGCGGACTAGACGTGAGCTCAGAGCGAGACAGTGTGGGAACGGCCAAAGACAAAAGCGGAGGGTGAGGAGGGAAGATGGAGGGGAATACAATGAAGTGGCTTAGCAGGGCCAAGGGTTCCCAAATCCTTCCGCGTGCTCACATGGAGAGCTGAGGCAGGCAAGGAGGAGAGGGAGGATAGAGGGGGAGAAAAAAAAAAAAAAAAAAAAGAGTCCACTCTTTAGCCTGGTGTTTGCTCAGCAAGCTAACCTGGCTGGAAGGGAAGTAGGGGTAGGCGTGTGTCAGCACTTGGACTGGGATGAGGATATTGTTGTTTGGATATATTGTGGATATAGAGGAGGGGTCGCCAACCCTGTAGTGTCAAAGAACCTGTTGTGTTCTGTAAGATAGGTACAAGCAGTGTTGTACCTGAACCGGTTCAATGAATGAAAGTTCATGAATTCTTGTATTGAATGCAGTGTACTTCTAACTTTTGAACGTTATTGTGTCATTCTGGCGTATGTGAACAATTTGTGTAATTGTTGCACAGAGTGCCAGGTTTCCTCAGAGACTTCCAGAAGAAAACTCTGCGAAACACATTGTAAATAAGCCCTCATATTTAAGGGGATAAACGCTTTATTTGGCAACCCCAACAGTTGCATGGCCACATGCATTATAAAAATGAGATGCATGTCGGCAGGGGAGGGAGGGGTGGCGGGTTGGGCAGATGCACCTGCATGCAACTCTGAGCAGCCGCACTCCCTCTGCCTCCAGAAATGATACGGGAAAAAATACCAATTTAAAATTTTTAAAAATGTTGTCGAGTTCACCTTTAAGATAGCATTATATAAAGTTGTCTTGTAGTTTTAAATACACAACGTATAATTCTCTTTGTTTTATGTTCAGTTTGACAATAATCAATCAACATCAATAATCTATCAACAGCTTGAAGTCTCTTCTGCTGCTTGTTGTGAAGTGAGAGTCGAGTCACTCGTATCTCAAGGCATCACCGTATAATAAAACGAACAATGTGAGAGGTGCACTCAATATACTGTCCATCATTTTAGGCTTTTATAAATTTTGGGGTAGAGGGATGTGATCACTTTCGACAATTTATTGTATCAGGTCAGCGTCACTTGGTCAAACTGTACCCCCCTGCAACCTTAACTCAAAGAGAGAAGCGATCTGGGGGTGTCCACTCCTAACCAGCACACACACACGCACGCACACAACACTTACTGCATTTTGTCAGAGTCAGCAACAAATTGGACAGTTAAGAAAAAAGATAGGGAGTAAGGGGAGGAAGGGGGTAGTGCTATCGATTATCCTTCAGAGCTCCATGTGGGCCACTTTCATCGATTAGGAAGGAGAGCGCGGCAAAGCAAAAAGTGTTCCCTCCCTTCTCTCGCACTCCCTTTCTCTCACTCTTTCTCCCTTCTGTCTCTCCAGGGCCCTTTGTCCGTGACGAGAGCGATATAATGGCCCTTTGAGAGGAAGTGAAGGAGGGAGACGGGAGATGGAAGAGAAGCGGAGGAGGGCCCGGTGCTGGGAGGAAGGGACGGGGGTGTACTGAGGGATGGAGGGGTGGCGCGGAGGTAAAGAAAGACAGCACGGCGCGAAGAGAAAAGTCTCAATGACAAAAGGTCGGGGCAGCTGGGCTTAGGGCGACGGGGACCAAAGGGAGCAGCGGGATAATCTGCTAAAGCCCAGAAAGGAGAGATTCAGCATGCGCGCCACCCTCGTAGGGCCTAAGAGCAAATTTGCACATAAATAAGGAGCCAACTTTGCTTTGAACGGGAGGTCGAGGGAGAGAGCATCAGACACACACACAGAGAGAGAGAGAGAGAGAGAGAGAGAGAGAGAGAGAGAGAGAGGGAGAGAGAGAGAGAGAGAGAGAGAGAGAGATGCCTGCTGGGTGGACCCACGTGAGCATTTCAGGGCCTCTCTCATGTTTGAGAAACTAAGCAAAATAGATTTATCATCCTTTTTTTTTCACTTCCCCACTTTAGGTACTTCTACCCGGGGCCTCTTTCTTAGTGTGGCCCTCAAAGACTTGTCTGTCTTCTCTATTGACATCCCCAATACTCTGGGAAGGGGGGGAGGGGGTAGGATGTGTGTGTGTTTTTGGAGAAAGTGGAAGTTTTGTTGTGGCTTGACATCACTTCCAAGATACTGTGTCCTACTAAGTTCAACTAAACGATGACATAAGAACCAAGGTTTACAGATCCAAAAAGTACAAAACAAGTGTAAAAATGTATAACAAAAAGTAACAAAAGTTTGAATAATTAAAATTAGTAGTAGTGTTGTCTGTCTATATGTGTTGCTGCACTGCTTGTGGTCATATATCCTGTTCTTAAACAGTTATAATTACTGCAACATTGCCTTTTGCATTGTGTGTTAGCATTAAGCTAGTGGCCTTTTGTAAGCACTGTATGCGATTCTCTTTGTTTTATGTAACTTCAACTGGGAATCGCAATAAATAGCTTGCAACAAAATATTTGCCCTCTTTTTTTGAAGAACTTGTAACTATCTGCTGCTTGTTGTTAAGTTCCTGCCACCATTTAGCACTCATAACCCAAACAAAACAGACGGACAAAATAATCGGCCGAGCAACGACTCATATCTCGAAAAACCCGCAAGTCGAGTTACTCGTAAGTCGAGGTACCACAATGTAGCTTTTTGTGACGCTGGTGAGATTTTTCCAAAGTAAAATATGTGCCTTGGCGCAGTAAAGGATGGGAAACACTATAATAGCAGTTGTTTGTAGTGTGTTTTTATGAAATAGAATTATGAAAAAATGCTGTAAAATGACAGCAACGATTAAGATTTGAACCATTCTGCAGTTTTGTACTTTCGCACCACTGTAAACTACACTTTAATTATTGAAATTTGTTTTTATATTAATTTCTGTACAGCGCTGATCAAAACTAATGGTTGACATTAACTGGATTCTAATCATCCCTAAGAACATTTTCGTACCACTTTCTTGAAATGTATTTGAAACAAAACATAATGAGGCATCCGGCACTTGAAAAGGTAGTGCTGGGGGATAAACTAGAGGTGGGGGTCGTGTGGTGCCTTAAGGAACGAGCTGAGCGTGTCAAACGTACGTATTGATTGGCCTTGGAAGTTATGAACTACCTGTCATTTCCCCTTCATGAACAGCTCAATAGCTATTGACTGCGGATGAAAAGCGTGCCGGCATTAAGGTGAGGACAAAAAAAAAAGTTGGGATGAGGAGCACTCAGCAGAGGACAGCATGTGTGTGGCCCTTGACATCGGACTATTACAAAAGGCACAGCTTGGACAATAAATTCAAGACCATGCGTAGCTTATGTAAAGCCAAGACAGACACTACAGACACATGCTGCAAAACAAAGTCCTGATGTGATGAGATCACCGAAAGAACAAACACCAAGAGAGGAGGACAGGATGGAAGGTAAGGATTTGAAATAGGGATCCAGAGGTGGAGGGATTTTCGCAAAGCTAACACATAGCCTGGACGCCATCGTCCCTGCTGCGAGCGGACACCGACCGGCCTCGTGTCGCGCAGTTGGCGGGACGCCCTACAAGGCGCAGATAAAGGGAGCGCTTTCGGGCCTCCCCCTAATCCCGGCTCATCCCTGCTCCATGTTCCGTCGCTCCCGCGCAACGCTTAGCCAGAATTTCACGCCGGAGTCTTCTTGCAGACCTAAAAGCGACATGCTACGCTAAAGGGATAAAGGCCACGGTGGCAATAGGATGAGCAACCTTTTGTCACTTACGCACACCTTTTATTGTCTCAGTGTCCCCCTTTGCTGTCTCGCCGTCACTTCAAATCAAATACCTGCCAATAAGGCCAGATTGGAAATAACCCGTCAATGCGAGCTTGACGACATCGTCTTAAAACAAAGCTTTCAAACTCGAGGCCTGGGGGCCACATCTGCCCCGCCACATCAATTTATGTGGCCCGCAAAAGCAAATCAAATCATTTCAAAATGAACTGAATTAACAACTTTTTACTGGGTTCTGATTTCAAATATACTTATAATTTTTTTGGGTGTTTATGTATTTATTGAACATTTACTATACATGTTTTGGCATTCATGACGGCCATCTGAGGGAAACCATAACTACGGTTGTGGCCCGCAGCAAAAATTTGTTTGCCACCTCTGTCTTAAAATGGAAGCGTGGTGATATCGCATAACGGTGTGTCACTTAAAATGTAAACAGACAAAAAAAAAAAAAAAAAAAAACAGATAAAGGCACTGAATCATACTCGGACATTTGAGCTGGAGTTACACTATTGATATAGTTTAAGTGACAAATCCACAGCAGTGTCAAGAGAAAAAAGCACATGGAATCAGAGATTAGAATCGAGCCTCTTCCAAATGTCGCCAAAAATAAAATTTGAATTGAATATCTACCAATGGAACTGCAGAAAATATCGGATATACCGCCGGACGACATCGTAAGCTTGATAACTGCAAACCACCAAATGCATACTGTATATATGGTTTGGGGTGTGTTATGAGCAAATGTACCTTCTTGATCTTCTTGGAAAAATCGTAAATGTTAAATCAATTACAGTATGTAGTTACCGGATAAGATACCAGTTAGCCTAACTTATTGTATTTCTTCTACTGCAACTTCCTTCTTCTGGATACCTGTGGCACAGTGCTGCCTCCCACAGGTCAGTCTTGGTACTCTGACAGACATCTGGCTTAGGAAAAAGACTCAATATTTTACATATCATTGTGTGTGGTGTGCTATAATGCACACCACACACTCTGAAGGCAGTAAGAACGTATACCGATGTTTTCCTCTCCGTCTGTGGTCTCTTGCATTTTAAAAAACTGGTTAAAATGTTAAAAATCAGTATGTGTGTAAGTCAAGAAGAGTTCACTGCAGAGGAAAGTGTCTCATCTAAGAATAAAGCAAACAGGGTGATGCGTGTGAGGATGAGACACAGGATGGGGGGTGGGTAAAGAAGAAAAGGAATTAAAAGAAAAATCAAAAGGGGGAGCGTAAATAAGGAAGCTAGGTATCAGCCTCCCCCCAGCAAATCTTACTTTGCTGAACAGCAGCGCCCACAGAAAGGGACGGTATTGAATTGGCGTCCCTGCTCAGGCGCATCGCTCCGGGTGCGGAGGGAGCAAATCCGCACCAGCACTAAGTCGCGGCGAAGAATGAGCGAGGCGGGAAAAACAGCGGCTAAGCGCGTTAGCTTCACCTCCGCAAATACGCGCGTGTTGGCAGCGCGGGGAAAAGCCGAGTGGCCCTCGCGCCGCACCGAGACAATGCCGACGGAGCGGCGGGATTCATCGGTGACGGCAAGCCAAAGTGAAAGCTGTCATTGGCTTTTTTTGTCGGTTTGTTTTTTGTGCGTTATCTCCAAACCCAAACACATTAGCGGCTATTCACAACACGGCATGTTGACTCATTCAGCCCATTTATTCCGGGCATTTTCAGAATTTCTGTTTGTCTTAAGGGCAAATTATCCTCTCCAGATTGTTTTTTTTTCTTCTTAATTCTACAGTCTAGAGATGCATTTGCATGATGAAACGCTTCATCACAGCTGAAATCCTCGAAGAAAATGCACCATTAGAGAGAAAGCCAAGTGCGTATGTGTGTGTGCAAGAAAAGGTGAACTTATTTGGGTTTTGTGACCCGGCGGTTACCTTCAGATTTTCTCCTCACACATCCTAATTACAAAATAAATAGGCCTATCCCGGCGGTGTCGGGTGATTTCTGGCCTGTCTCTACCGGTGTGCTCAGGCATACGGTCCACTGCTGAGCAGCTGACTCGGGCTTTGATAGCGCCGGCATCAACAGCGCGACCTAATGGGGTGCATGACCGAAAGATCCGAGGCGCCCGGGCCCCTTTCCATATGCATCTACACCCCCCCCCCCCCCCCCCCCCAGTCCTCCCCCTCTCCTCTCTTTCGCCGCATCGCAAATCTCACGCGGCATTACTGCGGGTAGAGAGCGGGCGGGCCACGCTAGACTAGCGATGTTCAGTCACGTAGCATCACAGTAAATGGGATTTTTCAAATTTGTATCCTGTGTGTGTGCGTAAGTGTGTGAGTGCGTGTGCACGCGTGGGTATGTGTGTGTGAGTGCAAAAACGTGAGCGTCGGCTGTTTGGGTTGGTAATTTGCACGGAATGTGAGGAGCCTTCTGCCAGTGTGCACCTGCATTTCTTATCACTGAATTCGGAGCTGAATGGCATGCGTGTTCGTAGGCAGTAAGTTGATGCTGGGATATCGCTCACAGTAGCGGGGGGACAAAATATCGGAATCGCGATATATGGTATCATTTGCAGTTATGTACAGCAGTGTTTCCCAACCTTGATTGAGCCAAGGCACACATTTTACATTCAAAAAAATCTCACGAAACAACCAAATGTCACAAACAAGTACATATAGTGGTGCCTTGACATATAAATTGGATGCGTTCCGTGGCCACACTAGTAACTGCAAACATTAACTCAAATCCTCTTTCCCCATTGACATTAATGGAAATGCCATTAATCTGTTCTCCCCCTCCCCCCAAAAAAAAGGTATAACGTTTTATGTTTTTTTTTTAATAAAGAAAATAAGCAATCTAATATTGTACTTTATAAAAAGATACAGTAATAACAATTACATAGAATATAAAGCATTAAACAGGTTTTGTCACATTTTTTTCATTCAACAGATATTCCACTGCTCCCTCTGGAGTGCACGTCATGGCCATCTGTGGGCAGTATAACAGACATAAGGATATATATATCCATATATATCTGACTACATGTGTTGCTGCACCGTTTCTGTTCAAATATCCATTGCTTAAATAATTAGAACACTGCCACACAAATGCTATTCATTAGCCTCTCTATGGTGTATCTCGTTATGTGTTAGAATTAAACTAATGGAGTTTAAGGCAAAGTTATGTGGCTGTTTTAATTTTTCATTCTCGTTCAGTTTGACAAACTTCAACTGGGAGTGGCAAGAAAAAGTTCAAAGCCGTGAGATCAATGCTAGTTTCGTTAGCCCATCTATGGCCTGTTGCATTGTGTCTTAGCATTAAGTGGGCAGACTTTTGTAAGTTGTATGTGGTTTGGTTAAATACATAACATGGGATTTCCTTTGTTTCATGTTTAGTTGGACAGTCAACTTCAATTGGTAATGCTAATAAATGGCTTCAAGCCACTTTTTTGAAAAGAAATTCTCCTAACTGCTGCTTGTTGTGAAGTGAGGTGAGTTCCTTGGCACCATACGGTGCTCATATCGCAAATGTTTGCTCGCAAGTTAAAGCAAACAAAAAAACAATCACCCTATCGACGGCTCGTGTCTCAAAAAAATGTGTAAGTCGAGTCACTCGCATCTCAAGGCACCACTGTATACTGAAATAATAATGACAAATGTACCTACTCAGTGTGAAATGGAGACCTGTTGAGTTAAACACAATGCAATTATTCAGTTGTGTGAATTGGAAGAGGTTTGCCATCTCGTGGAAGAGCATTTAACTGGTTTTCCTGTCACCATATGTCGCTGGCACAGATGGATGAACGAATATACATAATTTGTCATCAATAAACAATACTTTTCAGACCAATTACTAATAATGGTAATAGCAATGGTAATATCAGGTATTCATTGTGTGCCTCTATACACTTTAAAGGGACATATCATGGAAAATTGACTTTATTTGGATACAAATGGGCATGGTGGGGTAATGGTTAGCACGGTACCAGGTACCATGTGGTTGACCACAATCTTTGGCTAGCTTTCACCATTGGTTCTTTGTGTTTGAGGGAAAAAAGTACACTAAAAAAGAAAAAGCCAAAAACCCACATAATCACAAGATACAGTATATGCTAGAGTTTAATCTTGGTCTCATTGGATCTTTACACATTTTACCACAAATGCTTGGTAGATTTGGTAGAAGTGTTTCTGCCAAATTCTGAAACCAAGGTTGAACTTTTTGGCCATAATTAAAAAACGTGTGTTTGGTGCAAACCCAACACTGCTCATCACCAAACGAACACCACATGTGCAGTGAAACATGGTAGTGATAGCACTATATGCTCTTGGGCTCTTTTTATTCAGCTGGAAATGGGGCCTTGCTCAAGGTTTAGGGAATTAAATAGAGGAGCAATCAGTATTAGCACAAAACCATCAGGATGTGGCAAGAAGCAACAAACGTCAGGGAAAAACTACTAGAACAGCTAAACTTTATTTGGGAATAATCTGAGGCACTTTGAATGGAGGTAGGTGTGTGCTGACCCCCATTTAGCATGAGTTTGAAAGTGATTGGTTAATGATGAACCCACCCACATCCCCAGTTATATAAGGGTGTGCACACTTGTGCAACCACATTATTTCAGTTTATTTTTATTTTCCCTTTCGGAAAGATTATTGAAAAATAATTTGAGTTCTACCAGTTATAGGTGACATTATTGGGGAAGCAAGGTTTGAAATGATTTGTCTTGGTCTCATTTTATACGTTACAAAGATCCAGGGGTGCATCGACTTTTTAATCTATGTACTGCAGAGTCTCCACTTTGCTGCTGAAGAGGCCTGAATCTCCTCTTGAATAAAAGCAGCCCCTTGGACTCCACTGTCCCTTATCTTATTCCAACTGATGGAACCTTTGGTGTTTTCGAAGGGGGAAAACCAACCACCTCAGACCGGTACGCAGTCATGGAAAATAAGCACAAAATGAACTTGCGATTTGTTAACTTTGGAATTCTTTTTCTGTCAACACTGTTTAATTACACAATCAACATACAGTATGAACTATTACGTCCTGTTTTTAAAAAGTCTGACTTAGAGTATACATTGTTGGCAAATTAATTAATTAATAACTTACTGTGATGTCATCCTCCAACAAACTGTTTAAAAAAAAAGTGTGGGGAGTTGTAGCGCACACGGCGGATAACTGGGGAGCCGTTTAGTTGTATGTTAATTGAAGCGGCTTCCACGGGACTCCGTTGACAGTGAACATGCCCTTCAATGTGTTCTTTGTGGTTCAGCACTTCTGTCGAGTCATTTTGCTTCACCTTTAGTTGTATGCTTGACTATGCCGAACATTATGGAACACTGTGGGGCCTGTTAATGGATGTAAGGTGTGTGCGTATGTGGTCAAATAGCTCACAGATGACCCAATCAGGTTTGTGCATGCACAATGCGAGACATCCAATCAGGAAGGTCATCCGACAAAGTAACTAGGGGCAAGAAAAGAATAGAAAATAGATGTATTTGTTTGTTTTGGATATATTGTGGCGTCACGGTGGACGACTGGTTGGAGCGTCTGCCTCACAGTTCTGAGGAGCGGGGTTCAATCCCCGGTCCCGCCTGTGTAGAGTTTGCATGTTCTCCCCGTGCCTGCATGGGTTTTCTCCGGGCACTCCGGTTTCCTCCCACATCCCAAAAACATGCATGAATTGGAGACTCTAAATTGCCCGTAGGTGTGACTGTGAGTGCGGATGGTTGTTTGTTTGTATGTGCCCTGCGATTGGCTGGCAACCAGTTCAGGGTGTACCCTCCTCCTGCCCGATGTTAGCTGGGATAGGCTCCAGCACGCCCGCGACCCTAGTGAGGAGAAGCGGCTCAGAAGATGGATATATTGTATTTTGTCAATTTCAGGGAACCCTTATTTGTATTGTTTCAACTGGTATGAGTTTGTCATCTCTCCTTAACTTTCAGAATGGATGAACAAAAAAAAAAGCTTTTTCCTTACAGTTAATTTATCTAAAATTCTAAGGTCCAAATATTGGTTGACATTTGATCATTTTAAGTTGTAATCGCTTTAATGTAAATGAAGAACAAAAAGCTTAAATGAAATTGTAAAAACTTGTATCATTGTATTTAAAAGTTATGATCTTTTAAAACTGCTTTTATGGTGGGGGATAAAATTAGGGTGGAAACCTTTCAAGAAAAATCTCATTTTACATCTATTTAATCAAATGTAATTCTCTTTAAAAATTTGAACTCAAATTTGCAATTTGAACTTTATATCCTCTTAGGTGTTAAAATGTGACAGATTTTTTCAGGGTCCAAACATTGAAGCATTGGCTGAGGTCTGCGCTCTGTGAATACTTTAGGTAGTGTGCTAGCATTCTCAACTCTTTTGACCTCTGTTATGATGATTATTTTGCATGTCTCGAGTTGGACGCGCCGCATTTCATTTGGATTCATGAGCACACTCGGAGCTGCGTTTTGATAAGCGGAGCGAGTGTCAGTCGCCATCTCATGTCTAATTGCTCGGGCGTCTATCTGAAGACGGGCACCAGTCAGGGTTTCCCAACTCGTAGATCAGAAAAGGGGCCGCGCGCGGTCTTCCATCACGGCAGCAAGGTCACTTGTCACTTAGCATGCCTCGACCACTGCGCATGTTTGATTTGCTTGACACATTAACAGACAACTGTGACATTTACTTGCGGATGCTAAGAGGACAATGCCCTTTAAACTCTCGTCGGCGAGCGTGCTCGGCAACCTCCCCGAACCCGATCCTGCCTCCCCACCCTTTTTGGTGTGCTTTTAATCGCCAATTAGAAAGCGTTTAAAATTCATTGGAATCAATTAGTGTTTAACATAAGGTGAAGCTAAATGGTATAACGCAATCATCTCTTGTGCTGCCCTCACGCACTATTAATCACACGCATGCATTATGCAGCCAGCGTATCGGGCATCAGCACTTTTGAGCCCAACCAGGCTACCATACTCAAAACATTGTCACTCTCGCTCGATATGCTAGGAAACGACGTGAATAAAAACTAGCTAATATCTTAGTTGATGACTGCCAAACATTAGATAAAATTATTTCCTTCTCAACGTCTGATACAGTATATACAGTAGACTATTGATTGACTGCGATGTATAGTTTATTCGTTACATACTGAACAACACTGCTATTGCTGGTGTTCACATTCACTTCTGTATACATAGTATCTCTTATTCATGTGCAGTTGTCACATAAACCGCTGATAGTATTGCCGGTAATTATTTCATTCATCTTCTGATATATAGATATCTGATATTTGTTAATTGACATTTCTTTGCCACATCCAACATGATGCAGCTCTTGCTGCTGTTCACATTCACAGCTACATTTTTTCATGTCAAGTTGCCATATACACTGCTGATAGTATTGCTGGTGATGATGAATTCTCAACTGATTATACTATATCGACTATTCTAAGTGTAGTCGCTTATATTCTATTCTATCATGTGGTTTCCAGAGACTCTCTACCTCACCTCAAATTGGTCTCATGAGCTTTTTAGCGTCACAATTTAGCATGATTTCATTTTCATTTCAATTTAATGCTATATGATGAGTACAAAACTGATATATGGGGGTAGGTCACTTGAGCTATGCTATTTTATTAATATTTTAAGACATTTTATGAAAACCAAATCAAGACCTTTAGACAAACTGTGACTGTGTGGGTAAACTGTACGTACGAAACGTATGATGATAATAATATAGTTAATAATTTCCATTAAGGGATCTGTCTAAAAAAAAGTTCAACTTCCTAAACAATGCAGTTTTTAGGAGAATATAGGCCCTCATTCTGAAAAATAAGCTTCAAAAAAGCTTTATAAAACAATGATAGTACTTGTCTGATAGAACTTGTCGATAGTACTGTACTTTTAATCACTTGTCCAGCCCAGAGTCTATTTTGTTCGCATCTCGTCCACCTTCGTGCCCCGGTGAAGTTGCCAAATCAATGACGCGAAAGGTCACGACGGCTGACCAGAAGCCAAGCGTCCGATCCGCCAATGGCGAGGGCCGCCCTTTGAGCACATGCATAAAGCTGCTCGTCGTGCAATAAAGTTGATTTAGCACTGTGCCGCTACCTGCCCAGCCGACGCTCTTTTGGTTTTTTACGTTGCCTTTTTGATTAATAATGGGCCGAGAGGGATTTATTGTATGTGGTACATTTGCCTCAGCGATTTAATAATGGTGTAGGAGGAACATAATTAATCAGATGGGGTGGGCCCACATATGCCCCCTTTGCTAAAAAAGTCGAAAATTAATGACTCTGAATGTGTGTGTTTGTTTACAATATGCAGAGTAGCGTGTGATCACGAGCTGCACCGGAGAGAATAATGCTCAGCAGAGGTTAACCTGAGGTAAGTAACCTAAGGTAATATGCAGTCAAAACTATGTCAGTCCACTCCATGACGATTTTGTCATGGAGTGGACTTTTGTCATTTTAACATATGAGTCTCATTGTTTTCTTACATGTACTGTTAAAAGGTATGTGACAAATCATCCAAGGGAAAATGTGTTTTAAAACAACCTGTTTTAAACCAAAGTATCTCCATTAGAGGTGCAACAATTAACCGAGAACTATTTTTTAACTTACAATTTTTCCAAATCCTCAGAATGTCAATTTTCTCAATAGTAAATAGTCTCAGACTTGTGTAGTCCTGAATTACAGCATACTATTTATCTTTGTGTTTAATCAAAATAAGACCATTGCAAACATCTCCTTTTACGTTGGCAAACAAGGGTCACCCTTTTTGCTTATTTTCTGACATGTTGCAGCCCAATCCAGTAACTGAATCATAATCAGTGCATGTTTTTGCATTTTATTCACTGTCAATTTGAAATAACGTCCTGTTTTTTTGACTCAAGGGATGGAAATGAAAAATGATTTTTTAAATTTGATTCATCAATTAAAAAAAAAAAAGATCTGTTTCATCGATTATTAAAATTTGTTGCAGTCCTACTCTCCATTAAAAGTAAATATCTCCACCGCTCACCCGTACTGTCCCTAAAACACGTTTTACCTACCTCTACTGCTTAAAGGAAGCCAAAGTTAAGACTTCAACCACTAATTAGAGGCGAATTTGATCAACTTTGTATCACAATAGTTATTTTAAAGGCATTCAATAATATTCCTTAAATGCAATTTTTTGTTATACCTCGCACAACCAAATGATTATTGTTGCTTTAGCTCATTCTGATGTTTACTGTGCTAACATGCAAAAATGCTAATGACAAATTGATCAACGACTTTACAAAATAAAATTTTGCAGCGTTGTTCATCATTACTGAGATTTTTAAAACTGTTGAATAGGGGCTTTCTATATTAATTGTCATTTTTTTAAAGGAGAATTCATTTTGAAGTAAAAAAAATTTCAGCATAGACGGACACCTTATTTGAAGACGAACTAAGACGAGTGAAAACAAAAGCAGATAGTCAATACTTTGACTTAAAGCAAGTGCAGACAACTTTGGGTAATGAATGTAATGTTTTGAGCAAACGAGTGACAAAGGCATATTTTCATTTAATCAAGTCTGATGCGTGCGGGTCCAAATCAAGTGATTACATTAGGCATTATAAAATGAACCATGCTGACATCAACCTAAAGATCAATAAAAATGTAAGTTTTGAGGAACATGTTGTTACACGTTGATGCTAGGTAACAGTACATGTATTCAAACTCCTATTTTTCGGTACAGTAAAGAAGCGTACAGTTAAAAGGACGGTTTCGGCATCACTCCGTCCCAACAACTAAGCTACATGAACCGAAACGTTCGCCGTCCCTTTCCGTCTCGCCGTGCGTTCTCTCAGACTCTAACAGGTACGGGCACTTCCTATTCGCTCTAATCATCATGTTCCAGAGAGCCTTGGCACCGTCGAAAAATAATGATGCGCTGTCCTGTTGGCTCATTTATCAGCATGTTTTACAACAGGCGCCGGCTGGAAGTAATTAAACTCTGCTATCACTACAATGAGCCTGGCGCACCCCCACCAACCAACCACTTACCCTACATGCTTAATAGACACCCAATGAGACACTGGAGGACTGTCTGGTAATTGTAGCTGTGGCAATGAGAGTAGTTGTGTGTCAGCTACCCGTGGTAGAATATCTTACCTGCTCTCATCTACTTCATTTAGCTCTGTAGCGATGCCGGATGAGAACACCGAGGAGCTAAACAGCAGCATGTTTGATCAGAGACAGTGTAATTCACATCTACTCTGTAAACAAACACAGTGAAGCTCAGCCTCTGGCTAGCAGACGACATGGCTAATGATGTTTTTGTCAGAATGTTGAACTTTGTAAGTCATCACGAGAATGTGAATATTAGTTCAGCATGTGTTTACTCAGCCTCGCTCTTTAGTCAGGGATACAGGAAGAGGACACCAAGGATCTAAGGAGGAGGGAGGTTACGAGCATGGACCGTTCAATAAACAGATAAATACCTTCCACGGTTAATCTGTCCACTTATTAGATTTCTGTTATAATCTAATAAAGGCACAAATTGATATTCTCGGGGGAGCATGAAATCCAAGAGCAATACACGATCCATATTGTTAGCCGGAGGTATGCGGAGCATTGCGCTTTGCCGGCCTCGAGAAACCAGATGAAATGAGTTTGGCAAGTCAGCTCGAGCTCGTCCGTCATCCCGAAAACAATTATCGGTGCTTTTCTCAAGGATATGCCGGCAATTAAGACGCCTGATCGACAATTTGCATTGCCGGCCTCGCGACGTGCGCTACTTTCTTAACCATACCTGCACCATTTAGTATCACTTACAGCTCTAATGGCACGATTACCCTTCACCGCCGCCACTAATAGTACTCTCAGAGATCCTTTTGACGTTACGACCCTCGCGCGTACCCCCTTCAAACCTCCATTTAGCTCCCGACGTCTGCACTCAGCCCGTCCCGTGCCCCCCCTGTATCGGAGTTATCGATCCGGCAACCCCCAAATGCTACCGCCCAATTCCTCCCCTTACTTATCTGGCTCCGTCCTTAACTGTGATCTCTCCACCCACCTTAATCCCCCTGATAATCAAATAGGGCCCAGATTGGCCTCTCAGTGCAGTACCAATTAGCCTGCAGGAGTGTCTGTGCTAGCTACATGGCGGATAGCGGTTAGCGGCAGAGGTGGCGGCAAACAGAGTGGTGGTATCCAGGGAGGCTGTAAACATCCATTAGCGGTTAACCGTCCCGACTCCTTTTTTTTTTTTTTTTCCCCTCCCCAAAGCTCTCTCATTAGTGCAGCCAGCCCTGACAGGTAAACAGCACTAATGGGAATGGACTACCAATAAATGCCTCCTGTGTTAACAGCAAGTACGAGCATCGGGACCAGATAGAAAGATAAAGAGTGGAGGCCAAAAATGTGGATTTTGCAATATAAACAGCGGAGGGAGACAAAAGAAAGAAGTGTAGTGGAACCTCTAAGGTTGAACATCATTCCAAGATGCTGTGCACTTTACTTCAATTCAAAGTATTCTGAATCAAAGCAACTGGGTTCTGCTTGATTGTTGACATTTCACCTTTACTCCAATAGTCTTTTTTAATTCTAAATTTTTGGTTTGGATTCCTCCTTTTTGTCTCTATTTCGATTAAAGGTGAAAAGTCTTCCAACAACCAAGAGGAGTCCAGTTGCTATAATTCAACTTTTGCGGAATAACATGACCGGGATGACACTGAAACTATACAGACATGTACAGGCAATGTATTCAGTATCATTTTAACATTTCAACATCCAATGGAATTGGCGCAACAGAACCATAACAGAAGATCCGGAATTTATTTAATTTAAACACAGAAACCTGCAAAGGAAGGACATTGCTGCAACTGTGTGCGCTTTCACATAGTGTGTACTTTGGGGAGGGGGGCTAATGCTAAGTACAATAACGTACATAAGTTACATAAGTACGTACATAAGTAACGTAAGAGCGTGCTGGAGCCTATCCCAGCTATCTTCGGTTGAGAGGGAGGGTACACCCTGAACACAGATAAACAAACAACCATTCACACCTATGGGCAATTTAGAGTCTTCAACCAACCTACCACGCATTTTTTGGGGATGTGGGAGGAAACCGGAGGACCTGGAGAAAACCCACCCAGGCACGGAGAGAACATGCAAACTCCACACAGGTGGGGGCGAGATTCGAACCCCGGTCCTCAGAACTGTGAGGCGGAAGTGCTAACCAGTCGCCCAACGTGCTGCCCAAGATAAAGTCACAAGAAGAAATTCATGCAGGGAATTAAAAAAAAATTATAAATTATACATTCTCAAAATAAAGACAGCTTTTATTATTGTTTTCCTTTACCCATTATAAGGAGCAGCAGTATTTGCAGATTTTTGGGGTCCAGTGTAGGCCTACTATATTTATGGGTGGATTTCAGATTTACATGATTATACCTCACAATCATCAGTTTTTTTTAAAACATCAGAGGTTTTAATTGGCCCAAAGCTGAGCTTTATTAGTTTTATTGGCGCAACTGTCCCCATATGTACATATGCACATTTTAAAATGATATGGCTCACAAAGCACAATTTGAGAATCATCGTTTTAGAGGTGTATGGCCCCCCCTTTTATTTTTTTCTAAATTACAGATTGTACGACCTCAGCGGCGTTCAACTTAAAAGGTTCCATCGTTAATGAAGCAGTATAAAAGCATGAATACAACATCTAATAAAATCCAATCTTTGAACATGGCTTTGATGCTAGCGTCATTGTCACGTTCAATGGCCTTACGCAGGTGCTTCCAGGGTTGAATGTGTGTATGTATGTGTGTATTGGGAGCCGTGTGGCATCCAGTGGCGTTAAAGCTTCTATTCGCGCTCACATGAAAAGAGTGAGGGAACTAGAACCGGAAGGCAAAAAAATAAAAACAGACAGAGGCTAAAGAAAAAGAGAGAGCGGGTGGGGAGATGATAGAACGATGTTATTTATGTTTAGAGCAGGTTCACTCCAAGTTCACCTTACCATGAGACGTCCCCGGGCGGTGACAACCGACACTGGTGCGGCGGTGTTGTCTGCCAACGTGGGAGTGTTGAGTATCTCCATCCATAAACCTGTGTGGTTGTGTGGTTTTGTGTGTGTGTGAGTGCGTGCACAGTGGGGCGGTTTGTATACGAGGGGCTGAACTGAGGGTCAACCCCGAGCGGGAACGTCTCGAGGAGGACAAAGGACGCAAGGCTGGGAAAGTGAGCGTGTGCTTCACGGGCCTGTGACCAAGCCTGAGGAGCACTAAATCAGAACTGGGTGAAGTCACTGAAACACATATTACAACCACAACCACACACACACATACATTAATATTACGGCTCAGTCATTCACAGCAACACAGATAGAGCACATGTAAATGTACTCTATGTAGAGAGTCTATATTTCAACCATTACATAGAGTTCAGGGAAAATTTCACCCGTTTTGACAGGTGACATGAACAAAAATCCCCTAAATATTTTTTTGCACGCCCATGACTTGGGCAACTTGGCTGGAGAAAAGATCCGCCTTTCTCAAGCAACTATATGGAACCTCTATTCTGTCAAGGAAAAGGGTAAGCAGAGCTGCAGAGTTATCACAGATTAACGTTAGCTTCTGATAACCGGCACATACTTTAATGTTCTGTTAAGGCACGGGGTATTTGTGTTTGAGCACACGTCCGCCACATGCGCCGCATCCGCCGCAGTTATATAAGCATAAGTGTAATTTTGCGGCTTGGTGATGAAGTACTGCCTCGGTGAGTGGAAATACAATATTTGTCTTCATGGGGGCTTGCTTTTCTCTTCAGACTTTAGGCTGCTTGAGAACAAAGAGCCACTAACCTAGTTGCAACCGACTAATTTCAACACCTGGTCATCATAGTAACACAAGCCCCACTCACCGTTGGCCCCGAAGTCGAGGGTGACGGGGTGAGCAGTGGATCATTTGCATGAGACAGGACTGTCCCCTCTAAACACGCAATTTCAGCCAGGCAAGAAATAGGGTTTGACATGTTTTGAAGTGTAATAACTGTTTCAATTTGTAAAAACAAATATGCATACTATGTCTCCATTAAGAGATGTTACAGTGGTGCCTTGAGCTATAAGTTTAAATCGTTCCATGACTACGGTCTAGCCTCCCAACAAAACCAAACAAACACACAAAAAAAAGTTTTGTAATGTTTTTGCAATTAAAAAAAAACAAAAAAAAAAACACTATAATATTGTACTTTATATTGTACTATTGTACTTAAATAGAATGCAAAGAAATGAAGCTGTTCTTGCTTCACTTCATTGACCATTGTGCTACTCCTTCTATTGTGTGTCCTATGGCCACCTCGGGGGCAGTATAATACAGACATACAGATATACATAGAGACGGTCAAAACCCCTCAGTAAGCGACTAAAATATTAATCATTCTCCAAAGAAGTTGAATAATATATGCCTGTGAGTATTTTTATATCATTTATCTACCTGTGTTGTTCCAGGATTTGTGATGAAATATTCGTTGCTTAAGGGTTACAACACCCTGGCACAGATGTCGTTGGCCAGCCAGTCTACGGAGTTTTGCATTGTTTGTTATAATCGAGCTAATTGGGCTTCTGTAACGCAAACACGAAAGGTATCTGGTCATTTCGAATACACAATGTATAACTGTTTTTGTTTTATGTTAAGTTTGACAGTACACTACAACTGGAAGTGGCAATAAACAGTTTGGAGCCTCTTTTCAGATGAATTGTTCACTATCAATTTGCTGCTTGTTGTGACATGAGTTGAGTTAACCGCCACCGTACGGCGCATGGATCCCACACTTGCTCGGCACGTTAAAGCAAACAATTTGGTCGAAAGACTGCTCGCATCTCGAAAAAACTCGTAAATCGGGTCACTTGCATCTCAATGCACCACTGTATATGAAATTAGTAGGATGATGTCATCCCCTGAAAAATCTTGTCCTATCTTTAAAGCCATAAAAGTACAATCAGAAATTACACTATAACGGCACAATCCAACACAAATGCGGCCTGGGTGAACTCAGATTGCCCTATGAAATCATCCTTAATAACTCAAAAAGTACAGTGGCACAAATGAACATTTTAACAGCCAAAACCAGTACAAACTGGTTGGCCAGGACCTCCAGACATTGACAGTATCATGCCTCCCATCCCCAGTCCAGAGTCAGACATCCACCGGTCTAATTACACCGGCTGACCTCCTGCAGGTCGCCTGAGTAAAGGACCCCCTGAAAAGATCAATATTCATTCTTTAAGATCTGTCATCCGCTTTTGACACTATCGACCACGGCCTGTGATGCTCGACCCCTCTTTCTTCTTTATTCATCTATTTACCCCCCCAGCCCCCATCCAACCAGCCAACCACCACCCTCCTCATCCACTACCGAGCCGTCGTATCAGCACTTGAATATGCTCTGAATACGCTCTGGCTGCTTACCTCCGTAATTTGCCCGGTTACACGCTTACTTGAAGTGTATTGTAACTGTCAGTGAACAGGACTTACCTTCAGACTTGAGGTGAAGAATCCACAGAAGTCTTTCTTAAAAGGCGGTCGCGCCAGCGGAATCTGGAAAGAAAACAACAGTTGCTGAACTTGACTCATTATAATAGACACCTGCTATTGGCGGAGGATAGTGAAAGCCAATACAGAAAATCCGCAGATAATTGATGGCCAATATAACTGCATTGAAAAATTATAATTCTTAAAAATAAAATAAAAATAAAAATAAAAACAAATATCTTAAATAAGTGGGAATAAACCGCCAATAAACATTTTTTGAGATTGGTTCCCCCCAAAAAAAACAAAAAAACATTTAAAATAAAAAAAAATTAAAAATTGGGAAAAAATTTATCAAAATTATAAAAACAGCATATTGGTGCATCTGCGGTTGATGAACTGTGAGTATGTGGGGATCCACTGTAGAATAAGTTTAACGCAGAATGTCAATAAAGTTAAACTGACTTTTAAACTCATTCACTGTGGTGGACATTTATATTGGTCAACTGGAATCTAACCGTGTACTGCCACCGACGTATTGGCTTGCTAAGTACGTTTTTCGTTGTCTAGGTGAAAGAAGGTCTCGTTCAGTTTGTAAAATTCCAGTTTGTAAACCACTGTAATGACTTAAAGATCCCTCTAGTGGGAGATGTTGCATCGCTTTGGATTTTAAATCAATGCAGTTTATGAGTTAAAGATTAAGACTGAGGGGTGACTCCAAAATGCCAACATGTTGGAAGTCAGACAATTTTAGGCACCTCCACTTGAAGAGAGTGTGTGTATATGTATGTTATATACGGAATATGTGCTGCAGAAGGTAGTACAAAGTGTGTTGCGATCGTGAGAAAAGATGGACTGAATGACTAACGGAATGTAAAAGAAACAGCTGACATTCAACTCAAAGCCCTGCGTTAGGTAGTCATCGCTCACATTTCGTTTCATAGTTAAATATATGTAAATAAATGATTTTGCAATCAAAAGACCTTTCTCAGTCTTGTTTTTTTAAATAGTTTGATGTGTCACAAAAGCAAAAACATGAGGATCAAAATCACTGTTCTGCTGCCTGTTTCTTTTCAATCTCCTTTTCTCCACTTTTTGATTAGTAACCAGTGTTTTGGGTGAAACCAACCCAGGTCTACAGTTGATTGTTCAAGAACAGAAATAGCGAGACACAAACTTTTTTTTTCTAGTGAACGAAGAGAGTGTACTCTTTCTTTGGTGCTGATATTTTCACAGAACACAATGTTCTGTGGATCTTGAAAACTAAGTCAAATTGTTCAAAAACGGCTGGAAATAGAGCTGACAGTCAATAAATGAAGGAAACCCAGTTTATTTAATTACATTACATTTTATTACTGTATGTTTTTATACAGTATAATACAGTGTGATTTTTTCTTACAAAATGGTGTTTTTGGTTGTCTGGCACAGATTAATGGCATTTTTACTAATTTTAAGGGGGAAAGTTGATTTGAATATTTTGAAATCCAAACTCTGGAGCGTTATTTTTCAAAGAAGACTCAAAAAAAATGTCGTCATCAGTTCACTAGTAGTGCATCATTGACTCTGGCCTCATTCTGCCCTTGCTTAGTGTTTTTTTTTTAGGGGGGGGGGGGATAAGCAGCACGTGGCTAATGAACAAAGAGGGGGTGTTTGTTGAAGGTCAGCCTCTTAATTTAGGCCACCCACCCCCCCACCCCTCCAATGAAGCAGGCTCTTCATGGCTAAACACACATCATTGTAATAACACCAAGGACCCTTATTGTTTTATCCCACTACTCCTTGGTGTTCTTTACATCGCCGTATATTCAGCTTTATCTGAATTATGTTGATTATTTTAAGAAAAAAGAAAAAAGCTTTTTAAAGGTGCTTGCAGGGTGCGTTCGGTGTCTGCTGATGATAGCGAAACACGGCGTAACACAATCAGAGATGCAAAGCAAGGTCGGCCTGGTGGGGCGAACGGGGATAAAGGTAAGGCGGGGAGGGGATTGGGGGGAGTCAAGCGAGAGCCAAGGCCGGCCAAGGTCAGGTTCATCTGCATGATTAAGGAGGTTAGCGCGGCCCCTGACCTCTGGATTAGTGTACAAAGTGTGCCTTTCCCAAATTTCAACCAGTGATTGACATCTTGCTCATTACGCAAAACAAGCAACCTCCATTCCTGGTCGTGTTCTTGTGAGGTGAGGACATTCTTTTACCCCCAGTCCTCCTCTTCCTCCTCTCAATAAAGGGGAGGCGTCTCCCTGCTCTCTACTGTCCCCTCCTGGAAGTATCCAATGTGCAGACACTGACACCTGACCATCTAAAATAGACTGCCACTTGGATTATGTCTATTATTATCTATAATCTATGCAATTACTATATATATATATATATATATATATATATATATATATATATATATGCAGGTTGACTCATTTCAATTAAACAAATCATTTTTAAATTAAGGAAAATTATATTTTCTATAATTAAGGTAATTACTATATATATATATCATTCATAATTCATGTAATTAAAACCAATTACAATTGGAGGGCATCTGAGATTTAAAACATATATGATGATGGAGGTTGACTCATTTCAATCAAACAAATCATTTTAAAATTATCTATACTTAATGTAATTGTAAGAAATTACAAAAATGTTAAATAGACTATGTGCAAAATATTTTTGACTAATATCTTTATTTGTATTACTTACAATAAATAAATTACTGCACCAAATGAAAAAAATAATGAATGCCAAAATTTGAATAGAAATTTCAGGAAACAAGTCAAACAATGCAACAAATATTACACGACTCTTGATAACAATAATGTTGTGTGAGTAGTGGCGGAGAAAAAGAATCCTAATTCCTAAGTGACTTGCATCAATCTTCATGACAAAACACAACCGTTAATCAGCAAGTCAGGATCAATGCGGGGGCACCATTTGGTGGCGATCCAAAATTGGGGCCTGGCGGGACTTGGCAGAGGTCTTCGCTCTTAGTGAATGTCATTCTTGCCGCTTTTCCCCAACAGATTAATTGCTCCCTAATTCTCACGGCTGGTCTTTTTTTGCATGTGTTCCCAAGCATTTCCTGTTTGTCTGACTGTCCGCTGCCATTATACAGCCAATCCCGGTATAGCAGCTGGCAAAGGGAACTCCCCCCCACCTCCCCCTTTCCCTTCCAAACACAGTCCAACCACTATGAATACTAATGCATAAACCAGCAGGGACACGGTGTAGGAGAGCGAGGAAAAGGAAGCGAAACAGTGGAGTGTTTGGAAATGTAAGGGTTAGATGTGGGGGGAGGGGGTGAGGACCATCTCCCCGGGAGATTTCATCAGCCTCGCCTACACACACATACACACACGGTGCCCCCCGAATCCTCCCCTTTGCCCTTCCTTCACACTTAACCATGCAGGCATCATTTCATGCGAGAGGCCTGTAGATAACACTGAGGAAGTGGGGTAGAGGCAGGAATGTGTTGTGTGTGTGTGGGGGGGGGGGAGTGGCCTCCACAGCAAGGGCCAGGTGTCAATCACCTCCTCAGGTGGGCTTGGGAGACATTACCGCAACCCACCGACATCAGGGGGAATTAAAAAAAATACACGGTCGGAGAGCAGAGAGAGCGGCGAGTTGGTCCCGGATGGTACAAAGTGGATTCCATGAAAGCTGTTACCTGCCAACAGTGACTTGAAATAAGTAAATAAATCAGCATGCATCAACAAAAACGCAAGATGGACCCCTGCACCCCCGCCCCCCCTCCTGCAAAAGGGGGTGGGAGGGTGGCGAGGGGCCAAGGGATGAGAAATCGATGGACAAACAACTTTAAAAAAAAAAGGTGGTAGCATGAAGCATTTTAAGAAATACGGGAGCGAAGGGGGGTTAAAGGCAGGCGATGGGGGCCACAAGCACAGAAGCGCCCGAGGGTCGGGGGAGAGGCGGCGGAGGCGTTGCTCAGCCCCCACAATGCCCCGCGGCCCCCCGATAGGCTTGAGTGACCACATCAAATGTGAGGCGAGGGGCCAGACACTGGCAAAATCTGATAGCTTGGAGTCAAGAGGATTACACTTCGGGTCTGATTTACTTCTATATATAAATATATACTGTTAACCCCTCAGACCCCCTTCTTCATAACCCCCACCCTACCCCAGTCCACGCCATCCAATCAGTAAAAAGCAGGACCAGAGAATTACTAATAGTCTGCTTTTAATGTTTCAAGTGGTAAACCAGCACCAAGGTAAACAGGTCAATAGTATTGATCCCGATTCCCAGTCATACACACGCACACACACCGCACAGAAACACAAGTATGGAATGTATTAGAAGCCTTTTCCCTCGCACTCCACTTGAGCACCACAAGTTGTAATGGATCCAGCAACAACTTGTATACAAATACAGTGATGACTCGAGAAACTGGCTTGACCACACTCGGTACTCAAAACAGTCCTATCGCAAACCATCTTTACCCACTGAAATGAATTGAAATGCCGTTAACCTATTACAGCCTCCCAAAAAAAGTCAACAAAAACCTTTGGAAAAATAGCACTCTATCACACTAAACTTAATAACAAAACAAAACAAAAGTTATTTTTGCTTCAGTTCAATGGATATTGTGCTGCTACTGTTGTGCGGGCATCAGCCACCTGGGGGACGTATAAGACAGATATAAGGATATATTGTACATGGAGATGGTGTTCAGCTCCACAGTAAGCTGTAGTAATAGTAGTCGTTCTTCAAGAGGATAAACCATATATGCCTGTGAGTCCTTTTATAGTATCAGTCTACATGTGTTATAACACCGCCACATCGATGTGGTTCGTTAGCCTGTCTATGGTATTTCTCAATTTGTGCTAGAATTAAACTAATGGACTTTAAGGCAAAGTTGTTCTGTTTTAAATTAACAATATGTAATTCACGTTTCAACCAGGAGTGGCAATAAATAGCTGGAAGTCTGTTTTGATGCTGCTTGATGATCTTGATGACGCTGATGTTGCCATGATGCTTGCTGCTTATTGTGAAATATGTTGAGTTGAGTTCCGTGCCAGCATACAGTGCTCGTATGTCAAATTTTTGGTCGCAAGACAAAGCAAAAAAAATACAATAAAAAAATCGGTCAAACAACAGCACCAATCAACTGTGAAATTAAACAACCAAGTAAATATTTTATCATCTGCCTATTTCTGGAATGGATTTATATAATAACCACCCCACACAAAGTTTCTCCACTCACCACTTGCCCGCTAGGCTGACTGAAGATTGAGTGCCACTTTCAAGCGACAGCTGGATTCTGGACACCAGACCATACCTGTCTGTAGGTTTGGGGTATTTGTGTTTGGTGATGTATCCATGTGCCACGTACATACAGAATAGCACATACCTCGGGTCAAAAACTTCCAACACATCGATAAATAACTGTTTTTGCTATGTATAAATGGGCATCATGTTTTTATCATTATTCAGTTCATACGCAAAACAATGTGAAATGATGCCGCTCATGTCTGCTTCTTAGCGGGAAATAAAGTTGCTTGTTTTTTTTAAATTATTTTTTGGGGGTTGAATAATCAATGTAATAGGACACATTTGACCAACAAAAAAAACTGTCAGTCACACAATCCAAAACGTTTGCCATTGCTGGGAAATAAGAAACTCCAAATACTTTGCAAGAGTACTTAAGCAGATTATTCAGGTATCTGTGCTTTACCTGAGTGTTTTGTTTTTCTGATGACTTTTTAATTTTACTCGCTACATTTCAAAGCAGATATCTGTACGTTCTACCAGAGAAGCCAGAGATTCTCCATTCATTGCCTTATTTGACAGAAAGGTTTTGATGTTATCAGCTCCAAGATTGATTAGTGGCAAATGCTTCGTGTCTTGTGCCAGCCTAATAACCACCGGTTCCAGTTTCTGGTGTTCAAAAATGTTCAATCTAATGTGAGAAACCACATACAAGCTGTATTTTTTCAGTTATCATTAGTTAACCTTTGGTTTAAAAAATGTGTAGGGACCATACGGACGGCAACGCATTAAGCACTTCCGGTGGAAGGATAAGGCGGCGTAAGTGTTTACACTGTCCTTAAGTTTCATGATAGTGGGACGCCATATGGCGGAAAAAATAACCTAATTTTTTAAATGTGTTATAATGTAGGGTTGTGTATTATCCATCCATCCATCCATCCATTTTCTACCGCTCATCCGAGGTCGGGTCGCGGGGGCAGTAGCTTTAGCAGAGAGACCCAGGCTTCCCTCTCCCCAGCCACTTCATCCAGCTTTTCTGGGGGGGATCCTGAGGCGTTCCCAGGCCAGCCCCAAGACGTAGTAGGTACTGTATATTCAATAGTTCAATGATGGTATTTTTCGGAGTCGTAAGTACATGCAAAGTTTTTAATCGTTTAAGTATGAAGGGACAGCTCTTCCAGTGAACACTATAGTCTGCCGCTTTGTTCAGCGTCATCTCGGTTTTGAGTTTCAATACGTTACCACTGTTGTTGCTATGCATTTGCCTGGCAACCAGAAGTTAGCACGCTGCTGGATCCCAAACACGGAAGTGTAGCGTGCATAGAGTCAATTGTATATAATTGACAGTAAAATCCATTTTGAATTTTGTACTTAAGTATATTTCAGTCTGTACTTTTTTACATGGAGTCGAATCATTACTTTTAGCAGTCCCTTTTTTTTTTTTTTTTTTTTTACACACCTGTACTTCTTAAGTACAGAACATGAGTAATTTTGCTACCGCTGACTTTTGTTCACTTGAAAAAATTTTGGTTTCAAACTAAAGGCGCTATCTACTTGCATTCAGATGTAAACACTCCCCCCCCCCCCCAAAAAAAAAAAATTAAATGTTGTCTGATGTCAAACTCAGATGTTTACAGTCTCCAAAAATAAAAAAAAATTAAAAAAGCACTTGGTCTCACCGTTCCAATACTTTTAGAATGTATAAACAGGATTGTATGTCCTCCTGCACTGGCTGAGCTCATCATTTGAATACAGATTCCTATTGTCCTCTCTTTTTTTTTTTTTTTGTCAATACAACTCAGCAGTGCTGAGGTGGGGAACCAGCGCGGTCAGCAACATTAGGAGGCTAATTAGCATTTTCTTGGTTCCTCCGCTAGGTTGATCTGTTCAAATAAACCCGGGGGGTCCGCTGTACTTACTGTAATTAAAGGGGAGCGACGATTGCTGCTGTATAGAATGCACAAATGCAGGAAAGGTTCTAAGGACTGAGACTCACGGGCAGTTAGCGTAGCGGTTAGCGACGTTGTCACCTCACACGACTGTTTTTTTTAGGCACAAAATGGCTACAACAAGAGTAATCTTCATTTATATAATCTTATTTTTTTACCTCAGAGCAAAACAAAGTGCTGAAGCTGCATATGCAGGCACAGGGCGTTTCCCTTTCGGCAATGCGTAGATGAAGAAGAAACGATGTGATACAATGAGATTCATTACAGGTTTCCTACATATTTACTTCTTTTTCCTCTAACTGCTGAGGAAGTAGAATTAAAGCGAAATCGGTGCAGGAAAGTTCTTTTGACTTCACTGGTTGATTTCAAATGACAGACAGTTAATCTTCGAGCGACATCGATTATCGACAAGGCGTGAATGACGCTGAAGCAACAGGATGAGTGAAAGACGCCAATGATACCGTTCATTTGAGGCAAATTATAGGCTGTTGTGTGTCGTTTAGATGAGCGGTGACAGCGCGGAAGCAAAGTTGATCATGACGTGATTGACGCCAATTATCAAGCCATCTGAGTAGAATTATTTCTGTTTCCCAAAACTTTTCATTAAATACTTTTGTAGTTGGCAGTATGTTACCCTAGTGATTAACATATTTGCCTCACAGTTCTGGGGTTACAGGTTCGAATCTCGGTTTATGCTTGTTTGTCTGTATGTGCCCTACAATAGGTTTTTTTATTCATTAAAATTTATTCTCTGTGGTGTCTAAAATAGCATTAAAATAGTCACTTAACAGGGACTTTAAGGTCCATCAATTCTTCAATGGAAGAGAACAGGACATTTGAGTGAAGCAAGACCTTCTATTGAACTCATAATTATTATTGAATAAGACAATGTGTGTTGCTTGTTTTGTTGAGGGCTAACATGCATTATGCAACATGAGTAAATGGCACACTACCGGGCCTTGACATGTTGACAGTGTTTGTGTTGTGGCATACTGTACTTGTGTACATTTTCCATGACACACAATGCATACAGTTTAAATATATATGTGCGTGTGTGTATGTAAACGCACCGGGGTGGAACCTCGTTGCTCATTGTGACAGTCAGCTGGATCAAAAGCCCTGTCAAGCGCATTTCTCAGTGTTGCGCTACATTTTCTCCCGCCATTCTCCATCCAGCCTAACGGCGAGAAAGCAAGCGGCACCAGAAAAAAAATGAGCCCAAAAAAATAATTGGGAGGTCGGCCGCCTGCGATGTGCCGCT
Organism: Phycodurus eques; assembly: GCF_024500275.1. Classification (NCBI taxonomy): domain Eukaryota; kingdom Metazoa; phylum Chordata; class Actinopteri; order Syngnathiformes; family Syngnathidae; genus Phycodurus; species Phycodurus eques. Next base: position 21,982,790 of record NC_084528.1, on the reverse strand, counting down.
ACGGCCGTCCCGTCCCGGCTGTCCGGATCGCTCCGGTGGCGGCGGCTCCCATTAGGGAGAGTGCCAGGGCAAAGTGGAACTGTCTCTATCACTGAAACTTCTTTTCTCTGTCATCTTTTCAGATTGTTTTGTCATTCGGTGACATTAAATATTTGTTCGTTGTGTCTTTAATAGCTGAACGAGCAAAATAAATATTCACGAATGAACTAAATATTCATATAGAAACTTGGATTTGTTAAAAAGGTATGCATTCTGACAAGGGTATTCACAATAGTCATTGGTAACCCGACTAGAAATGCATGGTAATGATGTTGATCTGAATGCATTGATTATGATACTGAATGTGTAATCCGGAGGGGCGCATTTATCGAGTCGTCGACTAAATGGTATAAATTCTGTCGTGTCTTTTGTCGTGGCAATTGAGGTAAAATGGAACTACTTTGCTGTCGAAAGTACAAGATTGCATTGAACTGCATCCAAGCTGGAAGGATTGCATTCATCTAATGAGAGCCAAAACAATAATGCTCAAAATATGACAAAAATCATTTAACAAAAAAATAAAATAAATAAAATAAATAAATAAAAAATACAAAAATATGAGTGATGCACCAAAATGAAAATTTGTGACCGAAAACGAAACCAAAACGGAAAAACCCAAGGGCGTAAACCGAAAGCCGAAACGCTGAAAGAAATTAATCAATCAAGCAAACTTTATTTGTGAGCGCTTTTCATACAAACAATACAACACAAAGCGCTTTACATTAATTAAAATCTACAAATAAATCAAACAAATAGTTATAAAACTTTGTGGCTAGGACACCATTCCTGACACAAACCGTCTATATTGGCGCACTGGCTGGGAGTCAAATCTGTTTGCATGAAAGGCAGCAGCATGTTGCACTACACAAGGGAAATGGGGCCCATTCTAAAAAAGTACACTAAAATATGTCCAACAAAACAATTAGGGTCCAATAAAGAGAGAGCAAATGAGCCTGTCTTTCAATCTACAAAAAACCCTTCAAAAATCCAAGTACTGTTACTAACACAAAAGTTGAACGTGATCCAAATGTCTGTAGTGACAAACCACAAATCGAATCCACAATGAGCATTTGGCTACAATTCACATATATCGAATGTGAGAAGACTTGGGCAACACATTGGGCAGCACAGTTATGTTGTTGTGGGTACGAATCTCGGCTTTGACGTTTCTGTGTGGAGTTTGCATGTTGTCCCCACGCTTGTGTGTTTCTTTTGGGTCGTCCGGCTTCCTTCCACATTTCAAAAACATTAATAAATTGAAAACTAAAGTAAAACTAAAGAAACTAAATTGTCCATAGGTGTGAATATGAGTGGGTGTTTGGCTACATATGCCATGCGATTAGCAGTTGACCAGTATAGGGTGTACTCCGCTCTCGCCCGAAGACAATGCTGGGAAAGGACAAGCACCATAGAAAATGAATGGCTGACTTATTGAATAGCTCCTCAAATTCAGTTGTGGATGATACTTAAGGGCTGTCTAGCATTAAGCCTCTAAAATTCCAGCCATTTTTTTGCAGGTGATTTATAGAGAGGCCTTTGTGGCTATACAAGCCTTGAGCATTTTTGTCTGTGGTTGTTTCACAAGACATTGAGAAACTTTGGTTACCAAGGAAAGTAAATCAGTCTTGGAACACAAGAGTGTTGTGGATCTTTTTCATTATAGAGCCAGCCTGACGTCTTCGGCCTTGCAGGTGCTCCGCGGAGCATCGATACCATGTCGCTGTCATGTCACGAGGCCATCTGAGCGTCTCATGCGGACGAGCCGGCTGGCAAGCGGGGACACGACGAGGAACAAGGAGAGCGAGACCGGGTGGGGCGGGATGGGGGATGAGGGGGGCGCCGGCGGGAGTTACTGCTGTAGCGGACACGCACATGGTGGGCTCGTGTGTATGAGAAGCCGTGACAGGGACACTGGTCGGGCTGTCATCGCAGCCGCTACCATGCGATGGTGTGGGCCTGACAGGTCATGGTGGTTTCATGTCGGACAGAACCAGCCAGTCGGGGGAGTAGACGGGGGCACGCTGGGGTATTAGGTCCCCAAACGTCACAATCGCTGAGCCATGTCGCGTTGTCTTTTTGTGCCAGCTTGACATGTTTTGACCTGGGCTAACCCACTGCTATTTCGGTGTAATAACCCTTTATTGGGACCGGTGTAAACACCTATTTTCCCCACAGCACCCAGGGGTGGACTGTCTACATATGGCCGTCTAGTGCACTGAGAGCCTTAAGGCAATTTAAACTGAGTGAACCTCCATTTCACCTGGCACTCAGCAGTGTCCTGAAGGACTCTTTAGATGGTCATCCAGCGAACCCTTAACGGTTGCCTCTTGCATAAACGAGGACCAGTTAGCAGACCTCTGACCTGCTTTTAAGAATACATTACGTACCTAACGAGGACTTCCACGTAAAGTGTCTTGTGCCGTTTTGCCCTTGAGCCACTCTGTGGCGAGGCATTGGGTTGGGGGGTGGGGTTTGGGGGGCGCAGAGAATGCCTCACACAATGACATTGAGAGGGGAGCCGCCACCCCTCCTCTTGCCCAGTCTCTGTGGATTTGGGGTATCCATCCGGCTGCCCGTGCACAAATAAATAATGCAGCGGCCAGCTAATGCGCTAGGCCCTGACGCAGTGGCTGATGTTGCCTGCAGCTACCTTTGGGCTGGAAAATAATTACCATGCAAAAGGAGGTGGTGGTGGTGGTTGGAGCTTGAGGGGGATGTATATAATGTAATAGTGAAAATAGGGGGCCACAATGAAGCTGCCCTCCATGCATGGACACCACTCGTTCTCCATCCCTGTGGCTGTCACTCTCTGACTCTCTTTTCCAGTAGCGAGTGACTAACCTACTGCTGTAGTCCGAGGGGCTATTAGCAACACCGGCTCGGTGCTCATGGTGTGACACCCTGTCACAGTTGTCAGAGTAAATAAAGAGCATTGCATCACGGCAAAGTTGTTAAAATAGTTTGCACAGAGGCTTACGGATGCAGCTCCCAGAGTTTGACGGTTCAATATTTCTGCACGAGCATCTCTGTTTCTCTTCGCCCTCGAGCGTGAGCGGTGTTCCGATGAGGCCTTGGCATTGAAATTGGCCTGGTTGGAGCAAACATGGGGAGGAGGTCGGTATGTTGACTAATCCAGTGCAGCCCGAGACGTGCTGATCATGAATAGTGGCTGATCAATGGAGTGCTGTTTACATGGGCCTAACAGTGTTTGCTGAGACACATTTAAACGGTCCTGCCGCGCTCATCCCTCAGTCGGCAGATGAGCACAGATCTTTCATTTACCTCGGCCCCTAGCTGTCATGACAAACTTTCCAAAAATTATCCTTGTGATAAGAGGAGTGCCAGGAGTTATTACTATCGGGAAATACAGGTTTCTGGTAATATTTCTTGGCATGTATTTGCCAAATATATAAGAAATACCAGGGCAGCATGGTGTACTTGTGTTTAATGTGTGCCTCACACGACACACAATTCTTTTAAACAGACTTAAACACCTGGTTGATCTCTCTGGTATCATACACAAATGGTTCTTATCCTACCTTACTGATAGAACCTTTATGGTTCTAAATTCACGCTCTTCAAAAATCCATGAAATAACGCGGTGTGCCGCAGGGATCAATTTTAGCCTCTGTCCTATTCAATTTGTATATTCTCCTTCTTGGCAGTATCATCAGGAGGCATGGAGTGAACTTCCACAGCTACGCTGAGGATATGCAGCTGTAGATCTCCATGTCTCCTGATGACACCAGTCAAGTGGATGCTCTTTTAAACTGTACTTTAGACATCAGATCCTGGATGGCAGAAAACTTTCTCCACCTTAACCAGCACAAAACTGAAGTTTTAGGCATTGGCCCTGAGGCCCGAAGAGAGAAACTTCTAACTAAACAAACAAGCGCTGTCCTTAAAACATTCCCCACTGGTGAAAAATGTAGTCGTTATTTTAGACTCTGAGATCGATTTTATTCCATACATCAAAAACATAACAAAAACAGGTTTTTATCATTTAAAGAATATAGCCAGAGTCCACCCCATTCTCTCTAGGCCAAACACAGAAATGCTAATGCATGCTTTTATTTCTAGTCGGATTGACTATTGCCCCGCTGTCTGGTCTTCCCAAAAAAATCATTATCAGCCCTACAATTACTACAGAACTCAGCAGCATGCATCCTGACGAAGACCAGAAGGTGGGAACACATTACACCAATTTTAAAATCACTTTTATTTTATGTATGTTTGATTATTTTTAGCATCGTTCAGTGTTTCTTCAGAAGGAGCCCTCTGCACTGGAAGCTGAAATTGATCACGGCCATGGTCCTGCCTCATGACGTCCTCAGTATCCATTTGTGGCTTTCCCTACGCCACTACACCAGGGCTCCATGCCAGTAACCTGTGGCTGTTATCTGCTGTCTGATCTCAATGCAGACGGCTCCCAGTGATGGCGTTTCCCACTTGATTTCTCTGTGCCCAGCCATATGTCATTACATTATTATTTTCTTACCTTTTAAGTGTGTGTGTGTGTGTGTGTGTGTGTGTGTGCATGTATGCATCTGTGTGGATGTGTGGGGGGATTGATTTTAACTATGTAAACCACTTTGAAATGCATATCATTGTAGGAGAAGGTTCTCTAAAAATAAATTTAGATTTTTATTTGATTTGATAGTTGTGAGGTGAAGGGTTTGGAATTCTTGTTTGGATCTTGCATGTGCATGTACATGTATGTTAGCGTCATTGAAGACTTAATCACCCTTAGGTATGACTGAGAATGGTTGTTTCCCTATCTGCCTTATTGGCGACCAATTCAGGGTGTATCCAGCCCCTCGCGCAAAGTAAACTGGGATTTGCTGTAGCTCACCTGCAACCCAAATAAGGACAAGCGCTATAGAAAATGGATAGATAACCATACCAAATGTACAGAGTGGTATAATTTGACTTCTTTTACTTCTCGGCAGATTTTCAATGTCTGATGAAAACCCTGTAAGTCCACCAAATGACTTGTTGTCAATAATGGGATCCTCCCTGGTCTCATGTGTTCTGGAAAAAAAATATAGCTATAGCCAACGAAAAAAAGCTGAGAACAAGTATCTCTTTCGGCTGACAGAACTGTCCTTCAAACAAGTAATTCCTGCATGGTCAGACCACACCACCCCCATTCAAGATAAACAATAATACGCTCACAACACTGTGAAGACAAGTACCGAAAAGATAAGACATTTATGTTTCGGATGCCAAGGCTCGTTTCTGGTGCATTTTTAGGACAGACTTTGATGTAAAACATATTTTTTTCCATTGGTCCTGAACAAAAAGTCATCAGACATAGAAGTCTCAATGACACAATTTGGGTCAAAAGTTCAAAAGTGTTAATCAAGTGTCTTTCACACAACTTCTCCAAGGGTGATACACAGCATGAAAACCAAGAAAGCCAATAATATATGGACAGTCTGTTCTCACATCTTGACTTCTCATCATCCCATGCCAATTTACTGTGGACTACGGTGGGGCTAAGGGAGGGGAGGGGAGTGAGTGCCACAGAGACTGCCGGGCATCATGGGATTGTGTCCTGTCGGTCACAGCAGAGAAGTTTTCCTTTAATTCTCTCCGGAGTGAATCCATGGAGTATCTTTGCTGGCTCGGCCCACTCACCCAAAAAAAAAAAACTCCACCCCTTTGTGCCCCAGCTGTTGCGTCCATCTCATCCCCGGTGACCTCCCTTACACATCCCTCCTGCAATCCCCAAAAGTTATACCCCTCCTTATCTCGGTCTAGGGCTTTGCTGTCCAAAAATTCTACACAAGGAAGGGGGGAAAAAAAGAGCTTAGTTTCACTTTTGCAAACCAAATAAGGTTTAAAATGGTAAGATGTCATGAGAGAGTAAGTCTTAAGCCCTGAGACAGACACGCAGGGATGAATACGACGCCCTCACTCGAGTGACACTTTGTCTGCCTTTACTCCATTCAAAAATGTGAAAAAACTGAGCTGTCCACCTGTGATACGTATTCAGCCATATTTGCCATGCAGATAGGGTGCCAGACACAGAATAGGCGGCAGTGACGGGGGTCACATTAATTAGAGCTTTGTGACGAGTGGCATCAATTGGACCTCTGTTGGTTTAATAAATCTGAGTAATGAAAAATTCTAAATGTGACTTATCAGCACTGCTTACTGAATGTATGGGTTAGGTTATGTGGTGGGGGACTTGGGGGGATTGAGTACTAAGTGCTGATGTTTAAGAAACAGCTTTGAAGGCACATGTATCACAGCGGCGCTCGCCATCCTGGAGCATTAGACTTGCTGATGGCTTGTTTAAGAAGTGATGAAATGTGTATTAGATGTGTTGTGACTCCAACAGCTGCGTTCGGTCGTCGCGAGGCACGGCGGGCTTGTTAGCTCATTTTGTACAAGGGCCCCCACAGCCTAACACCCCCACCCCCGCGCCAAATGCCACCATGCATATACTGCGCAAGTTCCATTTAGGGAAGCGTGTTGAAGTATATTGCGTGTCGCCGCTCTAAGAGAATTAATTGAAAAAAGGGAGGAGACAAGATAGGCTCAAGCCGCGGGCTGCTGAATATGAAGTACGGGGGCTTAGAGAAAAGTCGGGGGGACTAAGATAAAGGAGGAGACTCAACTTCCCTCGGTGAAGCCCCCAGACATATTCTTGGAGCCAAACCGCAGTGCTTTTGCTTATAAAGTGAAATAACTAAGACTTACTTAAGAACTAGGTTTCTACCTTGCACAAATTTGGTACAAGGCTGATTTCTGTAATTTGCTTTCTCCAGTCCAAATAGGTCCGTAAACAATGTCCCCCCCGGTTCGGTTTGGGTCGACACAGTAAAAATTCCAAGTGTAGTAAAAAGGTGCGACAACAAAAAACAAAAAAAAACATCATCTTTCTTTTATTGGCCACAAAATTTAAACAGAAAGAAAAGTAGTGAGGGATAAACAAATAAAGCAACAAATAGAACAGAGTTCAATTCCTACTGCTGCAAGGTAACCCAAGATTGAATGTAAATTGGAACACACCATAGTCTATCATTAAAACAGTAGTAAAGTCACAATTATTTATATAAATATTTGTATAACAAAACTTCTGACCCATAAATAAATCCAATGAATAACACTAAGTATGCCACTAACTGAGCGTGTCATCTTGTGCCATTCACTGAAAAGTATGGACTTCCCAAATCTAAGCTCTGTCCATCCACCCTGAACTAGGTATAAACCAAGTCCTCCTCCCAGCTGGACATGGCATAACATTCCATCAGGGTGATGACCATATCTGAACCACCAACTGATGTGAGTCCCTCGCACTTGACTGAGCTCCTCAACCGAATAATAAAATTGGCTCTTGCGCCCAAACTGAGCAATACATTTCACTCTACCCACAAACAAATTGACTCTACAGCTTCTGATGGTGCTAATGTGTCACTCCCACACCCTACTTTAAGATATGTAGCCCACGGGGTCCACCGCCCCTCTGAATAATAGCAGGTTACAACATCAACATCAGCATATCAGTTGGACTAACATTGTTAAAATCAGGTTTCAAGTGGACTAATTCATCCACAAATCCAAAACAGATCTGAGTTGGAGGGCAGTGGTCTCAGTAGGAAGGTCCAGACTTGCCGTCTTGAGCCCTTGCCATCTCAAGCCCCCTCCTCTAAGGCCAAGCTGCTAGGTAGTCCTTTCAGCATGAACTACAGTAGGTCTACCGAAAGACCTCCTCCCAGTCGGATAAGCCCGGAACACCAGAAAGGTGACCAGGATGCATCAATAGTCGATGCCTGAACCACCAACTACTTTGATTCCCTACCGCATGGTTAAGAGTGAGTGCTCCTCCTGTGACTAATCTAATAACCCAATTTTATTTTGCACCAAGTGTATGTTCCACTCTCCTGACAAACCAATTGACTCCACAGCTTCTGATGGTGCTAATGTGTTGCCTCCTGGCCCTCATTGTAAGAGATTGTCGTGACAATTGTTTTGGAGTAGTGTACCACGGTGGCAGGCACCACAGTCTCTTGTATCCTCCATGTCCTACCTGGTGTACCACCTATATATTTTCTGATTTCACATGGTAAAAAGTCTGCTAGAGCATATCAGTTGGGTTAGACTAGAATGTTAAAGGTTGGGTTTCGTTGGACTAACCAATGCGATTATTTTCCTCCGCTGATATGGGTCCCAGAAGGGCCTGGACTTCCAGACCCAGGCCATCTCCTCCACTAAGGCATTCCTAGTCACCCGTGAGACATCCAGCATCCAGGCCCGAGGCCTACCCCAAGGCCTCGTCCCAGTTGGATACACGGGGAACACCAACGAGGTGACCAGGATGTATCCTTTGTCGATGCCTGATCCACCTCTCAATGTGCAGAAGCAGCTACTCTTGAGTCTGTGCTGGATGACTGGTCCCGTACAAACCCAACACCTCCATTATCTCTTGCACCAAAGACAAGGTATACATTTCACTCTCCCGACAAACTAATTGAGTGCACAGCTTCTGATGGCTCTAAGGTGTCGCCCCCGCCCTCCGTTGTATGACACTTGGCCCAAAAGGTCCCCTGCGGGGTCCACCACTCCTCTGAGTAACGACATGTTGAGACATAATCGTCTTTAGCGAGCCGAAGATTCATTTTGACCTTGTCATTCAACAACCCCCCCCCCCCCCCAAACCTCAGTCACGAGCCCAGTGAGAAGACCGAGAGACTGGGTAAGAACAAGAGCCAGAGCAAATTACAGCGCGGAGCCGGCGGCCAAAAGGAGACAGAGGGCGAGGATAGTTAGTCGTCGCCTTTGATGCTCCACTCTCAATGCCAACGGAGAATCACAGAAGACATGCGGAGAAAGCCTTCTCTCCGCGGGGCCGCTACAAAACCCCCGTCGGCCTTGCAGTCACTCTCACATGCTAATGGGCTGCCATTTGGCTCCTAAATCAACCCAGGGCAGGAGACTGAAGAGAGACAATTATGTAGTTCATCATAGGGAGTCAGTGGAATTATGGTAGTGGGAAAACATTAGAAAAGGATGATTTGTCTTTTTTTTCAAACAATAGACACATACACACACATGGGGGGGAAAAAACACTCACTCAAACTCATCCACACGGCATAAAGAGGTTCACAGCAGGGAGCAGGAGAAAAATTATTGTACTGTACCTTCAGTCTTACTTCTTTTTTAACCATGTCTCTCTCATTGTTTCTCTTCCTCACTGGTCCACTAACCTAGTTTAAAAGGCAGCCAGTAAGAGACAGCCGAGTTTATGAATACTATATACTCAGGGAGTGGGCAGGTACCTTTGTTGTTTTACCGTATGTTAAGCAGAACCTATTGAAATCAATACTAAAATCTCCTTTTTAGATATCCTGATCAAAAAATAACCAATTTTTTTCATGAATTTAAGCCCACAAAAGAGGACTCAGAAAAATCAATAGGGAAACTCTGTTGTGCAACGCACAGGAGAATTTGGTAAGAAGATAAAATCTTTCTAGGATTTGGGACATTTCCAGGCATCGTACCTTAAACTCCTCCAAAGGGTATTCACCTGATTGCCAACAAATTTGAACAGTGTATGCTAAACAGATGGCCAACACTTAATTACAGAAGTTTTGAGTGCATTCAATGGAGAAACTTTGTTATTTACACAAACATTAAAAACAATACATTTTAGAGCTTTTATTGCAATACCATGAAGCCAAAATAGTTTTGGTCACGATTATCACACCGGCATAATCCGATAATGGCCCATATGCTTATTTGGCATGCATGCTCTCATGACAGGATGTCTAAAAATAAATATATGACTATTTAACCATTTCCAGGGGTCATACCTGAACAAACTCTTGCTAGGGAAATTCACCCCATTGATACCAAAGTTGGACCGGGTGCAATGGAAAAGCTCATTGATGGCTAATTTGCGAAAAGTGGCTAGCTTGATGATTTGCCATGAAACACAAAACTCATATCTTACAGGTGTTATGCTATTGGTCACTACAACCTCCATCCACCAGTCAACCCAACCTGTCGAGGCATGTGTCCACCCACACTCCAGGTTAGCCTTTGTTCTACTGAAATTTCTGGAGAGTCTTTCCTTGGCTTTCTCTGAAACCGACACATTTGCATTTTTAGATGGAAAATGCATGACTTGCATATTGCTCTGGCCATTGACTTTTGTTTGGCAGGTGTATGATTCTCTGGCAAAAGCACAAACAAAAGGCAACCCGCTCGTCTATAAACATGCATGTCGGGTCAATTGACTTAATTGATTCTTATCCTGTTATTAATTTCTTGGAGCTCTCTCTATTTAATCTCCCTCTCTCTCCCTGCCTGCCTGCCTGCCTTTTCACCCTGCCTCTACTGGGGCTTCATCAGCAGCCTGTCAATGGGCTTCCCATGCACGCTCCATCTCTTAAGGTTGCAGGGACGCCTCAATCAAAACCCAATCAGTCACTCATAGTTGCCATCAGCACCCAATTCTGCAAAGTGCCGCACTCCGCGCGACATACATACAAAATGCACACACACAAAAACACAAAGTCCTCAATACTGCAATTTTATCAAGGGAATATGCGTAATGCGGGGGGAAAAGGCTATTTTATATATACAAATCCGTTCATCTGGTCAGACTGGAAAGCAACAATTTTAAAGGATTAAGAATCGGATTATTAAATATGAGATTATTTGTGATAATACCTTTAATTTAACATGCTTTTTGCATGATTTAAGGTAAAGTTAGTAACATTCTGGTAATTACGGTCATAAATTTGTGTATACACAAATAAATATGAATACAGATAATACAGGTATACCTATACCTTTGAAGAAAACAGAAATAAAGGAAGTAAAATTCTTAAATACTGTTCAGAATTGTTTTTTTTTTTGGGGGGGGATAATTCAGTAAATAAAAACTATGTCACTTAATTTTAATTGAGTACACCTGCTACAGATGTTTTTATCTGAATTTACGGCTCATATTCTAATAAACAAAAATATTTAAAATTCAAAATAAATTTTTAGAATTGCTAAAATAAACAAAATAAAACTGAATATTTCCTGACAACGAGCTCTCAAAGACAAAATATTCTGGACTAAATTAAAATGTATGTTGAATACTATGATTCTCTATCAAATACATAAAATATATATATATCTTCATATAAAATGCCCTACCAAGTACAAATGTATTGGAAGGGCAAGGTCAATTCCTTTGTTTTTGTTCTATACTGAAGACATTTGAGTTTAAGATCAAAAGATGAATATGAGACAAAAGTTCACAATTCCAGCTTTTATTTCATGGTATTTACATCCAGATGTGTTGAACAACTTGGGTCAGAGCACCTTTTGCTGGAAGCCACCCACTTTTCAAGTGAGCAAAAGTATTGGAACATGTGACTGATGGGTGTTTCTAGTTGCTCAGGTGTTGCCTTTTAGATTGATTGCTTAAACATTAGATCGTGCTTGTTTTTTGGGGGTTTGGATTTCACCTGTGAAAACTGCATTTGCTATTAAGCAAACATGAAGACCAGAGAGCTGTCTATGGGAGAAAAGCAAACCATTTTGAAATTGAGAGAAGGGGGGAAATCGGGCGGCACGGTGTACGACTGGTTAGAGCGTCAGCCTCACAGTTCTGAGGACCCGGGTTCAATCCCCGGTCCCGCCTGTGTGGAGTTTGCATGTTCTCCCCGTGCCTGCGTGGGTATTCTCCGGGCACTCCGGTTTCCTCCCACATCCCAAAAACATGCATTAATTGAAGACTCTAAATTGCCTGTAGGTGTGACTGTGCGTGCGAATGGTTGTTTGTTTGTATGTGTCCTGCGATTGGCTGGCAACCAGTTCAGGGTGTACCCTGCCTCCTGCCCGATGACAGCTGGGATAGGCTCCAGCACGCCCGCGACCCTAGTGAGGAGAAGCAGCTCAGAAAATGGATGGATGGATGGATGGGGGAAAATCGATCAGAGCTATTACACAAACATTGGGCATAGCCAATAGAACTATTTTAAATGTCCTGAAAAAGAAAGAAACTACTGGTGTACTGAGCAACAGACATCGAACAGGTCGGCCAAGGATATCAACAGCAGTTGATGACAGAAACACCGTGAGAGATGCGAAGAAACACCCAAAGACAACAGTCAGTGACATCACTGCCAAGCTCCACAGGGCAGGGGTCAGGGTATCAAAATCCACTGTTCGAAGAAGACTTTGAGAGAAGAAATATACAGGCCATACCACAAGATGCAAACCACTCATCAGCAAAAAGAATCGGAAGCCCAGACAGGATTTTGCAAAGTAGTACAGAGATGAGCCACAAGTTTTTGAACAAAGTTTTATGGACTGATGAGACCAAGATAACCCTCTACCAAAGTGATGGAAAGGCCAAAGTATGGAGAAAGAAAAGATCTGCTTATGATCCAAAATTTCATCTGTGTAGCATGGTGGAAGTAATGTCATGGCTTGGGCCTGCATGGTTGCTTCTGGAAGGGGCTCACTAGTTTTTATTGATGATGTAACTCATGATGGTAGCAGCAGAGTGAATTCTGAAGTCTACAAAACCATTTTGTCTGGCAATTTACAGAAAAATGCATGCAAACTAATCGGAAGAAGCTTAATCATGCAACAAGACAATGACCAGAAAACACACTGACAACACATCAAAGGACTTCATCAGGGTGTAAAAAGGTCTTACAGTGGCCAAGTCAATCACCAGACCTTAACTTAACACAATAGAATTAATAATAATAATAATAATAATTTAATCATGTCTGTTCCAATACTTAAGCTCACTTGAAAAGTGGGTGACTCTGTCCTGAGTTGTTTAACACAAGGTATTTACATTAGATGTAAATACCTTGAAGCTGGAATTCTGAACTTTTGTCTCATATTCATCTTTTGATATGAAATCCAAAGGTCTTCAGTACACAAAAAAAACAAAGGAATTGACCTTGCCGTTTCAACACTTTTGGAGGGGACTGTATATATATATATATATATATATATATATATATATATATATATATATATATATATATATATATATATATATATATACAGTATAAGCAAGACTTAACATAAAACATTACTCAGGTAGTTGAACATTTTGTGACCAGTTTGCAAAGTCAAAACATGTGAGACTGAATTAAAATGTCACACACTATAACGTCCAACTAAAATAAAATAATATAATTATAAATTGTAGTAATTATCTCTTCTCAAATTGGTTGTCTTTTTCTTTCCTTTTTGCATTGTTTCCCCACTTTAATCTATTAGAATTTCAGCAGGGTGTATTTATATAATGTATAACAAACAAAAATATACAAAATAGATAACCAAACAAGTCATTGTATATAATAGTTTATTATACTTTTATCGTCTTTTTGTCTATCTCTTGTGTGCTGCGATACGCTGCCCTGTCCACACTTGAACCTCTGGGGATCACTATAAAACTATGTCCCTCCTGTAGAAAATGTTTTTTCTTGGAGTGATGTAATACACACAAATTAAAAAAAAAAAAAAAACAAGTCAAGATAGCATTGCATGCCAAAATGCCCAGTATTGACTTATTAACTGAGCTTATAGTTGCATGAAGCATGCAAATCGGCAGCAGACATGAGCGCACAACCTGCCCCTCCTTCTTGTCCTCCCCCCTCCTTCTTGACATATAGCAGACACAGCGCCCCTCCCCCCCGGATGGCAGCCCCACCCAAGTCCGCCGCTCAGCCCCTGCATGGCCGGCATCGGGCAGCCCAGTTTTGTCATCATTAAACCTCTGGTGTGCGCCCTGCTTTGCCTATTACACCTGCACGGAGCCTGGCGAGGAAGGGGTTAAAGCCATTTTGCGTGTATGCGTGCGTGTTGGTGTGTCCACATGGGTCTGTTTGTTCGCTTGTGTGTGTGTGTGTCCACAAGGGCCATGGTCCTGCTCCCTCTGTATGTGTGTGTGTGCGTATGTAAAGGAGAAATTTGCCTGTCCTTGCCTAAGTGAATGGCTAGGATTAAGCTGACAGCCCACCTTAGTGATGGCGAAATAATTGGTTGTTCAGCTCTGTCCTTGTCAGAGCGCTGACAGTTCTGCAGATGTCCTGTGCGGTTCTCCAAAGGTTAGGCTCAGCTGGGGCCGCCATTCATTAATCATTCCGCTCTGACAGTGCACCGAGCAGCCTGCAGCTGCCACCCCGTCCCCCTCAATTTCTGTCACCGCAACCACCGATGCTAACCCCCCACACACACCAACACCAGCCTTCTAAGTCTCCCCTCCACTCCCATCCACAAACAAGCTCGCACATAAATTTGCATGAGGGATGGATACAAGCGTAACCCCACCACCACCACCATACCCCTGGACATGAACCGAACAAGCGGTAAGTAAGGTAAGCGTGTAAACAAAACATGCAAAGATGAAAGTCTACGGGCATTAATGATGCAACTCGCTTTTCCCGGATGTATGGCGATGAGCGTTTTAATCCCACACTATTATGTAAATACATTTACACCCACGTTCCTCCGCTAACTAGTATTAACATTTATGGACCATTAAGCCTGGGATTCATCACGAATAAATGCATGGTGAGATCCCAGAATGATCATCGATACAAATCCACGTATCAGTTGTCCTTTTCATTTTCAATTGACCAGCGAAAATCGCTAAAAGAAAGTGAGATTTGTTTTTTGATCAAACAACAACCAAAAAAACTCTATCAGGTCACAATTACAGAAACCCTATATACTATAGCCCAGAACTAGAAGGAGCGTACACTGAAGCATTTTGGGTCCGTCTGGAAAAGTTTTTGTTTTTGTTTTAAATGGTATACTTTTGTCAGGATTAATCGCTCTCCTGTGGCCAAAGGTGGCTTTCACCTGTCTCGCTGCAGTAGGCTCTCGCTGGCTGGGATTGCAGATTATTAAATGTATTAATAGATGCAGATCACAAGATGAACTTGGCTTGCTTTGACCAACCAATCAGCAGATGGAAAACTGCAGACATTAATGTGGGCTAGCTAGCTGGCCCTATGAGGCAAACTTGAAATCTGACTGGTTGAAGAAACAGTCACATTGCTACTATACATAGTTTAAATTACTTTGGCCGGCACTACTTATTTCGAAGGCCCTGGGTATATTAGATTGATATGGCATCACAGAGGCTGAAATCTGATTGGACAAAAAAAAATGTCCAACATCCACTAGAAACAGCGCAACCAAGAAAAAAAGACTGTTGGGAATAAATTTGTAGAATTTCATGTAATGAAAATTGGAATTCAGGTGGTAAATGTACATTAGTGCTTCTGATCATTTTTAGGCTAACATACTGTACATTAGCTTGTTACACACCACAGTCAACTAAGTCATAGTGTATACATTTGGTTCCTTGCATATCCTTGCACAATGGTTGAAAGAAGAATGAAATGAACTGTTTTGTTGAAGGCGGCACGGTGGACGAGCATCTGCCTCACAGTTCGGAGGACTAGGGTTCAATCCCTGTGGAGTTTGCCTGTTCTCTCCGTGCCTGCCTGGGTTTTCTCCGGGCACTCCAGTTTCCTCCCAAATCCCAAAAACATGCATGGTAGGTTAACTGAAGACTCTAAATTGCCCTGAGGTGTGAATGTGAGTGCGAATGGTTGTTTGTTTATATGTGCCCTGCGATTGGCTGGCAACCAGTGCAAGGTGTACCCCGCCTCCTGCCATATGATACCTGGGATAGGCTCCAGCACTCCTGCGATAAGCAGCTCAGATAATGGATGGATGGGTGTTTTGTTGAAGTGATTTGGCTCAAGTCTCATTGTCCACATGTTGTTCCAAGTTGACATGAGTGGAAAACAATGCAATCAGGCAGACAAACAGCAGCGAAAACATAGCTTCCATCTCAGACGTAATGCACGAAACACATTTGTCCTTGATACACTATAAGCCTGATGGATCATTTAAAAGTTTTAAAGGATTGTTTGTTGTCTGGACTGATTGTGGTTGCTATCAACCTTTTTTTATTTTTTTGCCAGGCCAGCCTCATTGCACTGTACCCCTTTTTCCACTGTGCAGCATCTAATGACCCTCTCAACCTCTTCTGTCCCTCGTTGCGTCCCCTTCTCCTCCGCCTATGCAACTCTCGCTCTCTCTCTGGAGGCCCGTTTCCAGCACAGAATGAGGGAAAGGGGGTGGGAGGGTTAAGGAGAAGGAGAGAATGTGAGGTGTGCAGAGGTGGAAGGTGTTATGGAGGCAGCCGCTGGGCACTTAAGTGGTGTGAAGAGCCCAGATAAATCCTCCATTATGGTCTAACCTGCTCGCCAGCATTGATTAACAGTTAGCTGGAGACAACTGGCCAGCAGCACTGGTGGAACGAAAAATAAAAAGAAAAGTGGACTGAACTGTTGGTGGTTTTCAAGGACACATGCAGTATCTCACATCTTTTTCATGGGACAATACTGAAGAAATAACACTTCGCTACATCGTAAAGTAGTCAGAGCTTGTATAGCAGAGTAGTCACAGCTGGTATAAGTGTAAATTTACTGTCCCCACAAAAAAATAAAAATAAAACATTTTTTAAAAAAAAAGTCACACAGCCATTGTCTGAACCACTGGCAACAAAAGTGAGCATACCCCTGCGTGGAAAGGCCAAAATTAGCCTTTTTCATTCACATTAGCAAAGCGCACAAGAGCCCCCATAAAGACAGCATGGATTGTATTTTCGCTGGTGGAGGAAGCACATCATCACCAAGCCGTCCAATTGCACGTTGTCAGTTAGTGAGCAGATATCCACATGTGGCGCATGCAGCGGACAAGTCGCCAAAGGAAATTTTTTTTACAAATTTAAAAAACTAACCCCACGCGTTGATAACTTCCTAAGCAGTATGTGCCACTTATCAGAAGCTAACACGGATCTGTGCATCCAACAAAACTCACTGCACCTCTGCTTACCTTTTGAGTTCGACAAGTTGATGTTTGCGACAGTGGAGTCTGGCAGTCTTCGCTTGAAAGTGGTTGATCTTCACCCAGCCTAGCTTCCAAGTCATGAGCGGAGATAGTAGGCGTGAATGTGATATTAAATAAAATTAGGCATACTCTTACATCACAATCCAACACAATTTGTAAAAACTCACTCATGGACACATTTTCCGTAACATACAGAGAAAAGATTTACTTGGTTCCTTAATTTCACACTTGGGTAGGCTCTCTCGCAGTGCACCTCCATACTGTACCAAATGTTAAAAAAATCTGAATACATGTACCATTACTCCCCAACTATTTAGGTACATAAGGCAAACACAAATGAGCATTTACGGTATGTTAATACGAGAATGATCCAGTTGTACATACTGGAGCACCTACAACGTTTTTAAAAAGATCCTCATTCACAGGGAGCTACAAAAATACGTTAATTTGCATAATGTGTCCACTAACGCTTCTCTTCCAATCGTGTATATTTAAAACTCTACTCAGTGTTTATTAGTGGGGGGAATTGTTAAATTGTTATTGTTGTGGTGAGCCGGCGCGGATCACACAGTGAGCTGACAGAGTTGGACGGCTGTGTCATTAGCCGCTAGTGAGCTGACGGACGGGGCGAGACTTCCGGGAAAATATTTCCGCCACCGCAAATACTTCCGAGGCCCAGAGTCGCCATGGCATCAGGGTTACATTTTAGTAAATATTATCTGTCAATGCAACAGCATGCTCCCAAAATAAAATAAAATAGTTGATCATTGATGTGTACTTTTGTCTTTTTGATGTTGTTGTTTTTTTTGTTTTGTTTTTTAAATGTGCCTTTGAGTGAGGTTTCTGCTCTCAAAATCAAGAGAGACCAGGAGAATTTTTCTGATGGCTTAAACATTATGCCACCCAAAAATATTGCAACACATTGCCTATTCTATTTTGGAGCTTGTGGATGATCAACGGCTGACTTGGAGCCAGTCAGCCAAAAAGTGTCAAGCCACACCTTTCCGGGTGTACGTACTGTCCGACGTTTTAACGCAATGTTACACAGGATGGGCACATACGATTGCTACGCTCTCAGAGCGAGTTAAGTAAAACAATGACTGCGGTTGTTGGCTTCCCCCCAATGTTCGGTTTTTGGTATATGTTCCTCAGTATTATATTTATTAGCCTTCCACAAACAAAGCACGAAACCCTCTTTTATATACGGGATACGAGTTCATAATGATTAGTTTACAAAAGCACAGCGACGACATGCGCGGTTGGCTGCTGTCTTGCTCGCTGTCCCTAATCAAGTGGCCGGCCTCACACATAAAAAAAATGGCTTGCTACTTGAAATCACCATGAAAGGAGGAAAAACCAAGCTAATATTGTGCTGTTGTTTGCTTTGCTTAAAGATGTTCGTAACATGTCACTGTTTGTGTTGTCTCTTGTAGTGAAATTTTCAGTGTGCCTTGAATAAACTGTAAATAATTCAGTCCTTTGGCGTACAGATCAACCGACCAGAAGAGCTGAGGTGGGATCAGTCCTTAAAACCAGAAGTGCGTGACATAACTCCTGTTGACTACACCGAACGTCAACATACATTTGATTGGCAGGTAAAGGGCTCATCTTCAACGGACCAACCACAGCCAGAGGGCAGGCTTTAGTTTTGATGATTTCAGAGGAATAAAAAAAAAAAAACGGCAACAATATCGTTTAATGTGATCGTTTTTGGGAAACGATATCATCTTAAAAATATATATATATATCGTGACAGGCCTAGCAAGAGTAGAATCAAAAGGGGTTATTCAGAATACAATTCAGTCTAATGCACAAATAAGCCAAAAAATATCTCGAAAATTAAAAAGTGTAAGTGGAAATATATTTGCCGAACAGTGTTTGATATTATACGGTCTCTCTCGTGAGTCCAGGCTAACATCCTTGTTGATACAACAAATTTAGGATATAATAAATTTATCAGGGTTAATGGAGACTGGGCAAAGAGCTCTATTCTGTATAAAACAGAATCCAGTGTCATTTTCTTGTATATTACAAGACAAAAAACTACTGTTTAGGACCAAAGGACTACGTCAGAAGAACTGCTGGTTATTTCATAAAGCAAAATAATGGATGACGTATTTACCGTATGCATCAAGTCAACAATTTAGGTAGCTTAATACGCTTGGAGAGATAAAGACATTTCTACGTGTGGTTGGCAATCAATAAAATTCAAATAATATACAGCCCTATGAAAGCAAGAGAAAAAAAAGTGAGGGTGTTTCTGGGCATCAAGACGGTCAGATCAATAAATGTGGAGAGAAAAAAGCGACATTGCAGCCACCCCTTCCTAATGCCAACTCTTAATGTGAACGCGACACTAAACGGCTTTACAGTGTCCCCATTATAAGTGCTTTGGCCTTTGTGATAAATACAGGTGGATGCTCTTAAACCTTAGCACACAAAGGACTCATTGCTACTGGGCACAACAGTCCATATCTCGCTATAAATAGTACATGATATGTACGATACATGAACTGAAATATGGTAATATGAATATGGTCCTATTACAGACTGTGATGATAAGTGATAAGGTGATAAAAGAGTCTGGTTGGGTTTTGTACAGAAAAGTAGTAAGCTATTACTATAATAAAACACCAAACTCATTTGACTGCTTGTCATGAAGAGACCATCCAGCATCATCAAGTGCTAAATGGCCAACTTCCTGTTCAATTTTGGACAGATTTTACTTAAGACTTTTTTTGTGTCCCCTGTTATGATAGACATCCACCCAATTCCATACAGATTGTGGGAAACTGTTGTTGGGGACTGATTTTTCCCCCCCAATTATCCAGAGGGTGCTTTTGTTGGGGTTTTATTCAGGACCGCTATAATGCATATATTTTCACTAGGCTACACACCCTTGTAAAATGTTTTCATGCATGTTGAGGTCCCCTAAAAAAACATTTTACCAGTAAAAATATCATTTGCTGACTATGACCAATGCTGTTAAGAGGACAAATGCCATAAATTCATCAAAAGTGAAAAAGGCCATATCATTTTTGGTCCACGTTGAGCTGTCAACTACTGCTACATACATGCACAATTTGAACATGAGCCATAAAAATAATTGTGACCAGAGCGCAAACAACAGCAATAAACAACTACAGAGCAAATTTATTCCAGGTACTCTTCGGTGGGATTCAATTTGAAGGTTTTTTTTTTTTTTTTTACTATGATGAAATAAATTTTCTCTGCTAAAGATGCCCACACATATAATAAAAAGAACACTGCTTACTGTGACACATGGAGAAAGTTCTGTTAGGTTCTGGGGCTGCTTTGCTACATTCGGCACAGGGTGACTTTATGTGTAACAATTATGAAGTTAGGGGAACCCTAATTTTTTTGTCAGATGACGAGAATTATTATTTTTTTAAATCAATTAATATTAGTTAATTTTCAGTACATATTTCTTTTAAAATGTCAGTTACTTTAGTGACCATGCTTTTTTTTTTTTACTTGAACTTTAATAGAAGTGTACCAATAATTTTGGTGCTTCACGTTAGCTAACATGAAACGCACCAAACATGTCCTATAACGGGGATCTTATTCACAAGCCCACACTGACCCTCCACCTTCATGGCCATCCACTCTGATGCTTGCCAATGTGCTGACATCAGCACAGATGAAGAAATAGGAGTGGGGAGAGGGGGCCTGATTAAAAAGGTAGCTTCCATGTTGTGCAACTCTAAGGAAATATCCACCCTCAGTCCATCAAAGCAGTACTGTTGTTGTCTCTAGAGAGTTGAATAGGCAGTGTATCTACAATGGATGTCAATTGAAATTGCAGTTGCGACCAAAACATGGACGCACACAACATTCGTGAGCGGCCACGTCTTGAGTTTACTGCTAACTGTCGTAAAAAGTACCTCCTCCGCATCACGTGAGATTGTCTTTAATATTGAGCAGGGAATTGGTTTACAGTGGTTGAATTAAGCTGGGACAGTTTAGGTGCCTTGGAAGTGTTTGTGTGTACATGTGGTGAAGGCTCTCTGTAACTTCCACTAAAAACCAAGAGTAAACGTATTGCAGCTCCTCCCCAACATATTAGTTTGTCTATCAGTTGAGATGGATCACCAATATACTTCCTGTTTAGGGAGGGCTTTGGTGGCATCTTGTGTGGCCCCACAGAAAAAAAAACGCAACTAGGTGTATTTTTGTAAATAGTGAACCGAGAATCCGTGGGTTCACTGTACATGCATCACGTGCATCGATTATTCTACAATTACAGTATCTTGATACTGTTGGTTTCACGGAATCCTACCCCCTCATCTCTTGAATCCACCCACCCAATATCTGTCAGGGAGCTTTGTCCATATCACTCAGTGCTTTGTGAGATACAGTTAAGTGCCTCCAATCCAGGTGCAAGGACATCTAAAGTGGATGACGTATCACCTCATCACATAATGCACACCAATGACAGATTCTTCTCAAATTCAAAGGGAAACATCATGAGGTGGGGGGAGCAGGGTGGGGGAGTATCTTTGATTTGCTCCTCAGAGATCACCCGTGTATCCTAAGTGTATGTAGATCATACCGCGCCACCCCCGCCCCGAGTGACTGTGATATTCAAATAGTGCCGAACGTACAGTAGATGACGAGCGCCGGTCACATGGTAGAGCCCACGGAGGATCTCATCATGCTCTCTATGTAGATGGATGTGTGTGTGTGTGTGTGTGTGTGTGTGTGTGAGAGAGAGAGAGAGAGAGAGAGAGAGAGAGAGAGAGAGAGAGAGAGAGAGAGAGTGTGTGCGTGTGTGTGTGTGTGTGTGTGTGTGTGTGTGTGTGTGTGTGTGTGTGTGTGTGTGTGCGCGCGCAGAGTGAGTGATTGCCCATGGCTGGAAATTGGTGCGGAGGGGCTTCACGGGGGAATTGGAGGGATGAGTTTTTTCACACTCTCTCTGCACAACATAGGTGAAAGAACACACACACACACACACAAGGTAACACACATACTCACAAGCAGCTCAAACACAAATCTCCCTATATGCACATGGCAGCCAGCCAGGATGATTAAGGTGCTATGGCGAGGAGATTGCGCTTGCGACGGTGCTACTAGCGCCCGCCTGTGTTCCCCACTGAATACACGCCACTCGCTCTCCTATTCTCCGACGGCAAGGAAACCCGTCATCGCAAACGCGAGATCAGGGGTAATTACGTTGTAATGCGCGCCATGAAATATTGCTTTGTAGCATGGATGGGATTCCCTTTGCTTCAAAGTGCAGAATTGGTAGGGTGGCAAGGGGTGCGTAGATCTATTTTACACAGCTATTTTTTGCTGCATGCGTTTGAATTTTGTCGTTCATATATTTTTGAGTTTACTGTGTGATGGCAGCTAGTTTGGAAACATTTTAAGGTGCCTACTTGTGGTTCGCTATTCCCAAATGCATTTAAAAGGGAATGGGAAAGTAGGACAGTAATCGTTGTCAAAGAAGTATCTTAAAGTTATTGATCTTGACTGAAAGACTAAGATCTTTGTATGTCGCAATTTGCGACAAGGCTTGGTTTACTGTATATCTCCCGGAAATAGGGGGGTTTACTGTACTGGGAGACGTCGCATCATTTGGAAATGTTTCAAGTTTCGTTTTCAGTGTTGCCGCCATCCGATCCGCTAGAGCTCAATGGCACTACAATATCGATCTTTGAGTTTGATCGTCTACATTACGGGTATTGCAGAGATTTGAATGAGATGGCAGATGATTTATGACCCAGTCACCGGTTATGTTTTATTTTATCATAAAGCAGTAGTCCAAAGTGATCACAGAAGACACCAAACTCTGTATGCTCGATAATGATGTTAAATATGCGCTGTTCTATGGCTGCAAAACATGGTAAACAACAAAGTCAACAACACACGAGCTTCAGACATTTCCCAATAAATTGTGATCAATATTCAACATCTAATGGACCGACAAAGTCAGAAACGAAGAACTGTGGGAAAGAACAAGACAAGAAAATGGAGAGGTTCAAATTCTACGTTGCAAATGTGGTTTGATTGTCCACACACTTCTCAAAATTTCTGGTAACATTTCATGGCAACTTGAGATGGGGAATTCTGGAAAGACCCCAGTTTGGAAACTTTTCATGGGAATTCTTGGAGTTAACCGTGAATTATTTTAATGGAAAGGTATCATTCAAGCATAACTACATACATTTTGTTTTCTCATAGGCATCACCCCTGTGCAAAATAAATGGCTTGCTCTACCCACATGCGAAGGCATTACATTACCTTAAATGCTCCATTTTTTTTGCACAACACACAAAGCTGGCATGTAACTAAAATGTTGGCTCACAACACAAAACAAAAAAGAAAATAAGCGGCAGCTCTTGAATCAAGAAAATGACGGCACTCGTAAGTGAATGTACCACGGCTTGCAATAAATCTGGTTGTTTAAAATCAGGATTATGCGAAATAAATATTCCCCAAATTAATGTATATTTAAGTTCCCTATTAACACCCAACCTTAAATTTTGTAAATGTCTGGTTTAGTCACATAAATCCTTCTTAATTCCCATGGAAAGTTTCCAACTTTGAAAATTCCATGAATTTTGCAACCCTGAACTGGAACCCACAAGGCAAGAGAAGCAGAGGAAGTCCGAGAGTCACCTGGAAAAGATCTACAGAACAAGAAATAAAGGCAAATCCTTGAAGAAAGAGTTTGCAAGAAACACAACGAAGAGGAGTTCTATTGTGCTTGACCTACAGTATGCATGTTAAAAAGGGTTGAGGATGATGAATTTTGCTGGACAGATTGACACTGGCTCATTTGGAAATGTTTTATATCCTGACAACGTTTCCAGTGTTACCGCCATCCGATCTCAGCTAAATGGTGCTACAATACCAATCAATTAATCTGATCGGCTAGATTATGGTTATTGCGGAGATTTCAATGTGATGATAGATGATTGATGACCCGTCCCTGTGCAATAATCGATCAGTGGGGATATTGCTGATAAGACTCCCTCCATAGCTACAGCCTTGCATGATAATATGCGGCAGACCCTTCTCACTACGGCCGAGATACAAACAGTCAGGGTATGATCTATTATAGTACGTTAACATGTAGCATTAGCTCCCACCCCCAGCTCAAATATTAAGTTTATCAAGCCAGAGCGCCTCTGCAGCCAATGATCCCATCGAGAAAACCCAGCACCCCCTCTCCTCAGTGGATTAGGGCGAGCAGGGTGATTTGTTACCCTTTTGGGAAGCTGTCTTGGTGGACGCTCATTTCCCTGCGCTGCATATACTGCCCCCTCGCCGACCACCAAGCCCGCAGCACATGCCGCCCCATCCCTTTTGATGAATAGCCGGTCACATGAAGGCGAGCAGCCGATCCCTGGCAACCAAGGTTACAGTAACCTGGGCCCCACCGTCTTGGGGATGGAGGGGTTGCGGTGGTGGGGGGGCTATAGGCCTCCAATTAGCAGGAGCTGCAAGTGGAGGGGTAAGGGGAGTGGAGGTCTGATCTGGCGGACATGTCCTAAAAAATGGATACTTGGCAGTCTTTGGGTTGATGCCACAACGCACAATGAACTTAGTTACCACTGTACTTACTGTTTTCCATGTCATTGTTTTTTTATGGAAATATGTGCTGAAATTAGTGATCGAGCAACTTCAGACACGCATACAGTATTTGGGTTATGTCGCCACTGTAAAACTGATAGCTAATACCACTAATCTGACTAATAAGTACATAGACTACAAGTACGACTAAAGTACTGTGAAAGCCCCAAATCTTCACTGCCAATTACAATGTGGAACGCTCTCATTTCTCATGCCCTTCATTGACCATCTTCCCAAACACCCAAATGACCTCACCTTTTACTTTGTTCAAAGCCCCCAAATCTGAAGGCTTTCCAGTCAAAGACCACCACCGAGTGACCCGAAAATTGCCCTCATATTAAAAATATAATTCATATCGACCACCGTAGGGCAACGGCATTCTTACTTGACACTATCTCAGGCTCCTGCTTTTGTGGGCTTTTCTATTTGCACACAAAGCAGTTTTCCACTTCTTTGTGGGGATGTTCATCGGCGTCCAGGAGCACTACAGAGAACACACAGTCTCTCTGCCAGCGATTAGAGTGACAAGAGGGCCACTTCACCTCCAAGATTTAGAATAAAACAAAGAGCACCGGAGTCTTCACATTGTGCCAAGAATGAAGAACAGTAACAGACAGGAGCAGAGGACAGCTCCTGGAGCCAGCCACAATCTTGCTTAGGCAGTTGACTTTTACAGAATTTAGGGCCCTTCTGGCCAGGGAATTTTCACAAGAGACAACTGGAAGGACGTTCGGTAGCGCAGGCCTCCGCCAAGGCAGAGAAGCGTAATTGTTTGTCCGTCTACTTACTCGCTAGTATGCTAGATGATTTTGATCGTGGGTGATCTATGCAATATATATACATTTGTGAAAATAAATTCTTCGGGCAATTCACAATTATAACCGCAATTCAATGTTTGTCTGTCGTCCATATGCCACCATTCTTTCAAGGTTTCATAGAAAGCACATTTTTGCAAAGTCCTTTTAACTCAATATATTCTTACTGGAAATGTTTTTTCACTGAAAAAAGATAAAGCCAATGGTTGCTTTGGCTGTTAATTTCCACAACTACAATGTTTTGGATAATGATCAAACATCTGCATAAATGTCGAGCTCCAGCCTGAAAACCCCAAGCGCATGCAGTGAAGCTGAAGGAAAACAAAGAAAATACTTTAAGGCAGGATGCCATATTTAAAATATTTTAAGACCCTTTTAAGGCCACTTCTTTCAAATTTAGGAAGTACTGCACTAAATATGGCAATTGAAAGTTAATCATTTTAAATATATTTTAATAAAACTGTTATATGCCATAACAAATGATTGATGGAGGCTCTGCTCATTCACATCTCTGTTATGCAGATTACAATTTCTGAAAACTTCTTCTTACCCCACTTATTCTTAGCCCAAAACAATAACCTCTCAATTGGACACAACGAGGCATGTAACGGTGAAATAAAGTAGAAGTAAAGCTCGAAATATGTTATTTGATTCTTCGGAGCAACCGGGCTTGTGAGAGCACACGAGGTGTAGCGTGAGCATACAGATGTCAGGCCTCCGCCGTCTTCGACTCGTATTGTGCATTCAAAGCACTCATCCAGCAGCAGGGTCAAGGCAACGCTGCCTGCAGAGGTGAAGGCAACATGACCCGCCTCTCCCCAGTCCCCTTGCCCGCCTCCCAGCGTCTATTAATCCCGGCATGTTTATTACCGTCACTGTATGCTCTTTTTTTTTTTTTTTTTTTCCTCTCTCTCTTCGGCTCGCTCAGTCCAAAGGCCTTTGGCTTCCCACAACTGCTCGCTAATTGCCACCGACATTGTTTGGCCTCTCGCTGCTTTAGTTTGGGACAAACCCCTCATTCATGCGGAGTGGTCAGCTCGTTAAGGACCCACAACGCCCGCCTCCTACATTATTTTTTTTTTTACTGACCTTCTTAATTAACTGGTAAGGCGCTGATGGGAAATTTGCACACAAAAGCCTGGTGTCTAGCCCGCTGGCCTCCCACTAGCCAAACACTTCATCCCCTTCCTCTAGCCCGCTACTGTCTTCATCCGGCGCTTTACAAACACAGGTCATTGTACAGCGGCGGGAAAAAGAACAAAGTGATTCAGTGCACACATTCAGCCCATTTGTTCATTCTTTTTTACACCACGAAACCCTCCTGCTCGCCACCCCCTCACCCTCTTCGTCTTCCTCCCTACTTTTCTTTACAGTGTTCCTCATTAGAAAGGCTTATTTGGAAGTGCTTCACTGGTGATACACTCTTTTCCCTTTATTTACTTGTATTGCTATTATTCTAGCTATATCTTGCCCATTCGTCATGGCTGTGGTTTATTTTGTTTTTTGGTGGTCCCCGCCGATGAGAGCAGTTAAAACGAGTGCCCTCCAAAGGGGCGCGCTGGAGAATGCTCAGGGGCAAAGGAGTGTAAACAGGTGGAGCCTCTCCATTATATGGCTCCCCCCAACACCCACCGCCCCCCGTGCACTCTGCCTCAGTCTGTCCACGTACGTCTTGCTGTCTCGCCAGCATGCACATGCAGGCCACTGTAGAGATTGAACAAGAAATACTGTCTGAAATAAGTGTATTTTCGGAAATCGGGTGTATCCGACTGTGCCTTTTGTGCACGTCACACTGCTCGTCGTGTGATACAGTTGTAAAATTAAAGCCCACAAGCTAGCGAAAATGATTGAATAAAAAAAAACAACCATCTTTGGAGGGGAAAAGACCGAATGAATGAGACAGAAGAAGAGCCTACAACTTCAGAGAAAAAGAAAGCTGCGTTCAACCCTTTATATCAACCAATACATTGAAGCCAATCACAAACCCCATAGGTATTTAGATTATTAAGTATTCGTCACATACTTCCTCAAACATGTCTGCGGCAATGATTTGTTGTTAACACACTGCGTTATATGATAACTTTCGACCATTGGTGAGATTGGCGTTACTGATCAGGTAGAAGGAGCCTTCGCCGATGTTGGTGGCAATCAAGTGGGTCGACGGGATCTTGAGGATAGCAACAACAAAGAAGATAACTCACTCGGTGCAATTAATGTGACTTTTCTCTTCCTTTGAAGGGTAAGGGTTAAGGGTTAATTTCAGGCTCAGTTCAAGAGACTGTAGTTCTCGTAAACTAACCTGTTATTAATTATTGTTCACAAAGCATAAAGCTTATCATTTCAGTAAATTATGCAGTTATGTGGAAATTTTGGACTTGTCTGTTTTTGAAGTTTGTACTTTGTTTGTGTTGCGATGAAATGACATCAAAGACCTCTTTGAAAGACTTTTTCATTAAGCTCGATTTTCTTCCAAATTAGCCTCCTAATTGCTGAATTTGCATTTACTCAGAATACCCTAAATAACAATTATTAGCTTAAACCTGCAAACCAGGATTTCACTCAATTCACAAACAATGGAGCCGTCTGCTTTTGCAATGGAACTCTTCGAATATAAATTTTGTTCTAAAGACATACACAGTTGAAAAGCTTTGGGGCGATTGGAATCACTATTTTTGTAGTCATACAGTATGCCCCTGCCGTTTTCTTTTTTTCTTTTTTTTTTAAATGCATGGAAATACTGCAAAAAATATAAAATATTACCAGAGTGACTATTTTATACAAAGTTTATCTTCATCTTATCTATGTGGGGTGTAACAGCATACATTTATTTAATTTCTACAATCACAAAATATGATTTAAAAATTGTAAACATTACATTTTAAATATATGACCTATTGAGTTGGCGTATATGGTCCTGGGGGAAAAAAAATAAAGAAATACATTTTTAAAAAACGATTATTTGCTTTCTTAGTGTGCTCGACTGATAGGTCGAGAGAATAGTTAAAGGGCTAAGAGACAATAATTAGCAGTCCTACTTAAAATACAGGGTTTATCGCAACAGTTGATTCTCACGCAGCAAGCCCCCAATATGTGGTGACAGGGTCGTAAATGAGCCAATGAAGCCTTCAAAACTTCTGCAGCACATAGAGACAGAGCACTCAACATTAAAAGACAAGCCTGGGCAAAATTCAAGGCAGAATTATCCAGACATTGTCCAAACAATTGCCTCCATTTCCAACACCCTTTCTTTGTTAAGCAGGATTTTCTGCAATGACTGTGAATGAAACAAAATTACTGAGCAGACTGGACACAAATGTCTGTTGTTACCTCAAGATGAGACCAATGGAATCGATATCTCTGAACAATAGCGACACGCATATCCAATACTGATATGGCAATATCACAAAATATCACTGTACAGTATCAGTAGACCAACTTCAAATATAAATACCACAATAATCACAAAGCATTGATATTAGTGTACAGTATGGATACACCAACATAACAGTGATACGTGATATCGAAAAATATTACTGTATAGTATGAGTCAAAATCAAATATAGATACTGCAAAAGCACAAATAATAATACCACTGTTGTAAAACTGACATCAAACATTGATAACGGGACATCACAGTGATCCACACATAAATTCAAATCAATACCGAAATATCAAATCATTGTACAGTATTGATAGACCAGCAGCCATATCACAAAATGTCACTTTACAGTTTCGGTACCCTAAAATCAAAGGTAGAGACTATCATATCGCAAGACATCAAATATCAACACAACACCCTGATACCACATATCAATAGCAGTGTTGATACACCAACATAAATTCTTGACATGTTGATATAGCCCAAAATTTCGATATCACTTGGCAGTACTAATTCACCATTAAATATCCGTACGGCAAGATTGGTGAATGTCAGTATTACTGAACAGTATAAAAACACAATCATAATATAGAAGCTGCAAAATATAATTGAACATTAACCATTATGCAATACAGTATTCATGTTTTTTGAACAACCCCCTTTGTACCTCGCTGTGTTGTGATATTACTATTCTCAAAAATAACTTCATAGAGTTTTGTAAATTACTCTGACTCCCATCACTAGTGTATTCTTGTAATTGTTCCAAACAACATTTCTTTTAGCTCAATCTTTCCCTGTCCAATAACCCAGATATTGTTGGTAATACACAGGTTTTCTTTTTAGTTTGTCCATATTTAGACTCCTGCAAATGCTTTAATTTGTGCATTAGAATATGCAAATATAATGTGTCTTCAATACTGCAAAAGACATTGAATGTAAATGTGCACTTACAACTGAAAAGGACATATAATACACTTATTACTGGTTTAGGGTTTATACATTTAAGCCTTTTTGCAAACTTAAGAGACACCAGATACCAGTTCACCACGCGCACATTAAAACCCAAGTATTTTCAAGTATTTTAAGCACCTACAGGGACCCTACATATGTTCATATACATAGTCGTATAATGTGCATGACGTGCACACCAGTCTTCCTTACCTAAACTTGTGATGATGTAATACTTTGCGGCAGTAGGACGGGGTGCAAGGGTGGTGACAGTAAGAAAAAGAGAAAGTAACTTCTGTTCGCCTGAGGACTACTCTGTAGCCCATCTGTTGAAATTGCTCCACATATTGTGACCCAGATACAGATAAGGGAGAGGGAAGAAACTTCAATCTCAGGTAGTACTACTGGCTTCAACCAAGTTTGACACTTGTCTATTCATTTTACTGCTCCAAATATATACACACACACACACACACACACACACACACCATTGTTACACAACCACACAAAGTATCGGGCATCTATTGGAAGTATGGCCTGTATCCTCAGAATTTCAGCCTCTCGACAGTAAATATCTGATTTCTGTAGACCTCCATGGAATATCAAATATCTGTACCGTTCTATCACATATCAAAATCACTGTGCAGAATCAAAACATGAATGTTAAATCTCTATGCTATGATACTGCCCACGTTAGTAGCATGATGTTAGCATTTTGTGCTGCACTGTGATTGGTCAATTTTGGGGTATGTGGTGACGCGTACATACAGACCACAGGTAACTACATGGCCTATAAACATGTTTATTTGAAATGAAGGCAATGATTTGAAGACGGGTGGAAAATGGCCACGCATATTAACCGGGATAAATACCAAGCCGTCGACCTCCGCTTCCCCTCGATTGCGTTGCTTTTCTTTGTGCGCTCACTTCGCAAAAGCATCGCCGCGGCTCTCATTCATCTCGCCCCTCTACTTCCAAGGACCCGTCATTGTCCCGGGAAGATGCCGAAGCTTTTTTTTTTTCCTTCAAAATTCAAAGGCAGCATGGAGGGGTGGGGTGGAAAAGATTAAATGAGATATCTTTTTGCCTGAATGCTAAGAGAGAAAATGACTGTTGGAGTGCCTTTGAAGAACTCCTATATGACCTTCAGAAGGAGGAGCAAGGACACCAGGTCAAGTGGAGCACTCACGTAAATACAGTAAAATGTTTACAGTACATATACAGTATATATAATGTTTGGCCAAGAATAACATTCATTTTCCTTAGCAAATTAACTCAAATCAACTCAATTCACACCAAGCAGCAGTTTGGCAGATTTTTTCCCAAACAAATAAAATAAAATAAAGAGGCTTCAAGCTGTTCCTTTTCTTGCCTGTAGTGAGCACCCTTGAAGATGAAAACACTGAAACATCCATAAAATCAAGACAAATATACATATATATATATATATATATATATATATATATATATACATATATACATATATATATATATACACACACACACACACACACACACACATATATATATATATATATATATATATATATATATATATATATATACACACACACACACGTGTGTATATATATATATATATATATATATATATATATATATAATAATTTTAAAAAATTAGGAGGAGGAAATTATGTCATTTTAACACATTTTAATCATGTACAACCGATGTACATGTTCAAATTAAGTAATTTCAAAGGACTCTTTTTATCAGTGCAGTCGCAGCCATGCGCTACATGTTCGGGCGATTCGTCCACCATCCCCAGTGTCTCTGGTGCCACAGACGCGGTGGATTCGTCCACCATTTCTGGCGTCTCCTCCAGCATCCCCAGCGTCTCTGACACAATTACGCTCCAACAACCGGCTGCTGCTGCCCGCCCGACTGGCCGTGTCCTCACCCGTGCACACTGATAAAGAGTCCTTTGAATTTACTTCATTTGAACATGGATATCAGCTGCACATTATTAAAATGTGCTGAGATGACATTATTTACCCCTCTTCTTAAAAAAAAAAAAAAATAAATGTAATTTTAACATTTTTATCCTGTTCAACCAATGTACATGTTTAAATTAAGTAAATTCAAAGGACTCTTTTTCAGTGAATGTGCTAGAGTCAGAAGAAGATATTGTGAGGGCAATAGGCAGCATAAATGATGGGCTTGATCAATTAATAGGTGTCCTCACAAATATCAGTGACTCTTTAAATACACTGGTTAACAAGTGAATTCTGAGTCTTTGCCTCTTTTAGATCGTTGAAATCAACCAGGGCTTTATTTTGACACCTATGGCATAGATAGATGAACGAAGATACATTCCATCCATCAAGCCATCTTCTGTACAGCTTATCCTCATGAGGGTTGTGGGAAAAGATACATAACTTCTAGTAAATAAATCTTTTTTAGACCAATTAAGTGAAATTGGAGATTTTCTCACGACACACATGATAAATTCTCACTACTCTACTCTAGAAACAAATTCAGTGCAGCTCAGCCACTGTCTAGCAGACATCATGAATGGCAATTACAAATACATTCATCATTCATCATCAAAACCAGGATTTATTTGGGGGGGGTGCAGTTTAAATGCAACAATTAGGTGCCATGAAGCACCTAGCGCTCGTCTTGTATCCCCTCCAGATATCAAATGAAGGAGAACCCTCCAGGTAAAAAGAAGTACAGCACAGACGACACTGTCATAATCACACGGCCCTACGCCGCCTTCCTTTTGTCAGCCGCTCCGTAGCAATATTAAATTTTAAGTGCGAATGTGATTATCGCGTAGCATCCATTTTTAATGGACTTTGCCTCTATGTGTTTTTGCATGCGGCGAGGCCCAGGCAAACGGGCTGACTCAGGCCCCTTTCCTGCTGATGGCGCATATTTTCGCATACACGCGCCGCTTATGCCTCGTTCTCATCCCCAATGCTCTTCCCTCCTCATCCCTCCATCCCTTTATCATCCCGCATTCCGGGTTGGGAATGAGGGGCCGAGGGGATGGAAAGGCTGAGGGAGGAGCCCTCCATAGGACTCGCTAGCCGGGCAGTTAGCGAGGAGCCACGTCCTTCCTGTCCTCTCTAGAGAGGAAAGCGAAAGGGGGAGAACATTTAAAAAAAAAAAAAAAATCAAGTCTAGAATCTGGATAACTTATTAATGATTTTAGATTTACAACGAGGTCGGCTACGGAGGAAAAACTGCACGTACTCAGCGCCAACTACACCCAGGACGTATCGGAAAGATAAAATATGCTTCTTTTACGATATTAGACGGTTCCTTCGGGATTTGCCGATGTTGCACCAATCCTCACAAATTAAGCACCAGCTCGCAACGTTGTCAATTGGCCGCAACTTTTTCCGGCTTTAATTAAATGCATGCGGGAGTAGCGAGCAAACTCGCAAGTCATTTGTCTCATGTATTTTAATTTTGTTTTACAGTGGTTAAAGTCGCTTCACAGTTCTCTGACAGTTAGAAATGTAAAGTGAATCAGAGATTTTTATGTTTAATACATTACATATTTGGGGATTATTGCTGAAAATGTGCAAACACTGACAACTTAATTGTGGACATACAGCAAAATGAAGTCTGACATGACAGCCAGTGTGCAGGCAGGGGCTTCGGGTTGGCGTGCTTTAGAGTGCCTCGTTGTAGGAATTTGGATAAGCCCCACAACAATGCATTTGGATATATTCCAGCCATCTGAAGCTTTAAGCAGATATATTTTCCCAGTTTAAACATATAGTTATGTGTACGCATTAAGGATGCTAGACGAAGTAGCATTTCCAAGTTGAAGTAGTAGTATTTGATTGACAGTTGGGGGACTGGTGTGATATTGGTTTGGCAGGGTTGTTAACAACACTCTTCTCTGTGGTGTGTCAGATTTACAGAGAAATTAATTCTTACTTTACAGGGGCCTTAAACATTGCCTGTATACTTAATAAAGCCTTTATGATGACGACAGAATTAAAAGATTAAAATAAAACACTTTACAATACAGTAGTTTCAGTGAGGAAACTGCTGCTAAATTAGAACATTTTGGAAGACAACCAGCCATTACAGTATGTAGCAGTTTTCACCTGCCCTTGGTCAAGGATTTTCAAACGACAAGATAGAGCCTAATGAGTCCCTACCATATATAACACCTTGTCGCGCTGTAAAAAAAATGTTCCCTCCCCTCCTATACCGACTTACTGTAATAACGAGGAAGAAAAAAATAAAAAGCAGGGGGGAAAAGCAAGAGTTTATGTGAAATCACAGAGTGGATGTGATAAGGCCTGGAAATTAAACCGATATACAGTCTGTCCGGTATGAAAATCAATAGCGTATTATGATGCGTGGGTCCACACGGAGTGACGGGTGAGGCCTAAATGCATATATATTCATAATAAAAATATTGAGATATATTATAAATAAATAAAGGGGGGAGTAAATACCAAGCATGGCTTTTATTAGCTGCCAGTCTTGCGCGGTGCCAATATGCGCCGCGACTTGGCCGTCCGACGCCCTAACTGTCCGATGCCGGATCAAATTAGAGAGACTGACAGGCAATAAGAAATTGGCGAAGTTAAATGTTATTGCTGCAACCCGCCACTCTTTGAATATCACAGCCAGTATGTCAGCAGGTGGAAGGAGAGCTGAGGTAACTTTTATTAAAGCAGAGCTAACCCTTTTCACTCCCGCCACTGATTATTTCGCACTGCTATATTGTGATAAGCGTTTCACCCTGACACTGACACATGCCAAAGATGCACAAGCTAGTGTTATTTCGTTCGCGAACGTTTTCGTTCAAAAGAACGCGTCTTTTTATTGAATGTACTGAACTGAATCAGTTTATAAAATGATTCGCTCATTAAGCTTGCCCACCGCCGTGAGCGAAACATCTGGGAGCGGAAACGGAACTTCTGTAGCGGTCTGTCACTCACTCCTGAATTATCGGCGAATGACCAATGAACAGCCAACATCAGGCAGCACCTCGCAGGTGGCTGAGGGTCAAACTGAATGTACTATTCAACTAATGTACCAAAGGGAACTGAATGCACTGATGAACTGAAAGTCAACTGAATGCACTGTCAGCCACGAGTGATTCATCCGTTGAACTTCTTCGTTCGCGGTCTGCTAAGTAGCGACATGCTAGTACGTATGCAGTGAACTGTTCTGCCATGAGTGATTCATGCGGAAGTTCTCTGCGAACTAGTGCGATGAGTGATTTGCTCGCGCAAGGAATGACGTACTTCTCAGGCGAATGTACTCCTGAGTGATTTTAACCGTTCGTTTTCACGGGATAGCTTTCACGAGCAGCCGTTTCTCAGAGCTAACGGCTGATGTTGAGTAAGTCAAACACATGAAAACAAGCACACACACGGGGCGTGGATCGAACGGTGTCTCCATAATTTTAACAGGCTACGCATAAAGTCATGAGAGGACAGAAGCCCAACATGCGAGCTGGATTCGCCAGTGAAAGGCAAGTTGAAGCGGCAGTAGCAGTGAGTTTAGGGGGGAGATTTATTTGAAAAGATTAATAAGAAATTTAAAATAACGTATATTTTTATACGTACATATCTTCTCTGTCTACTACAATTTGTATTGTTTAGTATTATCACTGTAATACTGATTCGCAAGTAAATTATACTTTTATACTTTTTTTTGTTTGTCAAGTGTTGTTTGTCTTATTGTTTGCTTATCAGTGGAACAAAACTAATTTAACAACCAGACATTTTCACATACACTTTATTTGTTGATTTGACCGGCATGTGCGTTCGAGATCGATCAGGCCTACAAGAGACTACATCATATTATATTAATTGTATATAATTGTACTGTATCAATAAATATTATACAAAAATAGGGACGTGATTCACAACAGTGGGATTTTTTTTTCTTTTTTCAGTTGAGCTCAGATGCGCCAAAGGAGAATTGCGGCGTACTGTCACTCATTCTGAATTCCAGGCGGATGACCAATGAGCAGCCGGCGTCAGGCAGCACTGCGCAGCAATGAACTTAATGTACTGTCAGCCACTGGTTATTCCGTTCGTTGAACGTCTTCGTTCACGATCCGCCAAGAAGAGACGTACTAGTACGTATGCGGTGAACTGTCGTGCCATGAGTGACTCTGGCGGAAGTTGACCGAACTAGTACGATGAGTGATTCGTTCGCGCAAGGAACAATATATGCAGTGAACATACTCATAAGCAGAGGTAGGTAGAGTAGCAAAATATTGTACTCAAGAAAGAGCAATGTTACTATAAAATAATAGAGTAAGAAAGTACTCAATGAAAAAACTACTCGAGTAATTTGTGAGTAACTTCTGATTTTTAATTTTATTAGTTTTATTTTTTTTAGATCAGAGCATGGACATCTAATAAAACATATATAAAATATATGGGAGTCGACACACCCCTGCCACCATTGAAATTTTAAACTGCCAAAAAACCAACAACACATGCACTGGGCCCGAAAGCAGGGGTGTCAAACTCATTTTTGTCACGGGCCACATTGTAGTTATGGCTTCCCTCGGAGGGCCATTATGACTGTGAACCCATATAAAATATTATCTCATATAATGACATATACACAACAAATTGAGGGATAATGAGTCTGAGGTCGACACACGATTTGCTTTCGCAACCCACATAAAATGATGTTGCAGGCCGGATCTGTCCCCCGGGCCACCAGTTAGACACATGTGGCCAAAAGAAATATTATTTGCTTTATTCATTTAAATTACTTCATGAAGAAGCTGTTTGCTGAACAGACTGAGTTACTGTGTATGTGTGCGTGTGCTAATTTTGCCACATCCACTGCTAAAACAACAGCAAAAACATCTGCAACTTACCGCAAGGTGTTTTCTCAAGTTAGAAGTGGGCTGAAATATCCAAGTTTGGGCAGTCACAATTTAACACAATTTAAGAGCTGCATGACAAAGCTGTTGTTTTTTGGACTGTAAACACACTCGCGCAGCTTGTTTTTTTCCCCCAAAATGAGTCATTTTGATTGGCTCGCCAAGGCGACATGCGCGGCTATGTGACTGCCTTGTGTCGTCTGATTGGTGAATTGGAGTCAACTGACATTACTGTTCACGTTTGATTGGCGCAACGGGCGCCCGATGCGGAAGTCGAAGATGGAGTCTAAAAATAGACACGCAGACGCAACGATGGATAAATAAAAATAGCGAACGGCATGTCGAACATTGTAACGGAGTAAAAGTATCGATCCTTCTTCACATAAACACTCAAGTAAAAGTAAAAAGTACAGTGCATTTAAAGAACTCTGACAAGTACAGTTTAGCGAAAATGTTACTTGAGTAACTGTAACGGAGTAAATGTAGCGCATTACTACCCACCTCTGCTCGGGTGGGATGCTTTCACTAGCATCCGTTTCTCCAAGCTAACGACTAATGTTGAGTCAGTCAAGCACATGAAAAAAAGCACATATATTTAAAATGTATATAAATAATACATGTATATATGTACACATACATATCATCCCCTCTGTGTCTCAAATGCAATTATTAAAGATTTTTATTTAATAATTATAATAATAATACATGAAACTTATGTAGCGCTTCTCAAGACACTCAAAGACGCTTTTCACTAATCAGATGACAATAACAGAAAGGTGAGTGAGCAGGAAGCCCGGGTGCTGGTGTCAATGACGCCGGCCACCGCGGTAGAATGCAGACAAGTCTCGCTGGCGGGCGAGAGCCTGTGGGGATGTAGAAGGGACGCAGAAGGGTATGTGCGGTAGCTGAGCTCGCCGCACGGATGTTCACGAGCTAGGACCGAAGCAGGGTGTTCGAGAGCTTGCTGAGAGAGAGATAGGTAGGTGATAGCTTAAGTTTTTTGTTTGTTTGTTTGTTGTTTTTCTCCAGTCTCCCTTGTTTACAATGAATGACAACAACAAGGCATGGTCCTTCTGTGAACGTATTGAGTGAACGTGAACCTCAGGGCTGAATCATGAACTAAATGAGGAAGCACATGAATGATTCTGTGAAAAAGAACTGAACGATTCTGTGAACTAATCTTTTGAATGAACTAATTCTACTGATTCAGTACACTAAAATGAACTGCCATGCACATCACTAGCACAAGCTATGAATTGTAATTTGTCTCTGCTAAAAATAATGCTAATAATTTTGTTATTATAAGCAAAATAAATCACAATTGTTGAAATTAATAGAGTGAGTTTCTTGGCTGGTAAAGTCATGGCATCAATACGTCTGCATACGCCTTTAAGAGACGTGGAGTGTTTTCAGTTGGACTGTCGCGGCACTAATAATTCTTGACAATACTTTGAAGTGTGCAGAGGATTAGCTCTGAGCCTCAGCAAATACTAGATCACCACACCATTGGCAAAATATTGTGCCAATATCAAATTGCAAGTTACACTCACACCTTAGTTTTTAGTCGTTGCCTAGGAATGTCACAATATTCACGATATTGCAGTATGACAAGTGCCTCAATATCGTCATGGTCCTGTCTCAGGGTAAAGCAATGAGACGGCTAAAGGTAGCCACGTCGCTTAGCCATGGTGTTACAGCGCTCCACTCCCTTATTAAAGTATATATGCTTCCGATTGGATGCGTAATCAGCGTGACCACGTCACAAGAAATACTGATGATAGCCTGACTGACCCATGTGAACAAAATGCTGCGTTTGGGTGTGGAAGTAATGAGGACAAAATGCTGCTTCACTGGCTGTAACTGGTTTATATAAGGGCCATACATTATTTGCCTGATAAAAAAATAAATAGCGCCAACAAATATGAATTGCAGGACACATTGCTCAAAGCAAATAGCAGACAATACATTTTTGAATGCATTTTAATATACAGAGATTTAGCTTTGAGCTTGGATCATGATTTTGCTGGCAGTACATTGCCCCAATTTCAAATTGCCAGTTTCTCAAGACTCACCCCTTCGTTTTTAGTAGTCCTTTAGCTATACATTGTTGACAGAACAGGGTGGGGGAAAGTCAATGGAGTGAGGTTCCCAAGGCTGCTAAAGTTAGCACATCAATGCAGCCGCTCTAGCAGATGAAGAGTGTTGGACTAATAGCAGACTTTATTTTAATGCATTTCAATATGAAGAGATTTACCTCTGAGCTTCCAGTAACACTTGCCTTTTTTCCGGTTAGTCAGAATAAATACGATATGGTGGGAAAATATGCAATCTAAACTACTGAGGAATTCCACATTTTCCTCATTAATATCAAGGAGATTTATTTTTTTCCTTTAGCGTATCCCCCTCCCATTGGCAGCATGAGTGTTAGCATCAGACCACACATGGAGTTGTGCTAAGCAGAACCAGTACAGAATCCATTCCACACATTGATGCATTCTGACGGCGCCTGGCTGCAAGCACACAGTTACTTTTCCAATGAATAGCCAGGGCCCATAGACCACTCAGCTCCCTCCTTCCCCTTACCGCCGTGATTGCTGGACTTCCCAGCAGGTCCACCTCTCATCCCCCTTTCTGTATTTCTGACCGGCTTCTTTGATGCAGGGCATGGGGCCCGCTCACCATTGTGAGGAATGCCTTCTTCCTTCTTAAGTTTTGTCTGTGTGCTCATCAGCCCCGTCGAGGACTCCCCTGCCTTTTCCCCCCGCAGCATACAGCTCTTTTTGTAGCCTCCAGGAAGGCCTTCATCTTGCACTTGTTTTTTGTCCCCCCACACCCTTACACCACCTTCCTCCTTCTTCCCTTCTGTCCTCTGCTGCCGATCATCAGAAAAAAGGCAGGAAGTGAACGCAGATGTCATAAGCAGCATCTGAGCTCAAGATAATCACAACTAGTGGCTGTTGTGTGTGTGTGTGTGGGGGGGGGGGGGGGACTAAAATACAACTGAAAATAAAAATAACGTGAAGCTACTAAATGTACCGACTTGGTCAGACAATGTTTTAACATTATAACAAGGCATAAAACTGTCATGGTCTGTTTGGGTTGTGTTTGGTTGTGTTTCACTGTTTTCCCTGTGTCCCGTGTTTCTCATGTCTTGTGTACTCATTTAGTTATTGTTCACTCCCTGTTCTCGTCAACCTTCTACATTGTGTCGACCAACCAGCTCCCTCCAGCCACTCGTGTCTTACCCAGATGTTCCTCGCCATCTCGTCAATTTGTGTGTATTTAGTTCCCTGGTTTCTTTCAGTCCTTGTTGGTTCATTGTCGCTGTCTTTGTCACGTCGTAGTCGCCAGTAGTGTTTTAGGTTTATTCAAGTCTTTCTTTGTTACTTTGACTTTTGGGACCTTGTTTAATTAGCTTTTTCCATGATCCTTGTTTGCCTTTGTTTTTGGAAGTAAATGTTTTTTTTGGAGACTCCTGCCTTGCCTCCCTGCACTTGGGTCCTCAAAAACCTCCCTACGAGACAAAAGCTACAAAACCAAACAAGAAAATACAATTATGTAAAGCTACTCATTTTCATCTAGGGCCGCAACTAACGATTATTTTAACAATCGATTAATTGTTCATCAATTGTTTACGTACATTGACGAATTGGATTAAAAAATGTTTTTTTTCCCCATTTCCATCCCTTTAATCAAGTGCAGAAAATGTACAAACAAAATGATTAAGATTCAGTCACTGGTTTGCGCTGTTATATGACAGAAAATGGACCAATGTTGGTCATTGTTTTACAAAGTAAAAGCAGATATTTGCAAATGTCTTATTGTGATTAAAAAATCATCAGTCTGGTTTTAAGGAGGAGTAAAAGAATATTATTAATATTAATAATTATTATTATTATTTTGAGAATATTTACTGTTGAGAGACTGAAATTGTAAGGACTTGGACAATTTCAAGTCAAACAGTGTCTAATTTATTAATCGATTATCAAAATAGTTAATTTGATAATTGATTAGTTGTCAATTAATAGACTAATTATTGCACCTCTACTTTCAAATACTACAGGTGAGTAAGTTGGCCTATTAATTTGGGGAGTTTAGATGATATGCCTGCGATTGGCTGGCAACCAGTTCAGGGTGTACCCCGCCTCCTGCCCGATGACAGCTGGGATAGGCTCCAGCATGCCCGCGACCCTAGTGAGGAGAAGCGGCTCAGAAAATGGATGGATGGATAGATGATATGCAGCATCATAGTAAAATATTAAAATCTTTACAGTAAGTTGATTTTGGTGAAAAAAATGCACAAAATGAGTTCTTGCACTGAATGTTGGTTTGCTGATCAGCAATTTTGTGCCACCTTTAAAAAGTAATTTGTATGCACGAGAGCCCTTTGCATTGGGTAAGGGGGGATTAATAAAATATAATAAAATAATTAAAAAAAAAAAAAATTATATCACAATATGTAGTTCATTTGTAGTTTGCTTCAAACCCTTTGTTGTTGAGGAGAGGATCATTTATACATGCATTTGAGTATGAACTATATTAAGATACTGTGATGTACATTGGTTCAATAGAAATAGACATATGCATATTTTGTCCATAATTAAAATGGCATTTCTGTCATACATTCAGTTATGCAGTGCATGGTCCCATGTGGACCCCTGATAGCACGCAAAATTGTGGCACCTTCCATCGCTGACGTTTCCCATCCCTGTCAAAGAGAATCCTTCAATCACACAAGGATGGAAACTTTCACGCAGAGATCTAGCAAAAAAATAGCCGCAATGGAGCTGGAACTGAAGGCTTATTCACCGGTGCCTTTTTCATACTCACTTTCAGAACTTTATTTCTATATAACTTAAAAGAAGTACCAAAAACGAAAATGTTCTGAAATTTGGCAGTAGAAATGTGGCTAAAGTCAAGTGTTTTATTTATTTATAGTGGTTAACTTCTCTTTGCACTATGACCAGTGAGAATGTTAAAAGGCACACAGCGCTTCTTGTCATCAAAAGTTAAGGTGAGGCATCAAAATTTACACAAATTCACTTAGAGGCGGTGTAAAAGGGTCTTGATTGAAAATGGTAAGGGGGTTAGATGCTGAAAATAATTTTGTGGTAACACTGCATCTGGGGATGGCGATTAGCAGCCAGGGCAGCTGATGGAGCAACTGTAAAGCTGACTTTTACTGTGGAGTTGAAAGCTCAAGTGTTGAAGAGTTGCTCAACATTTCGTGACATGTGAGTTAAGCGGCAGAAGTAAAAGGAAACCTTGTCCAAGATGCACATTGCTTTGTAGTTTAGCTTTGTTTTTAGGATTAGCATTCAGACTCCACAGAAGGCAGAAAAGTCTCCTTCTCGTTGTGCCGTCATTTTAACGGCTGAACATCAACTATGAGAAATCCATCTGAAAGGTAAAAAAAAAAAAACACACACCAAGAAACGCAACTTTCGGTGATTCTGGCTACAGTGCACTTGTGATAGTATTACAGTGGCACATTGGCTACCTGGCACCACCCACAGTTGCTGACATCAGCCTGAGAAAAATACCAGACAATAGTTGGCCCAGGACTGAGGGGCAAGAGGGCAGGACACTCAGCGCAAAGACTTGATGGGCCGTCTGGCTCTTGTCACGCTGCCCACTGGCCAGGTGGGGCATGTCAGGCAAAGAAGCCTGGCACGGGGAGGAGACAACTGGTGAAGTTGGCACAGGGAGGGAGCATAGCATTCTTTCACATGTGGCATTCAGTCAGGCGTTTTTTTTGTTTTGGGCAAGAGTGCCTACAAATGAGCCTGGAGTGAAGCGGCCCAACAGTGGTCATGGGTATTTACAGAGATTACCAGGCATTTATTAGAGGTAAGGTATTCATTAGGGTTATTATTCCAATGTTTACAATATATACAACAAGGTATACAATAGAAGTGCAACAAATAATCGATTAACAAATTAATCCATACTATTTTGATAATCGATAATTTTTTTCAAGGCGCTCTTCAACTCAAAATTGTCCAAATCCTCTGGTTTCAATGTAATGTAATGTATAACATTTAAAAAATATCTAATAAATCTTAACAAAAAAAGCTTACTTTTTTTTGTGCAAAATCAAAAGTGTGTCTTGTTTTTAGGAAATTAACAACAAGTAACAGTTTGAACTGTGTGCACTATTATGTTACAAAAACTATAGCATTTGTTATTGCTTTGGCTCCATCTGAAAAGCCCGGCCGGGAAAGAGTAGAAGTACTGTATGCGTTTTCACCATGACAGTTGAGTTACCAGGTTTGGGACACTGGCAAAAACATATGGCTCGCCAAGACAGCTGCAAGACAGAGGCTGAGCTGCACTGTGTTTGTTTGCAGACCAGATGTATGGCTAGAGTGCCATTAAGCTTCCTGTCCCGTACTTAATACGACCCTACTAAGGTTGTTAGGGTTGTTTATAAAAGACAGAGGAGAGAGAAGTTGTGTACATTTTCGTGTCAGAAATCGACATTGTGAGTGGGGGGAAAATAGCAAATGTGTGCGTTTGTGTGTGCATGTGTACTGTACAGTCGGGTGGGGTGGGGAGATACGGGGTTGGGGGGAGATGGATCACCAACGCTTGTATCTCCTCCATGGCCGGCCATGCCTCGGCAGCACGTCAGCAGCCTCCATTTACATTAGGGAGATTTAAGCTGTCCCAGACAATGGTGACAAGTCAAGGTGTTTCACTTTAATTACACTGGGCAAGGTCATCCCCTCATGCAGGAGGAAGACGAAGAGGAGGAGGAGGAGGAGGCTGTATTTACATTCTCATCTCCACCCCTCCCTCTGCGCTTTAGTACAGCACA
Organism: Phycodurus eques; assembly: GCF_024500275.1. Taxonomy (NCBI): domain Eukaryota; kingdom Metazoa; phylum Chordata; class Actinopteri; order Syngnathiformes; family Syngnathidae; genus Phycodurus; species Phycodurus eques. The sequence goes on along the minus strand of NC_084528.1, from coordinate 21,939,434 downwards.
ACACCATGTGCGTACATACTGTAAATAAAACATACAATGGGGAAATTTAAAGAGAGTGTTTTTTTTTTTTTTGTAAATAAACAATATGTTCTCCAATAGCAGCGAGTTCTGTAGCCAGTAATCCCTGGTGACAAAATAAATGCCAGCGTCAAGGAGCTTATATAGCCTTAATGACCATTCGCCTTTGAGGTGACACGGTGTATTACACACCTTTTGTATGACACCTATGCCATTGCCTTGTGTGCTTTTAGTCTGCCTTTCTCCCCCCTCGACAGCTTGCCTGTCCTGGGGCCATGGTGTTGTACAGGCCAAGTGACACATTGCGGGTTCACACACTGACTCTGCGGGCTCGTAAACACATGCCTGCCCACAGTGGTGCGTCGGACACTTGTGGATTTTACTTTGGCTTTTTGTGGCTTTTGTTTTTTTCGTGACACTTATTCCAAAAGAAGGAACAACAGCCTCAACACACCGTCAATAGAAGATGAAACAACAACATAATATTTTCTGAAAAACTAAATGTTGATGCGATGGTGCGCTTTCCTAAAAAGACAAACTTATTACTTATTTAAAAACAAGACTAAGTATCAATGTTATACATTCCTAAAAAGAAGAAAGTATACATGTTGCACTTTCCCAAAAAGACAAACTATTGATGATGTATTTTTCCTATGAAGAAGACACATTATTGGCGTTGCACTTTCCTAAAATTAAGACAAGTGCCTGACTGCACTTTCCTAAAAGTAAGCTTCATCTTCCTAAAAAGAATGTCTTCATACGTTCCTAAAAAATAAGAAAAATTATTGCTGTTACACTTTTTTCTAAAATGAAAACAGCTTACTTTGTTTAGAAAAAAGAAACTCGATGTTGTACTTTCCCAAAAAGAGGACTAACTATTGCTCAATATGGTTGTTGCTTTGATTTTTAGATAAGACAAATGATGAATTTCACACTTTCCTAAAAAGAAAAGCAATTGATGTTGCAGTTTCCAAAAATGAAGACAATACTGACTTTACAGTTTACAAAAAAAATAGAAACTATTGATGTTGCACTTTCCTAAAAAGAAGACAAAGTATTGATTGTTGCACTTCCCAGTAAAAAAAGAACTAATTACTTTTGTTGCAGTTTTCTATTTTAAAAAAAAAAGACAAATTATTGATGTTGCACTTTCCTAAAACAAAGACAAACTACTAACTTTGCAGTTTGCTAAAAATAAAAAAACTATTAGTGTTGCTGCACTTTCATAAAAAGAAGCCAAAGTATTTTTTAAGGAAATTAATGCATACTAGTGTAACTAACAGTTTGAGCAGTGTGAATTATGCTATGAAAACACCAATAAATACACTGTCCAATAATAAGCACAATTTGCAAAAATTTTTTGCACAATTTTTTTTTTGTCAATGTCTTTATGTCTCCAAAGTGTTCTGTAAATTGACTGTCTGTTATACTAGAGCGGCTCCAACTACCAGAGACAAATTCCTTGTGTGTTTTGGACATACTTGGCAAATAAAGACGATTCTGATTCTGATAAGCTACACACAGAAGAAACCATCCGATGAGCATACACCACAAGAGTAAGGCAAGTTTTTTTAAACACTGTCGGGAAAATTCTACAACTACAAAAGAAAACATTGATATGTCAAGCTGATGTTAGAAGCACTTAAAAAAAAGTCAACAAAATCTCACTTCAACCATGTGTGTTTTTCCCTCACAGTGATGTGATTTCAGGCTGTCAGTTTAAAGCAGCCTTACCTCTCTTATCAGCATCACAGGCTTTTCACCCGTAAAAACAGCAGTTACTCCAAAGGAAAAAAAAAACACACACACACACAAGGAGTGGGAGGGCGGAAGTGAATGGGAGAACGTAGTGGTGGCGTCGAAGGGGATGTTGGGGGGGGGGGGGGGGGTGTAGTTGAAGAAAAAGGAGAGAGTGTGAGAGAGTGAAAAAGAAGTAAATGCCTTCAGGGGGGAGTTATTAAAGAAGGTGCAAGCTGGCTGAGGCTTGGCAGCAGTTCAAAGGGGGCAGGGGGGTATGTGGGGGGGGGGGGGGGGGGGGGATCCCGTCCTCGCCCCCTTCCCCGGCACCCGAATGGCAGTTGCTGGCACCGCCGCTAAACACACAATGCCTCGTGGCAAAACCGTGTCTTTCATTGACAGACAAGGAGTGTGAAGGGGAAGAGGGTGGGCAAGCAAAGCTGGGGGAGGGAGGGGACAACAGAAAATGTAACGATTCCCTCCGATTTGACGTGGGGTAAAATAAAGATGAAGGAACTGAAAGAGGCGTTATCTCCCACAACCAATTGAAAGGAACTGCTAACGCACATGCTTACACACACACTCACGGTACATTTATATTAAAAAAAATTAAATGTAAAAAAAGTGTAATATGCATGCCAGGCCAATAGTTGGCGATATCACTCTACAAAAGAAACTATGTACATGCACTTACGTGTCACAACTGGTTAAGAACTGATCTATTGTGGTGGAGTGATGTCACTTTAGAGTGGCGCCTTGAGATATGATTTTAATTTGTTCCATGACCATGCTCGTGATTCAAAACACATATTTGAAATCATCTTTCCCCATTGAAATGAAGGGAAACGCCATTCATCCATTTCAGCTTCCCAAAAAGATTTGTAAAAGAAAGAAGAAAAACACTTTTTTTCTCTTGATCTCAGCACTACATATTCAGATTTCTGTAGTCCTCCATGAATGCAGACTGATTAGCTTTGTGTTTCAAAAAAAAAAAGACATTTGTAAACATGTGCTTTTACTTTGGAAAGCAATGATCAACATTTTTCCTATTTTCTAACATGTTCTGGATTAAACCAGTAACTGAATCATAATCAATTAATGGAAAAAAAATAATACGTTCATGCTATTACAAAAATAATTGTTATTGGCAGCCGTAGTATGAAGTGTATTGTGAATCATAGTGGTAGGCCAACATGTACCCAAGAAGTAGCTTTCAGTTTCAAAAAGGTTGAATACATCACTCCCTCTCGTGTGATATGGCTTGTTATTTATTCATTACACAATACCAAATAAACAACAGTAATCACTTAAAAAGAAGTATTCAGAAACAAAGTATTTTGGAATAAAGTTTCAAAATTAAATTTTTATCTGATTATTCAATTATTCAAATAAATAATTAATAGAGTAATCAATTCCATAGATATTCTCTAGCGGCAGCCCTAATCCAAATCTTTTCAGTCTATGTCAATAATCAAGGAATCGACCAATACATTTGTGCGGGAGTGGCTATCGACAACGTGAAAATACACCACACAACCAGGAATGGAAGACCAGTTATTTCATCACAATCGTGCCTGGCAGTGAGGTCAGTGACCGCAGATTAAATAAACCCTTTTAACTGCTACAATTGTGTCCGAATTTTATGGAATACAATTATGAAGAGACAACGTGCTGTTTCCCCTCTGATTTCTTAATGTAATGCAGTCATTTGACTTCAAACCTATGAACAGGTAGGGCTGCAGCTATCAAATATTTTTTGAAATCGTTCAATCTATCACATATTCCATCAATTAATAAACTATCGGGATATACATTTATTTTGCATTAAAGCTAATTGCAAATATTATTTTTTCATTTACTGTTCATTAACGGCGAAAGACTGGCTAGCACATGTGCCTCACAGTTCTGAGGACCGGGGTTCAAATCCCAGCCCCGCCTGTTTGTAGTTTGCATGTTCTCCCGTGCCTGGGTTGTTTTTTCTCCGGGTACTCCGGTTTCCTCCCACATCCCAAAAACATGCGTGGTAGGTTGATTGAGCACTCTTAATTGCCCGTAGTTGTAAAGGTGAGTGTGAATGGTTGTTTGTTTCTATGTGCCCTGCGATTGGCTGGCGACCGGTTCAGGGTGTACCCCGCCTCCCGCCCGAAGATAGCTTGGATGGGCTCCAGCATCCCGAGACCTTAGTGAAGATAAACGGTAAAGAATATGGATGGATGGATGGATGTTCATTAACCAATTATTGTTGTTCGTTATTATTTAATGATGAAAACGAAACCAAATACACAACACTTACTGGTAAGCAATATACACGTCAATTACAGGTTATTAATACTATGGCTGCAAACAATTATTATTATTTTTTAATTAAACTGATCAACAAAACAGTTGATTAATTTGATAATCGATTAGCTGTTTGAATAATCGATGAATTGTTGCACTTTTTTCAGCAGGTTTGTCGGCTTCAAACTCTTGAGCTTGATTCGCCTTCCAGTCAATAGTTCTTATTAATATATGGACGAGTCTCTAACATATGGGGAGAACACACAACATGGAGGCAACGTGTCATGTCACAGCATAGCTTAAAGTGAGATTCATGCATACAGTACATACCTAATTGGCAGCCTGTGGTAGCCATGACCTCTCCCCCACCTGAGCATGTGTGGCGCAAGGCCACAGACGTGCATGAGAAATCCAAACTCTTAAAAGGCAACGATAATGACATGTCTCATCGGAGGCTCAGAGAGCCTGCAGTTCGATGGATGGATAGATGGAGTGAAGTGGAACAATAGATACACTGATAAATGGGTGGTTGACTGGTGGAGCGGTGGACAGGTAAACAGTTGGAAAGTTGCAGTACTGGATGGAATGATGGATGCATGGATGGATAGATGAATGATTGGCAAATGAGTGGCTAAAATGATGGGTAGATGGATGAAAGAGTAGATGGGTAGATGAATGGAGAGATAGATGAATGAATGTTTGGATGGATGGATGGATATACAGTGCAACCCCGCATACCCGCAGTTTGGCACCCGTGGATTCACCTATTCATGGATTTAAAAATAATAATAATTATTATTATTTCTAAGAATTGTTCACTATTTGCTAAAGTACTGATTTTGTGAAGTGAGTTTTCTATCACCATAAAACCATAAAGAAAAAGAAGAAGCAAAAAAAAAAAAAAAAAAAGAAATCAGCCAAATGACGACTTAATAATGGCCGGGCGGAAAGGTTTATGACACTGGTGTCAAAGTGGTGGCATGGGGGCCAGATCCGGCCCACCACATCATTTTATGTGGCCCCCGAAAGCAAATCAAAATCGCTAATTGTGTTCTGGTGTAATACCATTGAGATATTTGCAAGCATTTTTTTGTTACCAATCCCCCTTTAAAAAGAAATGTAATAGATGAAAAACATGTTTTTATAGGCTTCTGATTTCAAAACTCATCAATGTGTTGCGTATACTGTAATTACAGTATATGAGGTAATCTTTCATTTATATAGGTCCACAGTCGTAGCAGGAAGTCATAACTGCGATGTGGCCCGTGACAAAAATGAGTTTGACACCCTTGGTTTATGAGATGGAAAGATTGTTGTCTGAGTGAATGCGTAAAGGAACCAACATGATGGCGCCATGATGTTGTGCATAAGGCCATTTTATTCCATTCAATTCTTCATACAGATTCCCAAAGAAACTATGGCAATATCATGTCCATGGAGGTTTTCAGTGTGATGTTTAAGCAAAATTAAGGACTTTGGAAATTGTAATGCAATACTTTATATAGACTTTTTGGTGTGCACGCTTTGTTCATTGTATCGTTTGAAATGAGTTGCTCACTTTTCTGTTGGTCTGACCTTCTTTTGGGCCTATAGAGTCACGAAGCATATTTTCCGACACTATGTACATGACACACACACACAAAGCGAACGCACACTTGTCAAGCCGCGGTCGACTCAGTCACGCTGCCACTAAGCTCCAAACAATGACCTGAATGTAATGACAGATGACACACAGGCTGCGTGGCGGCCAGAATCTCCACCCCATCTGTTACGTCTTGTATTATAGGAGGATTCACTTTTTTTTCCGGCAACAAAGCACTGAAAAAGTGAAAAATAAAGTTGACTAAGACAAGCAAAAAATACAAAATGGTACACCAGCCATGAACGAGAATGGAAGGGTAAAAGTGTTAGTTTTTAATGCATTTCCTTCAACATTTTCTCAATTAAAGGTCCTTTTAACACATAGCGCTACCGCTAATAGCATAATAGCGACCACAATGCCATCGAGTGGTGTAATGTACCTAAATCCCTCACCAGCATTTTAATGCTTTTATAATTGGGAGCCCACTTTTGGAGGTTAGTGGCAGTCGAAAGGCATTGTGAAATTATTTGTTAAGACGTGCATGCTGGCAATAATAGCCAGCCTTGGTGATAATGCGGGGCTTTTTGAAGGGGAGGAAGAAGGGGGGACACACACGCCGTTAATTGAGTTTGCCTAAAAAAAAAAACATTTTAAAACTCATTTCATTTTACCGTCCTTTTTGTGGCACATCGCACTTGGGGAAAGGGGGGCGAATTTCACATCCATTTGGAGGTTAATGGTCAAGTTTCAAGCTTTTAAATGCAGTAAAAACTACACTAAAAGGATTTACTCCAATTAATTGCAAAGTGTGCTTTTTTTCCCCCCTCTCCTCCTCCCCTCGCGCCACAACCAGAAAGCGTTCGAAAATTGCTCTGCTTATGGAAGATAAATGCCAGTTTTTGCCTTCTTGATGATGATCATTTGGCCAAACATTTTGCCCGTATTAAAACATATTCCAGGCGGTCAACATGTTAACATAAGATTTCAATACAAAGTACAAATGCACAGTTAAAGATAACCACAACTGTTTTAATACAGTTTATGTATGTACTGTATTATGGATCGGTATTTCATACTATGCAATATGTTTTAAAGTGCTACTCTTAATGGGATTGGAGCATTTCGCTCTGAATGTTCTTAACTCCTGTTTCTATGCCATAGCGGAGGTCTGCGTCAATTTCCCCCAGCCAACGTTATGATGTTCCGCTTCTTTCCACAGGGAACTGGTTGAGTGAAACAACAGCGCCTCTACTGACTGCGACACAATTAAAACTCATTGACGGATTTAGAAGTCAAATTTCTTTGTTAACTGGAACCATGACTATAAAACCAAGATACATATCATAATTATTTTTGCATACCATTACACACTTAACATGTACCCAAACAATCAGGTTCCAGTGATAAGGCTGAGGTTAAATATGACAAATGAAATTCAGGGACCATTTTTTGGCTCAACAACTACTTAAAAAAAAAAATTTTTTTTTAAATAAAAAAATAAAAAACTATGCAACCCCAAGAAAACCCAACTATGACGTAACAACTTTAAGAACTCCCAGTGCAACATCAAAATGGCCTGTCGATGATTTGTGAGTCCTTCCAGTGTTAACTTCCTGGAGGCATGTCTAAAGACTGACTTTAATGACTCATGCTTGGTGGCCACACTCGTCAGTAATAGCGCCTTGCAGGCTGCGACCAGGGGAACAAAAAAAAAAAAAAAAAAAAAAGGAGACACGAGCCACCAGGATTGAGTGGACCCGACAGACATTAGTACCTTTGCTTCTGGCTCGTATTGCATCTCCGTCAGCAGGCAAAAACATGTCCTCCATCTTCAAAACCACACCCCGCGGCACGCCGAAAGCACCTGCAGAGTAGTGATCTATCAAAAGCTAATGGCCAGAGTCGGGTCCTTCGTTCTGGTGGAGCGCTCAGTCGTACAAATTAGCAGAGGAATCCCGCTCGCTTGTAGGGTGGATAAAAAAAAATAAAAAAATAAAATGATAAAATGATATTAGGAAAGAAAAGGCTTCGGGGTGAGGCATTTACAGGAGCTTGTCAGATTTTCCTGGCAAACAAACAAATGAAAAGATTGTCCTATACTTATACTGATGGTTTAACCTTTGGTCACAATCAATCAACAAAGAAGACAACATATAAGACCACATAGACAAGTACCTTACAAGGCTGTAGTAAATTAATCACTTTAGACTGAGGGAAGTGGACATTAGTTCAAAAATAATCCATGTAGATATTCACACAATACCATTTCTATGAGATTTTAAAGATGCAAAGAAAATAAAAGCGATGATTACATTTTAAATATAATAGGTTAAAATATGCTGTACAAAACTGGATTGTTTGGTAAATATAAAAAAAAAAAATGGTTGGGTATGTTCCATGATTCTAAGGTCATGGTTTGGTTCACATTTAGTACAGCAATTGGCTTGGAACGCTGAACAGTACCTGATTAGAATTCAAAAATCATTCTGCCTTAGAAAATCATGATAAATCTACAAGATCCAGGGTTGAGTTGTCAATGTAAAAAAATAAAAAAAATTTTTTAAAACAAAAAAAAAAAAAGAAAAAACAGCTGAAAAGTTAGCTTGTGTATGTGAAGCTGGACTCGTTTCTTTGAAGGTCCTTAGATCAAGTAATTTCCTGTGTATATCAAAATTTCGTCTTTCCTCCTCACATGATTTTGGAGGTCGTTTTTTTTTTTTTTTTTTCCCTATACACTGCATTCTCCCCGTCGGAAATGCAATCTGGAAGGCTTTTCCGGAATAAAAGGCATAATATTACTAGAATTAAATTGTATATGTCAAATTCACCAGAGCAGGACTGCCTTCCTTAGTTAAAATAACATTTATATAATAATATTATGAACCTCCACATTAATATTATGAAAATACAACTATTCTTGTAAGATTACACTTTTTCCCCCCTCTAAAATAGTCAACTTTTTATTTCCTATGGAACTTAGGGTTACTCGTGGTAGTTATTCATGTATTTAGGTACTTTATTTTAACTTTTATGTGCAATACATTTGAATAGAATCATTATTTAGAGTATTTTCATTTTCCTTTATTTAAACACAATGTTAATGTTCAAATGGTGTGTCAAGTTTACAGTGGCTTACGATAAAATTAGATATACTTATTTTAGGAACAAAACCTGTGTCACGGTTCTGATGACCACTACTGTATTTTATCGTTCGTCACGATGGTGGTACTTGGAGAGCTAAGTATTTTTTTGAGGAGGGTACTTGAAAACCACTTTTGTATGTAATAAACACTCAAGTATTTGATTGAGTCTGGCTTGGGTTTCCAAACAAGGCGACTGCACTTCCTCAAAGCAGCAGCGTGTCACTTTAGTTAAACACACAGAGGACGACGGCGAGATCGTAACGCTTGTGACAGATGTGAGCCTAATGGCGCTGAGAAGGGCGCGTGGAGCCTCTCCAGCTGGTAATGGACCTGGCGCCAACTGCCCATCCGGGTTGGCAGCTTGCTCTAAACATGCCAGTCGAGGCCGGGGAGAGGGGGCCCGAGCCCCAGCGACCAGTCTGACGCCCCGGGGCTATCAGCTGCCACATCGTCACGGGCACCCCCGCCCACCACCCCACTCTTCTCGGATGGAGCCACTGAGGCATTTAATATCATGAGAAGGAAATAAATTTGATTCGAGATATACCCGTGAAAGTAATAACTACTGACATAATACAAATGAGCGCAAATACTATTAAGGATGTGATTGTTAAGATTAAACTTGGCATTTTGTCCCTGCAAGTTCAAGGAAGTCAGATTTAAGACATTTTAAGACCACTTTGACAAATGTAAGACCTCTCATCCTCGAATAGACGTAGAATGGTAATACTAATCATATTAATAGACATACTACTATACTACACATATCACAATATTTAAAAGAAATTTTTTGAAAATATGAATAACTGCATGGTTTTAAGGGAGCTCTTTCATGGCCACTTCAATTAATTAAAGAAATCTCTTTCACTTAATAGTGTGACCACTAGGTGGAAGTATGGGTTCCATATTATGTCATACTTTGGCTACACCCTAAAAGAATAAACATTTTAGTAGCAATTGTGGACTAATTAGAGCAAGGGTGTCAAACTCAACTTCACAGTGGACCAAAATTTTTAATTGGGACAACGTTGCGGGCCAAACTCAATATTGAGTGAAAAATCACTGCGATGTGCATGTTTCCCTTTCTCTTCAGAAATGTAGCGTTAAAGTTTATCATATGACAACAAACTTAAATTTTGCTTAAACACTGAATCTGGAATAAACAAACTTTAATTTAATAAACACAAGAAATCAAATTTGCAATAAAAGACATCAGTGGGGCGGCACGGTGACCGACAGGTTAGAGCGTCAGCCTCACAGTTCTGAGGACCCGGGTTCAATCCCCGGCCCTGCCTGTGTGGAGTTTGCATGTTCTCCCCGTGCCTGCGTGGGTTTCCCAAAAAACATGCATGAATTGGAGACTCTAAATTGCCTGTAGGTGTGAATGTGAGTGCGAATGGTTGTTTGTTTGTATGTGCCCTGCGATTGGCTGGCAACCAGTTCAGGCTGTACCTCGCCTCCTGCCCGATGATAGCTGGGATAGGCTCCGGCACGGCCTGCAACCCTAGTGAGGAGAAGCGGCTCAGAAAATGGATGGATGGATGGAAGACATCAGTGGTATTTGTTTGTTGTTTTGTATTTAAATAGATAACATGAATTCATCTGTCTTTCCATCTTCTATTTATCCATCTCAATTTCTTTTTGACAACAAAACAATCCAAAAAAATAAGAATGTCCTTCAATAAAAATCCAAACTATTAACAGTCCCTCCCTAGGAGTGGATAAAGGGCATTAAAAAATAATAATAATTCAATTATGTTATATTTGTTACAGCCACGGTGTTCCGCACATGACAAACAGGTCTGTCTTTTACTTTAGTGAACAGACAATCTGCCGCCCACCTGTCTTGGAAGTTTAACCATTTCCATCTTTCGTTTGGCCATTTTTGGGAATGGGAAATGTAAATTTGCTCGAGGAGACTGGGAGCATAGTTGCTAACGACTGCAACAGAAAGGGAAGGGGCATTCGCCGGTCAAGACTGCTGGGCCAACACACTAGCAAAGCATTCTGGGATTTGTAATATTACTGGCGCATGTGCTATGTACTGGCGGGCCAACTCTAATACACATTTGATATGGTCTTGCGGGCCAAATATAATTATCGTATTTTCACGACCATAAGGAGCACCGTATTAAAAGGTGCAGTCTCAGTTACGGGGTCTATATCTGTATTTAACACATACATAAGACGCACCGTATTATTGGGCGCAGGTATGGTAAAACAAACGCTACCTTAAAACATACGGTAGCATGCATGCACGCTAAAACAATGTTTTTAAAAAGGCAGCGGGAGCAAAACTGAGTTCGGTTGTACTTTATTGAAGTATTCAACAATGTACTCACGTTATTTTTTGATCAATCCTCATCCACAAATCCATCAAAGTCCTCATCTTCTGTATCCGAAAGGAACAGCTGGGCAAGTTCTCCATCAAACACGCCAGGTTCCCTCTCGTCATTGTCAGAGTCAGTCTCAACGCCGTGCGGCTCCTCAGAAATGGTGCCGGCTTTTTTACGAAAGCTCGAACAACAGTGCAAGCGGACACGATAGCCCAAGCATCCACAATCCATTCACAAATTGTGGCGTAACTCTCCCAGCGCTGCCTCCTAGTCTTAGTAAAGCTGTGTTCGCCATCTGTCATCCATCACTCCCACACCACTCACAACTTCACTTTGAACGCCCTGTTTACACTGATGTCCAGCGGTTGGAGTTCATTAATCCATTGCTCGAGTTGGTCTTCCAACTCGGGCCACCTCGCCTTGTTTCCGCGGAAACTCAGCTTCGTCTTCTTGACTTGGCGAAGCTCGTTTTCCTGCTTCCTCCACTTGCGAACCATGGATTCATTGATCCTGAATTCTCTTGCGGCTGCTCGATTCCCATGTTCCTTTGTATAACTGATAGCCTGCAGTTTAAACTGTGCTTCGTAAGCGTGTCTCTTCGTAGGTGCCGTTTTCGACTGCGGTCAAGCCAGCTTCCACTCGTAAAGTAGCAGTCAAGCCAGCCGCCCCTAATTTTGTTCATACTAGGCATTACGGTAATAGGTCGCCAACTCGTGGCGAAAGCCACCTTCAAAATAAAAGCTTCCCAATAATACGGACGTCAGTGCTCTTCGGTTAAGGAATGCAACCAGCAAAGTTAATTTGAATCCTGAGATACATTAAAAAATGTAGTTTATTTGATATCTTAGAAAAAATAAATGGTAAATGGACTGCACTTATATAGCACTTTATCTACATCATCACAGTGCCCAAAGCGCTTTACAAAGCCTCACATTCACACACACATTCATAAACCAATGGGCGACTGCTGCCATGCGAGGTGCTGCCAGGCCCACTGGGAGCAAATTAGGGCGCAGTGTCTTGCCCAAGGACACTTCGACATTCGGACAGTTGTAGCAGGGATTCGAACCTGTTCTATCTACTGAGCCAAAGCCACACCAACATAATCCCATTGGTATCGCAACACAAGTACAGATCTGTGTGACAGACCACCAAGGACTCCACTAAAAGAGGTTTGCTGAAGATCTGATATTATATTTCAAAATAAAAGTCTCAGAAAATTAATAAACTACATTTTTTAATGCATCTCAAGATTCAAATTAACCTTGCTGGTTGCATTCCTTAATCGAAGAGCATTGACGTCCGTATTATTGCTTTTATTTTGAAGGTGGCTTTCGCCGCGAGTTGGCGACTTATTACCGTAATGCCTAGTATGAACAAAATTAGGGGTGGTTGGCTTGATAGCTACTTTACAAGTGGAGGCTGGCTTGACCGCAGTCATTTTCGGGGGTCCTTACCCAAGCCGATGTTGTTTTACACAATGCACATACCGGCGCTATATACCTACTGGGGGCGTGCCTTTAGCGTCCTCCTTCATGCTCGCCCTTCCCCCTTTAACGGCCGAATGCTGTCCTCAGCCACGTCCGCTTTTCCTCCGTATAAGCAGCGTGTTGGCAGGAAATGCTCCCAGTCAGTCAAGTGGAGCGCTCATCACACAACATTTATAGATTTTGGAACTCGGTGCACACATAAGACGAGCCTCATTATAAGGCGCCCTGTCCATTTTGGAGAAAATTTAAGACTTTTAAGTGCGCCTTATGGTCGTGAAAATACAGTACAACGTGGGGCAAATTTTGCCCCGGGCCTGAGTTTGACATGAATTTGAGGTTTAGAATAAAGGGTTAGGCTTAGAGTTATATTTTAGGGTTAACGTTAGAGTTGTGGGTTTATGGTAAGAGGTTGGGAATTTAGAGTTAAGTGAATTTGGTCAGGGGGTTAGGCTTAGGAAATTGTGGTTAAGGTCTAGGGGTTATGTGGTTTAGGTTTAGTGGTTAGTTTGTATAGGGTTGGGGTTTTAAGGTTAGGGTTAGGAAATGGTGGTAAGGATTTAGAGCCAGGTGGTATAGGGTTATGGTTCTAAGTTTAGGTGATTATGGGTGAGGGTTAGGTGATTATGGTTAGGGGGTTATGTGATTGTGGTTAGTGGTTCAGGGTTATGGCTTTAGGGTTAGGGTTTTCAGGGATTTGGCATAGGGCCAGACTAATTACAAATATAAACTATGTTGTGTGCATATTAAGACTGAATATTTTGAATGTACTTATGGATTATAAAGGACTTAGATTTGGAAGATCTCATTTCTTTTCATTTTTGCTCACGACCTGGCAAGTATATTCAATCTAAACAATTTTCAAGTGAGGCCACAGATTTAGCTCAATACTGCTACTACTGATACTCTTATGCCTACTGGTGAAACTTGGCGAAAAACCTTCAAATTCACTTTTTAATATACGAGAACAGTTTTGCTGGTTTTAAAGGCCGGTGCGCACAATCCATAATTCAGGGCAAAAGATAAACAGATGGGGAAAAAGTGTACCAGTAATGCAAAACGTCCGTTTTTTCCAAACACTGCCGCCCAAGCAGGTATTGCTTGTCATAACATATTGCCATCCTCTAATTGGGTCATTTTTGATACCCCTGCCGCACGATGCCAGCATATTGATGGGAAGACATCAGGGTTTGCCAAGAGCTTGCGAGTGCCTCGCTGGCACCGAATCAAAGAAGGCACAAACGCTGCCCCCTAGACAATCTGGCAAGCCAGAGCAAAAGCATCCAAAAACATGGCCCCACAGCTCCCGCCCATACCATCAGGTCGTAATTGGAACATGGGCATTCCGCAGCATTTTCAAAGGCAGAATTTTAATCCACACGCGTGCTATGAAATTGGCCATTTTGTACCCAGCTTCCCACCTCCCCAAACTCACTTCTTCCTCCTGGTTGCAAGCCGTACGTCGGATTTAAGCACTGCAAACGCATCTTTTCTTAAGTGTCTCCATCGAGACCACCCTGTTAAATCGCCCCGGGTTTGACCACGGTGACTGCGAAGGCGGACACGGCTGCCTAATCTTCCCTCGACATGATACAGCTTGTTTGCCTGCCTGCGCGTGTCGCCATGTTTGTCGAGGATGCGGATGTGACCGGCCTTAAAAAACAAAAATTCAATTTGTTCGTCGCGTGCTTCTGCATAAAGCGCTGGTGGGTTTAAGGGTGTGGGTTGCGCCGACTGATGCTCGCGGCCACGCGTGGGTGAGCCGAAAGCGAAGAATCGCATCCCACTCTGTCTTCTCGGACTGGATCTTTTTAAATCGGAAAATGCTCCCAAAAAGTCACAACATCCGAACGGCGTAGCAGCTTTCATTTTTGCAGCGGCGTGTGCCTTCCAGCCAACCTGGCATTGACTGGTACACGAGTAAACCCACTCCAGCTGCTTTCTGACCGAGGGGAACTTGTTTAATTAACCACAATGCCGTTCCAAGAAAAAGACTTGCTTTGGCTCCCAGCTGTTGACCGGCCTGATGGAGATAGTGAGGGGACTGACATATCACCCCCTTGGTTGGGTCCAGTCCCATCCAAATCCCCACCCCCTCTAAAAAAAAACAAAAAAAAAAAAGATGGACTCTGCTTGTCATGCCAGGATGTATCACGCCTGAGCCCTCCTTCATGAATTAAACATGAGATCTGGAGGAGTTCTTTTAAAAAAAGAAAAAGACCCAGAGGATGTTTCTCTGCTCAGATTCACCCACGCTTTCCCCCCCCTTTCGTTTTTTTATTTTGTTTTTTTAATTTCCTTACCCACGACTCAGACTGACTCCAACATGGAAAAAGAATGAGGGGCAGGAAGGAGTGGGGATATTAATAGGCGCAGAGGTAAATCAGAAAACGATGGCCTCAAAGAGCCAGGTGTGGGTTTGTAAGCAGGCAGGTGTGGACGGTCTATGGCACGCAACTTCCAAAAGAGACTTCTGATGGTTGTCTAAACCAGCACTCCCCAACACAGTAGTTTCACGTGAAGACATTTTGACGGACCGACATAGAAACAAATAAAAATAAATGATTAAAATAAACAACATACCATTGTGTCATTACTTAGTGTAGTTATTTTAATTAGTGGGAGCCCTTCACTTTTTTCTCTTCAACCAGCCGGTCCCATCTTCGGGTAATCATTGTTTTTTTTAAATGTTATTGCTTATTCCCAAAACTCTAAAGGCTTGTGTTTCTTATTTGGGGTCCATGCGACAAAGCAGTATTGGCTTCATGGCCATTTGTAAGCTTTTTGCAACATACAGTATTTTGCAGAGTGGGTTTTGGTGCGTATGGGTCAATAGCAATCACCCCACACAATATTGTCTCTATTGCCGACATTGTCTGATGTCGTTTCGATATTGAGGCTGTTCCCCATTTCAAAGAAGCTCTCTAAACATTGCCCATTTTCGCCATCATGTGGGCTTACTTTTTCTCTCGGGACAGAGAAGAGCATTTTAACAGAGGATACACCTGATTTTCAAAATAAAACCTCTTTCAGACTAATGATCAGTGAAATATATATATATAGTGGTTGGAGAACCCTCGTCTAGAGTCTAGACCATTTCCAAAAATCTGGAGTCAATCCACTATCACTGTCAGTTTGAATGGTTTAATCTGCTCCTTAATAGCCAAGAACTTTAAAGCTGTATGAACACTAAAAGTTTCAGGTGACAGTTAAAGTCTACCAAAACAAACCCCAAACTAAATTGAAGTATGTAGACTATTAAATGACATCTAAATATGGTGTGTCAGGTTGGCATGTCTGCCTCACAGTTGAGAGATTCTTGGTTCAGATGACAGACTTCCTGTGTGGGGTTATTATCCCCATTTTTGTGTGTGTTCTCTCCAGGTACTCCAGCTTCTTCCAGCATTCCAAAATTATGTATGTTAGGTTCATCAAAGAATATGATGAACGTGAGTTTGAATGGTTGTTTGTCTACATGTGCCATGTGATTGACTGGGTTCCAGTCCAAGGCGTATCTCGGCCCTCGTCTAAAGGTTAGGTTAGGTTTTATATATATATATATACATATATATATACACATATATATATATATATATATATATATATATATATATATATATATATATATATATATATATATATATATATATATATATATATATATATACATATATACACACACACACACACATACATACTGTATATAAAATCATACCAACGTCCACATTCACAATAACAACCTCCACATTCCTTTGCTGGACCATAATCTTTGACCCTCCGGTCCCCCAAATCTAAGTCCTTACAGAGTAAGCCTATGTCACCCATCTTTGTAATCAAGGGAGTCCCCCAGCTTTGGTGGTTTATTGATGGCACTAATCATATATGTTTCACGCCGCAATGATTCACCCCCTGTCCAACACAAAGATTTGTTCACAGACAAATGACTGTTAATACACTGCAGCCAAAACAACCCCCCCACCCACCCATATTTTTGCCTACTTGTCAGCGTTACATTACTCCCCCAAGCCCTCCCCCCACCTGAGGAGGGTCGGGTCGGACCTGGCTGTAGGGTTGTGGGATTGGCTGGCTCCATGCTGAGATTGATTACCCCTTTAATCTTAGGACTGCCAGTGTTTCTCCAGGGGAAAAACCCCGGAGTGAAATTTCCTGCCATCATCCGGCCGCCATCGGTGCCACCCTTCCTCTGTCTTTGCGTCTACTCGGCCCCCCTCGGCCCGTCCCGCGTCACCTTCATCGCCTCTGTCCCTGTGCTGCCAGCGGCACTGAGGAACAACACTAAGTCACAGGTCCAGACAGGGCCACTCGCTCGCCGTGGCTGCCTTGTTCACCATATGTCACGGCAAATGGGGCTCCTGCAGACTCCACCATGGACTCGGCAGTGAGAAAAAATGTCACAGGATGAGAGGTGGAGGCCGCATAATTCGGGAGTAGAAAACAGACAATCAAGCTTTGGTTTAATGATCCTCTACAATCCCCAATGTGTCTAGTGCACAGTCGAAGTGTACACAGCAAAATAAATCATCTGTGGTTGACATTTTTGGACAGAGCACCACCAGACAATTGGTCATAAGTAATGGCATGATACCCAGTCAGCAGAGACACATGATGTGGGTTTTTCTTTCGTTTACAAAAGAATACCAATATGCAGGACGAAGAAACGAGGTTGACATGCCTCTGCAGCATTGCATGGACATCGCGGACATTGCCTCTGGATTGGCAGATGGGGAGCAGTGGTCCCCCTTTTTAAGAAGGGGGATAGGAGGGTGTATTCCACCTACAGGTGGATCACACTCCTCAGCCTCCTTGGTAACATCCATTCAAGGGTGCTGGAAAGGAGATTCCATCGCAAAGTCAAATCTCAGATTCAGGAGAAGAAGTGTGGTTCTCGTCCTGGCCATGGAACAGTGGACCAGCCCAGAGTTCCTAAAGGCTATGGATGTTGTGGGGCTGTCCTGCTTGACACGCCTCTGCAACATCGCATGAACATCAGGGTAAGTGTCTCTGGATTGGCAGACTGGGGTGGTGGTCCCCCTTTTTAAGAAGGGGGACCGGAGGGTGTGTTCCAACTACAGGGGAATCACACTCCTCAGCCTCCCTGGTAAGGTCTATTCAGGGGTGCTGCAGAGGAGGGTCCGTCGGGAAGTCGAATCTCAGATTCAGGAGGAGCAGTGTGGTTTTCATCCTGGCCGTGGAACAGTGGACCAGCTCTACACCCTCGGCAAGGTCTTCGAGGGTGCATGGGAGTTCACCCAACCAGTCTACATGTGTTTTGTAGACTTGGAGAAGGCATTCGACCGTGTTCCTCTTAGAGGGGGTCCGTTTGGGTGGCCTCAGTATTGCATCTCTACGTTTTGCAGATTATGTGGTTCTGTGGGCTTCATTAAGCCGTGATCTCCAACTCTCATTGGAGTGGTTCGCAGCCAAGTGTGAAGTTGTTGGAATGAAGATCAGCACATCCAAATCTGAGACCATGGTCCTGAGTCGGAAAACGGTGGTGTGCCCTCTCCAGGTCGGGGATGAGATCCTGCCCCAAGTGGAGGAGTTCAAGTATCTTGGGGTCTTGTTCACGAGTGAGGGAAGAATGGAAGGGGATAATGACAGGTGGATCGGTGCAGCGTCTGCAGTGATGCAGACTTTGTATCAGTCCGTTGTGGTGAAAAAGGAGCTTAGCCGAAAGGCGGAGCTCTCAATTTACTGGTTGATCTACGTTCCTACCCTCACCTATGGTCACGAGCTGTGGGTCATGACTGAAAGAACAAGATACAAGGACACACTGGACAGACTATGTCTCCCGGCTGGCTTCGGAACGCCTCGGGGTCTCCCCGGAAGAGCTGGATGAAGTGGCTGGGGAGAGCGAAGTGTGGGCTTCCCTCCTAAAGCTACTGCCCCCGTGACTCGATCTCAGATAAAATGGATGGATGGAGGATAAGGGAAAAAAAAGTGTCTTCTTTCCTAGGTTTTAGGAGTACAAGTCTCACGCAAACCTGGACAACTTTATTAATTACCATCAACAGCTCTAAACAAAATCTAAAGTGGAGAATATGCAACATGATGCAAGAAGGCAAATACTGCTTAGGCCAAAAAAAATGACAACATAAAACAGCCTCACGAGTACTTTTACAGATAAATGAAATCATTCGCCACAACTCCCCTGTGGCCTTTGCCATTTTTAATTTCTTTTAAAAGGGGAATAATTAAGATGTTATCTTCCTGTTGTCAAGCCACTAAAACTTTAATCAGCGCGTCCCTCCCTTTGGGCATTTAGGTGCTTTATAAGAACATGCAAGGAAGCCTCGCGTATCAATTCAAACACTACATTCCCGTTAACTTCTGTAGCAAATGGAGGTACTTAATAAAGCGGGCTGAAGCGAGGCGGGGAGGCTACTTTTAATTGGACAGAGGAATCTGAAGCTAGTCCCACCTGAGGTTTGGCAGGGACTTAATTATCAGCAAACATGGCTCACTATCGATACAAGGCAAAACCTCAGCGAAGCAGTGGGTTAAGAATAATCTCAGAAGGCCCCGCAGGTCATCGCATGCTGTAAACAACCCAGATTTATCCCCAAAAAACAAGCAAAGATAACAAGTTGTATGAAATCGATACAAGAAATCAAAGATTGGGGTGGTGCGGGGGGCATCTGGATAAATTGGAATTTTTTGTTGCGCTTGATCAAGTTTAGTGCAGCTTGACAGGAAGGAGAGAAGGTGGTGATAACCGAGTTGATTTTGGGAAGAAAGTTAAATTGGGGACCCAAAGATATGAGGCTCCTCTCACAAGGCTGTGGAGAGGTTTAAAGTGGCGACAAATGCAACTGCTGATGCGGAGGATTGAGGAGACGTTACATGTTGTTTGTTCTCCGTTTGTGGTCGGTAACATCTGAGGTGAGCGAGTTCGGCTCATCTGCGATCTCTGGCTGGGGGGCACTTGCATTAATTGAGCCGGTAATTGAATAGTCTTCTTCATTAGTTCCGGTCCTGTGCTTGTGCGTCTCGCTCGCGGATTACCCGGCAGAGGTAACAAAAGGACACACACTTTGTATTTAAGTAGAAGTACCGATACGTGTGTACTTACCTACAGTAAGTAAACGTAAAAAAAAGTACAGACTCTGAAATCGAGTAATCTGTAAAAAAAAATTTTCGATTAATCAGGTTAAAAAAAAAATACAAAATTTCCATCTCTTCATTCAAAAACAGGACATTATTTCAAATTAACAGTGCAGAAAATGCACACACATAAATTGATTATGATTCAGGTACTGTTTTGGTCATGTCTGAAAATAGTCAAAAGTTTTGACAAATGTTTTCAAAAGAAAAAGATGCAAATGTGTTATTTTGATGAAACACAAAGATAAGTCTGCTTTATTATGATTACAAATAAAATTTCATATTTGCTGCTTTCTTATTATTAATAATATTTACTGTTGCTGGCAAAAATTCTGAGGATTTGGACAATTTTAAGTTAAACAAGGTCTCAATGATTAATTGATTATCAAAAATCCTTATTGATTGATTTGATAATTGGTTAGTTGTCAATTAATCCATTAATCGTTACACCTCTAAATCCAATACACAATACTACCTTGATTTACGAGATTAATTTGCTCCATGAACAAGCTCGTGACTTAATTTACTTGTATATCAAATACATTTTCCCCATTGAAATTATTTGAAAACCAATTTTAATAAGTAATAATAGCACTGGATTGTAAAATATGAACACAAAAATGTGAAACAAGAGAGAATGTAAAGAAATAAACTGGTTTTATGATTTATAATTAGGGCGAAAGGCACACCCACACACAATAGTACATTCGTGTGTCAATGTTTGCCTTTAAGAGGTATGGCCCAGTGAGTGACATCAGGCCATAGAGTTGGCCGTTTACCACACATCTGGTACAGTGTGAGCATCAGCTCCATGCTCATTGTGAGTGTTTTCATTTTGTATTTCAATTCATATGGGCAGTGACACAATTCCAATTTTGGCTCGCAACAGAGCAAAAAAATAAAAATACATTTTAAAAAGTAAAAAAATATCAAACAATAATTGCTAATTTGTAAGTTGGGGCATTCGTAAGAGCTTCAGATTTCAACCCCTATTGAATTTATTTATTTATGTCGTGAATTGTGAAGGTTGTAACGAGACTATTTTGACAATGTAAGGCGTAAAAGGTGCAAACATCTGTTTTAAAAATGTAGGGAATAAAAGTTAAAAGTCCTCAAAAAATAACTATTCAAGTAAAGTACAGATACCTGAAAAACAAAACACAATAACGTACCAGTAAAGTATTTGTAATTGGTTACTTCCCACCACTGTTCCCTGGGTAATGTTTTGCGCCGAGGAGGATGGTTCTCGCTCAGACTCTTTATCGATGGCGAGTGTCGGAGCTGACCGGTGACACAGTCTGTGTTCCCGTAGCAACCATGCCTTTTTTGGAGACACCAAAGAGACAAAGAGGGCGCCCGGAGGCTGCTCATTGAATGGAAACAATTGAGCCAACTCTTTAATATTCTGCTGCTGATGCAAAAACGTGTGGGAAGGCTCAACTCAAGCACACTCGGCGTATAATCATAAAACGTTATTGATCATCAAGAAGAGCAGTTTTAACGTGCGCCTTTATTGTAGAATGGTATGATCCAATTACTGTAACTGCAGAAACTAGACTTTCCATTCCGTACACAGTCTAATGAGATGTAACTCAGATGTATCCTATTTTGACTGCAGACAACAACACTGCATCACATGGACAACTTCTGGATTTTCTCTCGATTTACAAACGGCAAGTGGATGTAAACAATTTACATCTTAGACTTTTACACAAAACCCAGTTAAGGTGCGATAACATTTTTTTTTTTTTTTTTTTTTTTAAAACAGCGACAGTGCAATGAGTGAGTGGCAAAGTTTGCCCATCAGGCCTGCCTTTTTCCGGCATCCTCTTACACATAAGCTTCGTCGTGCCTTTGTCACAGTTCAGATACTACCTCCAAAGGCAACTAGGACAAGTTTTTCTTTGAAAGACACCTGGGAAAGACCTGAATGACTCTAAAGTAGCTGCATCTTGAGACTTTTTGTGGATTTACTGATACTTCGGGGTCAGAACTTTCCCAAATATTCTTCCAGGCAATTTGGGGTGAGGGGCCATACCAGCTAGGATTAGGAGAAATAAATAGTATTTTTTCATGTAGAGTAGTATAGGTAGGCAGGCAACCTCAGCAAAAATATTTGCAGCTTGTAGGCACATATCTTTGGTCAAAATTTAGAACACGTCGAGAAGCACCATGTCTTTGGCAACTGACTTCGTGATTGCCTTTGTTTGTCTAAGTTGCGAGACGTATATTTGAAAACTAGACACAGGATCGGAAAAGTTGAATATTGCGAGTCACTAATTTGACTAGTTTAGTTAGTGGACTATGCTTCTATAAACTCACTCCACTCTGTTTGCATCCATGTTAGTGCGAGCAATGCACATCAGCGGAGACGTGCTATGAACTACGGAAGCTGCAAAACAATAATTAAAAATTATCCTAATAAATAAACTTGAAATAATCAGATAAAATGAATTAATTGCCCAGTTCCAATAGCAGCAACCCCTACCAGAACAAAATATTTAAATTGGATGAACACACTGACATTTGAACATGTCACATGACATTTGAATAAACATTTTGAGCATACATATGGGGAATTACTGATATGCAATTAAAATAACAAAAAAGAAACTGGAACAGATTAATTCAATTTTCGTTATTTCTGATGGGGAAAAATGTTTTGAAATAACCTAAGAGCAGGGGTTTCAAATTAATATTTATTTCGAGTCACGTCGTAGTTCGGGTTTCCCCCAGATGACCGTTATGACTGTTAAAATCATAAATGTGTAATCAACTCATATCACTATGTATACACGATTGCCCCCGCATTCCATTATCCATCCATCCATCCATTTTCTGAGCCGCTTCTCCTCACTAGGGTCGCGGGCGTGCTGGAGCCTATCCCAGCTATCATTGGGCAGGAGGCGGGGTACACCCTGAACTGGTTGCCAGGCAATCGCAGGGCACATACAAACAAACAACCATTCACACTCACATTCACACCTACGGGCAATTTAGAGTTGTCAATTAACCTACCATGCATGTTTTTGGGATGTGGGAGGTAACCGGAGTGCCCGGAGAAAACCCACACAGGCACGGTGAGAACATGCAAACTCCACACAGGCAGTGCCGGGGATTGAACCCCGGTCCTCAGAACTGTGAGGCAGTCGCTCTAACAAGTTGCCTTCATTCTTATGTATATGTCATATATATTCAACAACAAATTGAGTTTGAAATCAGAAGTAATGTTAAACAGTGAAAACCAAATATGAATACTGTTGCTCAAATTATGTTCCAAAGGGGATTTGGTGGGGAAAACTACTTGCAATATTTGTAAAAAGTGAATAAAAAGGCCATTTTAGTACAGATTTTTTTGCCAAAATGAACAGAAAACTCAATTGAGCAACAAATATGAAGAAGACAAACTTTATTTGCTTTTGAGGGCTTCAAAAATATGTGGTGGATCATATCCGGCTCCCTTGGCCTTGAGTTTGAAAAATGTGCCTGAGAGGTTGAACTGTATGAGAAACAGTTCTCGTTATAATACAGTTTACATATTCTTAGCGAACTGACTCTTTGAAGGTGTCAATCAAAAAGAGCTTTTCTATTTTGGAAGCTGAAACGTCCCCATTTTTTAATGCATTTCATTCTCCTTAGGTGTACCTAATGTTGTGTCCGTTTGAATGAAAGGGTATGGAGAAAGAGGAAGAAAAAAAAAAGGCGTAAAAGTAAACATCGCTTACGGATGGGCCAGACACGAGCACGGCGATGCGCGTGAGGTCGTGCAGCATGCGGGAGAAGATAAAGGGAAAATAAAGGAAAGGTCCCTGACCCTCTCCGATAGCTCGAAATGCTTTGCAATTTTCCGCACGGGGGATGACGAAAATCCTCCTCCACAAACGAAGGCCTGTGCCTGACCTCTCGCAGGGAAGTTTAAGAGAGGTTGACACACAAAAAAGACTTTTCTCTGCTTTAAGGTATGCTTTTAATAAATCCAGCGGCAATTTGCATCCGCCACGCTTGGCCAATTATTACAGCAAGCATCCCTATGAGAGAGACCGATTCAGTCAAACGAGCAAACAAAAACAAAATGAAGCCTCAAAAAGGTGGCGTCACAAAAGACGGCAGGACGGTTATTTCCTCCTCAATAGTGTAATTTTTCCCCAATAATTATCTTTAAGTGCTCGGAACATCTCGAAACACATTGTACAGCGCTGTGGGTTCAAATGATGATGGTTGGGGAAAAAAAACAAAAAAACAAAAGTGGCTGTCACGGATGCGCCACAGAAATCAACTTCCCACCGACGTGACGTACTTAAATTAATGAAAAGGGATTTTAGGAGCCCTTGGACATTGAGTGGGAGTTTAAAGGGGACATATTATGTCAAATTGACTTTTCAAATGCTTGTATATATTTGGGTCTTTGGAGTGCCTCCTCACAAATCAAGTGTGAAATTAAACAACCATTTCAGTCTGTGAACGAGGTGTTTCTGAATGTAGGTGAATTGTAACATTACGATTTGTCAAAATTCAGAAACAGCTCTTTGTAACATTAAAGTTCAGCAAATATACATAATACCAGCCACAACCGGATTCTGTGCAACATGATTTGGCAGCTAGGCTGGGCGAAGATCCACCATTTTCAAGCAAGGGACAGACTACATTGTCCGAAACTAGCGATAATGTACTGCTGTACTCCTCCACGGATTCGTAAAAGAAACGCTCTGATACGACACGTCCTACCAGCCTGTCATATAACACAGAGGTGGAAAAAAAAAATTGATTAATCAACAGCTAATCTATGACCAAATTAATCTAAGCGTTGTTCAATTATAATATGTACGGATTCGCTAGACCGGGGTGTCTCACTTGTTTTTTTTCATGGTCCACTTTTTAGTCATGGTTTCTCTCAGTGGGTCGTTATGACTGAATTCATATAAATGTATAATCATCTCATCATATTATTAATTACAAACAGCAAAGGTTTTGAAATCAGAAGTCCAGAAAAATAATGCAACCATTGTTCAATTTATTTATTTTAAAAGGAGCTTGCTAACAAAAAAAAATTCTTGCAATATCTCAAAGTTAACAAAAGTGAAGACAAATTACAATTTTAGTAGGAAACATGAAGTAGACACACAATTTGCTTTAGGAGGTCAAAAAAAAAAAAGAAAAAGATGTAGGCCTCGAGTTTGACACTTGTGCGTTAGAGTAATTGTGTAATTCAGCAGCTTGATGACAGTGACATTTTGACCTGGTATAGACTTTTTATTTCCATTTATTTCCTATGAGGAAAATGCATCACTGACAGATTGTGTCCTACCATCGAGGTCTTACTGTAACAATATTTTGCACTGATGTATGACTGCGAGGACAAAGTACTAGCATTAGCACTCCTTGTTTTGTAAGGCTCAGCACGTTTGCTATGATACGAACTCACACACACAAGCACGCACGCACACTGTGTGTCCACCCACCGACATTATCTCATGCGCTTGTTAATGGGGGGACAGCTCGCACAAGTGAAAAATCTCCAGCCACGTGCTGAGATTTGTTCCCACCCCGCCGACATCAATCGATGATCCTGTAATTTTTCCGACCTTTGTGGTGGGGAGCGGGGGGTGTCGCCCCCGAGTCGTTGATGCGCTTTTAAAATGTATGTTGCGCTATTTGCCTGCGAGTGGGGTACCTGCACATAAAACAAGAGAAGAAAAATAAGTGGAGTTGGGTGGTGGTGGTGGGGGGGGGGGTTTGCAACCTCGCCAAAGGAAAGCGGAACCCCAGGGGAATGCATTTACTGGCCTAGAATCAGCTGTCGGGATTTGATACATTCACTAGGTTTGTAGCGATTAATCCAGACAAATAAATGTATTTGAGAGCACCTCCCACATACCTGTGCGTGCGTGTTTGTGGGTGGGGGGGAAGTGAGAGGAAGTTAGTATGCTGACGGTAAGTCAGTGGGCCGGCAGGTAAGTAGGAGACAGAGCGGAGTAATCATGCCCGTAGCCCGGTGGCACAAACATCTCTCTCTCTCATACATACACACACACACCCACACACACACACGCACGCACGCACGCACACACACAACATACGACTGCAATCGTTCATTTTCCTAATGATCTGCACAGCAGCAGGAGGGGATGCTATTCTCCCAGCGAACAATTCCGAAAAGTTTTCCCAGAAATGAACTTCACCTGTTCCCTCAGTGCTAAAAACACTTTGTGTAATTTTTTGGTTTTGTTGTAATCACCGTTGGTACTGGTTTAAATTGGCAAAAGTGGGCCGGGTCAGGACATGCCTTTTTAAACTGATTTTTTTTCATGCATTCGCACACAAACAAGTAGATGGTCAGCTAAAAAAATGGACCTGTAGACACACTTATAAAGGTTCTTCCTCTCTGAATTCCAACTCCAGCCAAAAATTCACATGACGCTGTGTCGCATCAGCCAATCAGGGTCAAAGAATTTACTGTGTGTCCTGGAGTTGCTGAGGAGAACAATGAAGGAGAAAATTATCGCTGTATGAGGGCATCCGGAACTTTTTGAAAAAAAAGGGAAGGCCTACAGAATGGTGAGAGTGGAAGTTGGCTTATCTGGTAAGTGTATTTATGTTACTTGTTTACAGCTGTCAGTTGTATTTTACGTTACATGTGGCGTAAATGAAGCAAATTAATTTCACTTCACACAATGCCTAGATCTGACTACAGTATTTTAGCTCTGATATTGGCTCGATTTGCTATCGCAGGTGATTTCCCAGATCACACTATGTCCGACAACTGCCATAAAATCTAAAATCGGTCAGACAGTGGCAACACTACAGGACGTATTCCAATACCACCGCATCCAGTCTTTTACGATCACTGGGATTTATCATCTTGTCAAATTAAACACTGTCGGAGAGGCGCAACCAGAAATCACATTACCGGTCAATGTGACAGGATACACTCGTTACCATGGTGATTACAACAACAATGCGCCACACCAATGTATTGTTGGGGGGGGGGCAAAATAAGGACAAATGTGGTGGTCGTCACCGGTGCTCAAGCGATAACATTCATTCAAGGATGGCTTGAGGTATGTTCACATACTTTTAATACAATACGGCTCACAAGCAGGCAACAGAACGTTATGTAGCCTAGCAAGCTAGTGCTAGCAGTAACGGTTGTACGTAAACATGCCGGCGTTCTGTCGAATCATTGTCTCAAGCTTTGGTAAACATTGGTTTGTCCTAGCACTAGCTTGCTAGGCTACGCTACATAATGTTTTGTTGCCTGCTTGTGAGTCGTATCATATTAAAAGTACATGAACATACCTCAAGCAATATTTAAATGAACTGAGAAGCAGCAAGATTTTATGGCAGTCGTCTGCAAGACGTGAATTCGTCTTGTAGTCTGATCCAAGCATAACACCGAATTAAACGAGTACTAAATGGCCAACACGAGCTGGAGTCAGAGCTTCTGATGTTACTCACAATAACCACACCCTTTAAAGGCACAGGTCAATGCATGAATACTAAAGTGTATGTGACAGAGACTTTCAGTTTAATTACACTTACAGTAAACTTCAATTTGGAATGGCATTAAACAGCTTGATAAACAGCTTTTCTGAAGAATTATTCAATATCTGACAAACTGCTGTTTGTTGCAAAGTCAGTTGAGTACACTGACACCAGGACAGCACTTGTATCTTGAATTTTTTTATCACAAATCATTGCAAAAAATATATTTGGCCGGATGACTGCTCTTATCTCTAAAAGTCTCTCTAAAAATAAAAATAATTTCTGCTCGTTTCATTTCTGCTGACCACAAATTGTTTGCAAATATCTCCAAGAGGGTTAAGAAGGGAAAATGTCCACGCATTCAAAGCAAATATCAGGGTGGCCGCAGAGGCAAGGTGGCCCTGGGTGACCATTAGGATGCAGCAAGCAACGTCTTCGCGCAAGACACCATCTCCTCGCCGAAAAGGTCACCTCCACTCCCTCGGCGGGTAAATACGCAGACGTATACAAATACGGTTTCGTGGTGGTGAAATGGTTCACCTTAAGAAGGCATTAGGCTCCTTAGGCATGTAGGAACTTTACATCCCTCGCCTCCATTAAATTTAACTCCTGGCATTTCTACCCTTGCGACTAAATAGTGGACCGCAACGCAAAAAGCTGTGACGCCGTCGAATTTCAACAATTTGGTTGATAATTGGACACCAAAAAGAGACAAACTGCCATTTAATGTTTTTCATTTTTAGGGCTGGCCTGAACCAAACCAAGGGCGGACGCTGTTCCTGTGGCTTTCAGGTATTGTTTTTTGTAACTTTTTCATGGTTTAACTCATGATAGACATGGGCCAAATAAAAAAAAAAAAGTGAAACTGGCCTCAGTTGCAGAATATCAAAAAATTTAAATTGAAATTTGTTTCAATGGCTGAATTTTCAAAAAATTCCAGTGGGCACTACAGAGAGAGACAATTACTGGGATAATTGATTTCGCCTATGAATAATCATGACAAAGAAACAATTTGAAGAAGGCCTTTGCCAAAAGATGATTGTTTCTGGTCTAAAAACAGTTTGTGGAAATACTTTTACATTGAAAAGGTATATTCTTAATAAAAAAATAAATAAAGATAAAGACGTTATACATGGCTGTCATCATACAGCAACATCTCACTGAAAAAGGTGGAATAAAACTTTTATTTCAAACTCACAGTCGACAGAGCTGTGTGCCAGTACAACTGCAAAGCAACAGGAACATATAGGGGCTGACACTGATTGACCAACAGCTCATCTTGGTGGACTTGAGCTGTGAGTCAAGTGTTGTTCCCTCCCCTCCAGGTCCACCGTTAGGCTCAAGCGCCCAGTGGGCCCCGCCAGCATCACTGCTGTCAAGCCGTATCCAACTGGGAGCCTAACCAGTGTTGGCAGTACCCCGCGTCCACTACAAAACACACCTGAACTTGGGCACGTCTTGTAATCCGGCCCCCCAGCGTCGCCGGGTATGGAATCGCTGCTGCAGATTGTTGCTGGGGGCGCGCAGTGATGGGCGGGGGATTAGGTCATACGACCGCACGCAAGTTTGTTTTGGAAATGATGGCTTTGGCAAGGGGCAGTGGGATTTGTTGGACACACACACACACACACACGCACACCGTATAAGAAATGAGCTGTTTTTTTAAATTGACCTAGTGAGTGACCTCATGATCTGAAGTCAGTTAGGCCTGGGACACACTTAAGGATTTTTTTAATTGTAGGAAATGTTTTATGTTACAGACTCCACACATGAAGATAAAAAAAGTCAGGCATTAAACAGTTTTGATCGTACTGTGTGTGGTGTGCTCCGATAATCTGCACTGCACTCCACACATATGCTGTTTTACCACCAATCTAGACTCTAGTCCTCCAAAACAGAAATCTTGCATAATCAAACGTGACCTAACAAAGATTAAGAAACATAGCAACAACCCGGGAAACAAAAGAACCAACATACACGCACACGCACACACACACACACAAGAGGAGGGAATAATGGTGTTATTTGCACTATTTTTCATGGAAAAATACCAAACTAGAAGAAAAAAATAAATAAAAAGACCGTGGGGAAAAAAATAATAAAAATCAGCATAAAGAGACAGTGTGAAAGTGGACTTTATCGTCGACTGAGGGAGGTAGAGATAACTTTCAAATTAAGATAATGGCTGATGTTGTCATCCTTTGTGTTTAGGGTAGGACGTTAGCTGTTATTTACACCCTCTTCCTTGTTCCTCAGTCAGGTTTCTTCTTGATTGGCAACATTCCATTTCAAGTTACAATTCAGGGGCAAAGTCATGACTCAGGAGTCATCGGCTTTCACCACACACAAAGGTTCTTGTCATAAATGTTGAACACATTTAATATCAAAGATTATCGGCCCGACCCGTTTCAGACCCTATTATCAGGACAAATTCACTCTTAACACTCCTCATACCACTGGATAATTTTATAGGATAATCTTATGAGACATTAAATGGTCTGGTTTTTGTTGTCCTTGGTCGGTAAGAGTTAAAATCGGGGCAGAGAAAGACGGATTATCTTTGTGTGTACTAGGCTGAAGCAATGTTTGTAAAGCGAAAGCCTCGTAAGTCGGTGCACCCATATTTGGAAGGTTTTTGTTGGCATTTTGTTGCTTTATGGCTTGACAGAAACATGTTTTTGTCAAGTCTTCTTAACATTTGAATTTGAATCCCTGCAAGTCTCTCCAACGAATGTAGCACCGCATACCCCTATTGTTCCATGATTTCATTTGGGCTCCCAGTCCCAGGGGATGGTTTTTGCACCCCCTGGTACCGAATCCCAGCGGAAGCTACCCATGCTAAGCTAAACAGGTCCACGTTTTGGCTCTCCCAAAGGGAATTCCCAGCAGAGACAATGGGGCAGCTTACCAGGGTAAACAACAGACTCCTCAAAGCTTGGCTGCCACAATACAGTAAGTGGAGCACAATAGCCCAACGAGGAAAGTGAGACACATTCCTCTCAAGCTCTTTAGATATTTACAATAAATGGCGACACAATCAGATTCACAATAAGCAATTGTGGTTTTGATTTGGCCAAACAATGGCTTCAGATAGATCTACGAGATCTAATCTCCAGTGTCAACAACAGAAACAGAGAAGTCTTGTCGAGGCAATGCGGATGAATTACGTTGCGGTCGGAAGCACGGAAAAGCCTGCCTGTTTCCACCATGATGTCAAAGCATTTGTGAAAGGCAGGCTGATGTAAAAGGATGATTCGCTCTTGAAATTCATATTCACTTACTGCCAGGGCGCGGGTGTACGGCTCTCCGAGTAATGGCTGTTTACAAGATAAAATAAGAGGAAAAATAGCTCCTCTGGCCCGCTCAGACACAAGAGCCTCTTATGAAATTAGGCTGATAAAAACGGCTTGCCGTACTCCCAAGTCAAGAAAACCTTGCCCGTGAGCATTATTAATGGCATCCTTGTGGCGTGTCATTTTTCCACATCACCGACGAGCTAGCGGTCGGTCGACGTTCCCTGAAACGGCTTCAGTATGCATAAAGAGGCAAGGGTTAATTTTTGTTGGTTCCTGGT
This sequence comes from Phycodurus eques, assembly GCF_024500275.1. NCBI lineage: Eukaryota > Metazoa > Chordata > Actinopteri > Syngnathiformes > Syngnathidae > Phycodurus > Phycodurus eques. Next base: position 21,908,670 of record NC_084528.1, on the reverse strand, counting down.
TGGGGGGGAAAAATAAAGCAGAGCAGAAACAAATAGCGGTGTCGGGAGAGATGTGTGGCCTTCGCTTAAACTGAGCCATAAATCAGCTACAGTGACACGGCGAGAGAGAACAAGGCAAGGAGAGGAGAGGAGACAGGGATGGAGGCGTTTCTTACTTTTTCTTATTTTTTTCCAACAACAGGGTGTCCCTAGTTTACGAAATTACCAGAATCTGTAGGTAAGTCTGTAATAAGGGGCAAGAAGTAGAAGGTTTTAAACTGGCCAAGTAAATCTCCAGACTTTAAAAGCTATAGAGCACGATTTTACCTACTAAGAATATTAAGTCTTATTCACTACAGGGGTGACAAGAGATCCTCCTTTACGATGTCCATGTAATCTGAGTTTTTACATACAGTAAATTGGAACGTACCGTAGTGTATCACTTACCTACACTACTGCAGTAGTTAAGTCATATTTACAATAAATATTTGTATTAAAAAACTTGTATGTTATGTATATAAAACCATCAAATGGAAAACAGTAAGTACAGTGTTAACTTTAGCCAAGAGGAGAGTGATGGCAGCAGCAAAACGGACTGCTCAAAGTGGACACTGCAATTTATAGCCACGTATACTCAAATGTTACAATGACAAATCTGCTCTATCAACAAGCAGTTTTAGGAAGAAAGACTGACAAGCGTCAATAGTGACTAGAGCCTAGTAAAACTAAGCAAACTACAACCACAATAATGAACTCAAAGGGGGTTCTCGGTCTACAACGGAGTTCTTTTCAATCGGTGGCAACGAAACCAGAATTTGTTGGAAAAAGCCATAGTCTATCACTAAGCTACACGAATGCAGTAGTAAATGTATAATTACAGCAACTATTTGTATGACAAACAGTTTTAGCACACAGATATAAAACTCTCAAATGAACAAAAAGTATGGCAGCAAGTGAGAATGTCGATAATGCCGTAAACCGAGGTCCGCCCGCAATAGCAAAATAATTTAAAACGTTGTGATTATAATTTTGGCCCATTACTCTGTGATGGGGGATTTTAAGGGGCTTAAAACGTCTCAAATATGGCATCCTTAAAGTGAAAGTGGCTTCCTGAAACCTGCAGATAACACACAACAGAGCCACACATTTTAAGTCATAATTATGCATAAATGTTTGTATGGAAAACACTTCCAGCCCATAAATATCAAAAATTACATAAGTGCGATGGTAATTCAGTGCTTTAGCAAAGTGGCGATTGTGGAGTGTAGCACTGCAGTGATGTCACGCGGCAGCTAAGCTAACATTAGCATGTGCTTATTCGTATGCATGTACTCACCTGACAACATTGAAGACAACGGGGGGCAAGGATTAACAAGCCTCTTTGGAGTTGAAATGGAAGGAGGGGGGTGTGAACATGCGCTCGGATTACATGTGGCGAGCATCATCTCAGGATGATGGGTTTAATGAAGTCCAGTGTGTGTAGCATCACCATAAGACACGCCGGATCTCTAAGCACAAGTCCAGCTCTCTTTCAGGCTTAACTGGGGGTACACACATGCTGATTTATAAAGTATTGTCCAATTTTTCAACTGAAAGAGAACCTGCTCACCTTGGAAGAATTTGTTGCATGTGCATGCTTACTGCTCTTACTTTCAGATGACCAACACAGCACACACATAATATCTCGACTCACAATGGTTTTTCACCACACGATAACAGTGTTCATGGCTCTGCCGAACTCTGTGTTGACCGTGCCCATAATGATTTGGTTTAATGTCTAAGATTGTCTACCGAGCTTATCGGGGAGTGTGGGGAGAAATCACTCTTAACACACCCCAGACAACAGGATAATCTCTCCAGACAATTTTTAAACGACAGCCGACAATCAAGCCTTTGCTGACTTTGATCCCAAGTGATAATGCACAAAGTTGGCCCGATTGTCTGTATGTGTGTATTTTTGATAAATATTGAACAGCTTTAACAGCTACAGTTGGTGGCCCCAACCATTTTTAAAGCAGGTCGAGGAGGGAAAATCCTTATTAACACACCCCACCCCACAGGACAATCGTTTAGGATAATGTTCCGGAGACATCCAAGAATCGGGCCTTTGCTGACTGATCACACGGGGAGGGAAAAATGCTCAAATTTGGCCCGATTTTCAGTATGTGTGTACTCCTTTTTACGATTGTCGCTACCGACCTTTTTCCGAGAAGATCGAGGAGGAAAACTCACAGTTAACACCCCACACCACAGGATAATCGTTCAGGATAAACTGTCACAGACATCTGAGAATCAGGCCTAGTTGATTTTAATCACAAGTGCGCGAAAATAATCTAATTCAGTTCGATTGTCGGTATGCATGTACCCCTCCTTTTTTACAATAGACAGCCCGACCAATTTCATAGCAGATCGAGGAGAAATTATTCTTAAAACAACCCACATCACAGGATAATCGCTCATTTTAATCTTTCAGAGACCACCGAGATTCAGGCCTTTGTTGACTTTGATCGCAAGGGAAACAAAATTCTCCAATTCGGTTCGATTGTCGGTATGCGTGTATCCCGCTTAACGGGATATCGTATGCGAGCCCATGCTTTTTCCAGCTACGACCCACCCAGTGTCACTCGTTTTTCGCCCCGACTTCTGAGGGATTACCACAGTGTGGGCTTGTGCTGAGGTGGCGAAAATACGAGCAGGATGAGACTGGAGAAGGGCTGAATGTTTAACACGGTGGAGGCGCCAGCAGCATTCGAATCAGATCCCTCGCTGACGTTATTCCATGCGTGCTGTTTAAAGGTGTAGCGAGACAGGAAATTAATGGAAAAAGGCGGAGCGTGGGTGTAATAGAGGCAGCAAGGTGGCGCTGGTTTTAGGTAAAGCTTTATAAATATAATGGGATCGTTGCAGGTAATCCATGCGGCATCCAGCGGCTTAGCAGACCTAATGGTGCATGCATGTTTCCCAATAACAGAATTTAAAAGAAAAAAAATACACAGGGCAATTTCCACAGTTTAGGTGCAAAGTATGTGCAAATTATTTCATTCACCTGACACCAGAGAACAGCCTGGCACTCTCAGGGCAAATTAAATTAAGCGCCCCGGAAAACGTTACAGAAGGAAAACTTGGCCGCTTCAGAATGGATTTACGGCTGTAAATCTGATGGAGCTCGTTGCTAATGCGGTATAAATCCTCGTCTTTCATTACAGCATTATATGGAACGCACTGGAATGGAGCGATGGATCCTATTTGACATTCCGTTACCGGAGCAGTTGTGCACAGCTTCACACTTAAGCTTCTGAAGCTAATACATAAATGTAATATTACATATATAGATACAGCGGGAATGCTCAACAGACGGGGTTTTTTTTTTTTTCCTTCTCTGAATCACCTCTAGCACATGATCTCCCAAATGGTTGAATTACTCCCAAAAAATTGAGGAGTGTAATGATGTCTCGGTAACAATGCTGCTAATCGGCTCAGCTGTTATTGCAACGACAAATATGGATCATAACACGCTTGTTCCTTTGCCTTTTTCAATAATATGCTAATGCCGCACACTGTCGGCGACTGGTGGTGATTTGAAGGTGGAATTTCACATCAGACACCGAGAATTTAGCGGTATTTTATTATTTATTTTTTTTACCAAAATTCAAGCAGCTTCAGTTTTTATGTGGAATGAAGGTTATTTTCCTCACAACTACAGAATGTATCATTCAAAGTGTGATAGCAAATTAGAGTTTCAGAATAGTGGAACACTGGAAACTTTAAAATTCAACCATAATCCTTTCCAAAAGCCTTGTTGAATGATTTGCTCAGATTTGGAAATACTGGAGATATACTGTAAGTACTCCATTACAAAAACTAACACTTGATTATGATAAATTACACCTTTGACTGCCTTCTCTGAGTTATTTAGATGTACACTGGCACACTTAAGCAGGCCTGTACAAGTGCTTTTAAATGTGGGGGTTTCTGATGTGCCCAAAAAAAAACGAGTCACTGTGGGTCGGGCCTCAAGTTCAGGTGCTAGTTGGGGGTCCATTTTGGAAAGGGGTGCGCAGATGCAGGGCACCCTATGGCGTGACTGTTGCGGGCAGCACGTTTGTGCCGAGATTATGTAGGACGAACACGCCGCCTGCTAATCCGCCTGTGGGAGGGTGCTGCACGCCTGTGAATTATTGCACTTTGGGAGAGATGGCGTGGAAGGGGAAGAGGGGAGGATGAGGCGGCGCACAGGAAGACGAAAAAGGAGGAAGAGGAGGAAGAAGAAGAAGAAGAAGAAGAAGGAGAGCCCTGGGCTGTGATTATGAAATGGTCTGTCACAGATTAAGGCTACGGGGATGCAGAGGCAGAGATGAGCCAGAGCCTCCCACAGACGCACACACACACACACAAACGTACACACACAAGCGGCTAGTCGGGCTGCTTTCACTTGAGCTTACCTGAGGTTATACATGCGAGGGGTGGGGGGGATGAAGTGGGGGAAAAGTGTGAAAACAAACACGCTGCAAATAGGCTCGCAATTGAGAGAGGACGAAGGAAGAAAGAAGCCTGAGGAAAAATAAATAAAAAAGAAAAGGAGGTTTGGCAGTGACTAAAATAAGACCTGTGTGACTATTGTCTGTTTCCTTTGGTGATAAAGAGCCCACACTGTTTATTTGTCACTCCTCGAGAGCATAGGTACCTTGAGATGTTTCTTTTTCTTTCTCTCATGTCAAAAGAGCTACACAGAGATCCTCTGCTTTGTAGAATTTTTTTTTTTTTTTTTTAAAACAGCGAGGCGTCCTAAGCATCTATTATTTTCACGCCTGGCAGCTTGAGGGGGGAATACGAGGAGGGGGAGGTACGAGCTGGTGAAAAAAGGTCAGAATTACTCAACTCCACACTGATTGATTGACAGATAAAGGCTGCAGAGTACTTGTCCAATCACACGCTGGCGCCATTAAAGTCGATTCTCACGTCACGCCGTGGAAAACGGCGGAGTTTGATTGGCAGGACGAGCACAGCCAATCAGCTTAATTAGAGCCATGGTATTTCCACTTTTGTATCGACAAGGTTTGCTTTTGGGGGGTGATTTTAAGTTTCTGTCTGTTGTTTCAGAACACACCGACGCTTCTTAGAACTACACAGAGCTTCTGATTATTCCTACAACAAATAATGTAAACTGTTCATATCTCTAACTGTCATTAAACGTATTAAATGTACAGGTTATGTGTTTAATGGAGACATGTGCAAACTTGACTTTTTAATTGCTTGTATAAAAATAGTCTGATCTTTGGAGTGCCTGCCCATGCATCAAAGTGTGAAATTAAAGCACTAAGTCAATCTTTTATTATTTGCCTCCTTCCGAAAATGCGTCTGTCAGCGAGCCGTCCAGAATCAGACTGTGATGTAACAGTGGGGCTCAGGAGCAAAACCTTCCTCTGCCCATGACTTGGCAGCTAGACTGGGAGAAGATCTGCCATGTCAAGTGCCAGACAGACTGCACGGAAGCACTATCATACCAAAGCCAAATGGTAAGAAGAGCTGCAGTTTTAGCACACATTGGGATTAGCTAACAGTGGTGGCTTCAGATAACCGGTATTACTTTCAGTGAAGTTTAACAGGGGCGCGGGGTGTTCGTGTTTGTCGATATGGCAGCTGCATGCACCACATGCACGATCTGGCTGTGAGCAGAACCGCCCACCTAAAACCCAGTTGATTCAACCGGGATGACAAAAGTATTTTCCATTGTGTTTAATTTTTTTAAGCCCAGATCATATTTTAAATTGAGCTAATTGTACTTTTCTATAATATTGTAGCGAGATCTGACCACCCCTCCCCCACCCTCTACAATATGAAGAGCATTTCTAGATATGCAAAGATGCGAACAAACTATTTACGTTTATGTCTATATACTGTACGTTTTGTCTGACAGTTGTATAACGTTGTGTCATGTTCAACTTTTGACAGAAAATAAATATTTAAATCAAAAGGTTAAGAGTAACAGCGTCTTGAGAAAATTAAGTCTGCCAAGGAAATGAAAGATATTGAAGACAAGGCTTTAAATGGCTCATCAAGTATTTGACCATACATACGCGATATCACATGCTGTCCAGTCATTAGAATGTGTCAAACGGAGCAGGGTGACTTATTACGGCATCTGCGGCGACAACCCCTCACCGACGGCAGTTAATTGTCCTCGGCGCTCGCCACTTAATGAACATGACCACCGCCTTCGCCAGTTTTCGCCCTGTGATTAATTGTTACAACATTCCTTTGTTGGGTCGCCACAAATTGCCGCCGCCGCTGCCATTTTGGCATCGGGCAATCACGGCGTACGTGGAGAGGAGGGAACGCGGCACTTGAGAGCCATGTTGAGAGTCATGTTGGGATTACTGGAGGAGGCCGAGGTAGTGGAGAACTCACCAATCAGGCGTTGAAGCTGTCAGTCTTCGTATAGAGGAACAACAAGTCTGGTGATGGTGGAAGAACGACAATTTAGCTGGGAAATATGCAAAGATCACATCAATAACAACACGCAGTGCTCACTGGCGCAGACACAGCATCCGTGACAAGTGTCAACTAAGTCCAACAAAACAACCCCGATTCAAACCATCTTGGCTCGGCAATTATCTCAGACGTGCCTCACAAGACGAGCTCATTGAGAAGCTGTCACCCAGTTAAGCAAAGCGCATTTTAAGAGCGTTGGCTTAATAAGCCGTGGCCTAATGCAATAAGGTGCCATTTGCCAGGCAACCGTAACTAAGTCAAGATCTGTGGCCAGGCCAAATGAGCAGCACACAGGGAGTCTTGAGGCCAGAGGCACTGATCGGGACCACTAGATCAGTGATGGAAGAAGTCAAAAAATTTCATTTCAGCCGTGAAGCCATCAGCATTTGACAGCTTCGGCTTTGTAGTTTTCATCACCCCCTTGCTTTTGGTACACCAATTGACAGTGACAGTTTTTTTGTCCCCGACTGAGGTTCACCGTCAGTTTGTGAAGCTTTATGACTGTCACGCTGTTCCAATGTGTAGTACAATTTACGCTATCAGTTTTTTTAAACACAAACTATTATTAACAAACTACGCAGCGGAAGGCCTGCTACTACCGCCACTGATGAAAACACCAAATTCCTAGAGCAGGCATTCGCGCAAAGCCAGGGAGTGTCTATCTCAAGGGACTGAATTGGAACTCAACATCCACAAAAACTGGAATCAGCAGATGCTTCGGAGAGCAGGTTGTCGAGCATCATAATCGTTAGTTCGAAACCTTTGAACAACCTGAAGTCAGTACGGGTAAAGGTTTATCCCTCTCCGAACCATTTAAAGTGGACTGTAAGTGTCAAACTTTAACTGGAATTACAAGTCTCAAACTCACACCTTTTGTAGTGGTCCCCCGTTACTTTAAAGACCAACACAAAAATCTGCAATATAGAAACCGTACAAAGTTAAAGTCTTAAAGAATTCATTCATAACATGCATTAAGACACCATATTTTAATTGATCTGATAATGTGCTGCTGTTTTGGTTAGCAACATATTTTAAACGTTCTCTGCAGTGAACTCCTTATTGTCCACATGTAACAATCTTTAAATGTCCCTAAGATCATCTTTAATACTGCGCAGGAAACTCTGTTAATAGTCCGCATTTTAACTCATCTGAGACAATTACATTTCTGCAGTTTCTCTTTTTTTTTTCATTTAACACTTTCTGCGTGTGTGTGTAACAATTTGTTGTTAAAGACACTGTTTCCACAAAACTATAGATTATTAATACTGGGCAGTTAAATCATTTAGAAAATCTGCTCCACAATTTAATCTGACTGACTCTTTATCTGCTTGGTCGGTTGTTGGATTTATCTCACCAAACATTATAATGAATAAACACAAAAGGAATGAAGACGTTGGTCATTTTACTCATGAGGAGGGCGCATGGGAGATTGTTCAGGTTACAGCCTCTCAACACGCTCTAAACAATCTCCCCCGTCGCTCCTACATTTATTTGAAAATAGGAGGGTTCTACAAGACATAATATTCTAAGCATTAAGACACAACACAAAACATAGGACCAGACGACACCTGTCCCGTCCCCGACCACATCCGATCACGTCCTTGGTCAAGGCGCCCTTCCATCAAATGTTGCTGAGTCATCTTCTTGAAGGCGAGACATCTTTCTATCTAAATATTGTCCATAATACTAATGCAAGCTACTAATGCAAAATACTAATGCAAGCTACTAATGCAAAATACTAATGCAAGCTAAGCAAATAAATGATAACTACTAAAATATATCTAACATCGGTGCTGCTGTTTTGGTAAGCAGCAGAGCTCATGTCCCAGTGTAAAAATTTAACTGTCATTCAAGATGCTGTTTAGCAAAAGACTCCACTCTTTAATGAATCTGGAGACTGCTTCGGGGCAGCTGTTTTGGTTAGCAATGTAGTTAAAACGGGATCAAAACTTAATTATTTAATGTCCGTGTATGAACGATAGCGTCTACAAACTGAGATAATTGCAGTTATTACTGTTTTTTTTGGGGGGGGGGGTTTCCCCTGATCAAAAAGTGTAGAGGTCTATTGAGGGAAGCGTTTATTTGACTTAATTAAAAAAGTAATGAATTGTAATATAATTTCTTATGATGTAAATTTAATTTCCTGTTCTATGGTAATGGAATTACAAAAAACACAAACGTGTCCTACAGGGATCACCCTGTGACTAATTGAGGCACGCGGTCTGTTTATTCAAGGAACTACATCCAGTATATTCCTGTTTGTGCACAAACACAGCTTGTTGTCCAGATTGTTTTCTATGAACACACACACACACACGCACGCACGCACGCACACACACACACACACACACACGCACGCACGCACACACACACGTACACACAGAGCTGGTGAGTGATGGTTTCGACGGCGCATCCGATCGCTCACCGCGACAAATGGCAGGCTGACAGCCCAACATGAGAACAGCCCCCCACCCAACACCTAACCTGTGAGGAGAGGGAGAACCCAGTAGCCATTTCCTCCATCTATTTTACCTCACCATCCCCGACTTTTCTACCTTGCTACTTCCCCTCGTCAGAAAAGTCTTCTTCTGACACCCCCTGACTACCTCCCTCTCAGGGAGTGATAGATTCCCCCTCTGTTCATTTATCCTGGAAGCGGAGGACACGCCGGGCGTGATGTGATCCATCTCGCCGGCAACGGCAGGAGCAAGCGCTGCGTCCCTGATCACAGGCCCTATCAATCTCACTCATAACGGGGCCGGATCAGTGCCGTTGTCAAGACGCCAGAAATGCGCCCGACCGACTTCCTACTGTACATAGTTCACGTTCTCTCCGGTGGGGACAGGGTGAGGGTGGGGGATAACATTGGCAAGTAGACCAGGGGACAGCTCTTGTTAGCTAGACCTGATTTCATTCTTTCTGTTTACACAGATTAGCTTTAGCTTACAATGCAAGCTTCCGAGGGGCAGAAATGTTCACCAAAGTTGTCTATGTGACAATTATAGACAAATTCAATAAAAATGTAAAAGACATTTAACATATTAAATAGCATATTCTGGCTAAATACAATTTTACATGGATTAAATGTAAAATTTGTGGCTGAGTATTTGGCTAAATCTCCTTGCGGGGAAAAATTCAATGTTAAAAACAAACAATCCACACTATTTCTTTTTTTATATATTACAATCATTATTGTCAAGGCAGTGTACAACAAAATTTGATGATTTTTAATTAATTGAGGGATTTTTAATTCATTTTAGATGGTATAACATCAAAGGTTAAGTGTTTGGCATGAGGGAGGGTTTATTTATGTTTGGTGATATGTCTGCAACAGTATAAGTGCCACATGTACTGATCCGCTACACTAATTGACAAATGTAATTCGACAGTTTGATGACGAAGTGCTCCCTCCAAGGGGGAAAATACAATCGATCTTCGAATAGTCTAGTTGTAGTCGCTCTCCTGATCGCAACCCCCCAGCTCCTCCCCATGTCTTCCTGGCAAAGAAAGGGCACTAAACGTGGGGGGCAGGGTGAGCAGTGCCCATTTGGATGAGACAGAACCGACCCCCCCCCAAAAAAATTATCATTTCAAGCAGTGTTACAAATGGATGTTCACTTTGCTGTAGTTCTTTATACTTTGTGTATTTTTGCCCGAGGAATGTCAGAGAAATGTTTTTCATTGTGGGGGGAGTGGGGGGGGGAAAGCATAATGTCTCCTTTAAGTGAGGAGCAATGCAAAATGATAATTTCAAAGTGATCACTTTCAAAAAAGAACAGTTGTCAACAGGACAGAGGCGGGTGGGAAAAAATAAAAAAAAGAAACAAATTCAAATCATCATGGAGGTAAGTTAAATTGCTGCGTCCTCAATTTGACAGTCGACGTTCTATTTTGGACATTATAAAAGATGTTAAAATAATTGTTGAGAAAAGAAATCAGTCATGGTGCTGCATTTTCCCCCCACTGAGATGTAAATACTTTGTTTTTTTTTTGCCAGTCGAAAAATGAAGATGCATAATTTATGACGTCAAGCTAAATTGCTAATGACAGCGTGCCTACTTTTAGACATTTTATGGGACAATTGATGTGAAAGACATTTTTATTTGCGTCACAATGTAACCAATAATACTCTTTGCAGCGGGTTGAAATAGCCAATCAAAATTGAACCTCATCATACTCTGAGTAAATGGAAAGCTAAATACACTAAAATGGCTGTTCGTAGAGGACAGACCTACACAAAGTTTGGTTCACCACCAAATTGTACCCCATTTTTCATAGATTTATTTAATAGATATTATTGAAGTGTGTCATTTAGGTTATTTATTTTCCACTGCTCGATCAAGGGAAATCTCACGATATTAGCAAAACCAAAAAAAAATAAAAATAAATAAATAAACAGCAGTGGAACTTTATACTTCCTGTTTGGTTGTGGAACAGTTTGAGCCGTTTTAAACTGTAAAAACCAAACTAAAATATTTGAACATTTTTACAAAATTTTGTTCTGCTGGCCTTGTTTTTGTTATTTTCATAAGTATATATGTATTTTTTCTTAATTATTCAATCCTTTTACAGCTAAATACGCAGTAGGGCAAATTAGCCCATGGACATTTTAGAACTACTCAGGGAAACAGGTTAGATGAGTAAGGTTTAGTCAGTTTTTCCTTGGCCAATGCCTCACTTCTACACTGCAGTTTAGAAGAAATTGGTAACGTATGTTCATTGCATAATCCTGCTGGTGATGGAAACATAACCTCCTTGGTAGAGGTAAAGAACAAGAGAATACTGTATATCGACCACAAAATTGGACAAATTCCTTGATTTGCCCTTTGGGAAAAACACAAACAAATTGATTCTTTGTATTTATTTATTTATTTATTCATTCATAGGTATCGGATTTTCATCCACAATTGGAAGAGGCCAGATTCCGATTTAAGATACCATGAGGCATATCCAACTTGTGCCAATTGAAAGCAAACTTGGAATGTTGTCACTTGAACCATGTAGGGTAAATCCAACCTCAACGATCGGTTATTTGGTTAAGTGATTATTATGCCTATTGCTGCAAAATCCAACGTATCAGTGGTTTTAATCAAGGAGACATTTTAAAGCAGACTATGAATCTGCTACTTATGCTGTTTATTCGTGTGTATGACAACGAGCATTCGTGAAGTCTCACTTCAAGCCACGTCTTATTGCTTTGGGCTTCACGTCAGGTTCAAAACTCTCCCTCACTCATGACAACAGGCACACTCTAGAACACACACATACAAACGCACCCACAGACACAACACACACGCCTGTACACACACTGACACGGCTCAAAAAACACATCCCTGATGACGTGTAACACTCTCATCCGCCGACACTTTATAACCTGACATGCATCGCCCTGACACACATACCGCTCACACACACACACACACACACACACTCGCATCAAACACACACACATCAAAAGCAGTGGGCTGTAAAGCGTCGTCCCTATCCACCCCGCAGACGGCATCCACCAATCAAATTAGACCTGATCAAAACATGCCATTCAAAGCCAGGGCAGGCAATGGGGTGGAGGTTGGGGGGTTCCAAGACTCTGACCTTGGGAGCAATTAGCATGACCAGGAAGAGAGAGAGGCACATGCAAGGAAAGAGATGGAGATAAAGGGTCTTACTCCGTATTTGCAAGCTGCCTCAATCCTCTGTTCACATGTTAGGAATCAAGGAAGTCCTGTTTTATTTTAATAGTGCTCCAAATAAAACAGACACTCCAAAAGAATCTCCCCAAAAATAATTGACAAATTGAGTTAGAACTGGTTTATACGTTTTTATGACTTTCTGGGTTGATGTTTGCAGTGATTCATTTTGGGTTATTCGATTTCCTAAATTCTGGAGGTCACTGCTGGAGAGAGTGGCTGGCGATTAGTGGAGAACCAGACACAGCAGGTTGCATCCAACCTGCTGTGTCTTGGTTTCTTGGTGTCTTATTCGCTTGGGTGTCTTGGATCTTGTTTTTTCTTGGTGTCTTGGTTGTCTTGTATCTTGGTGTCGAGATTTCTTTTTTTCTTGTTGTTCTTGGTGTATTGGATGTCCTGTTGCATTTGTTCTCTGAGGTGTCTTTGTTCATCGTTATCTTTGTAGTCTTTATGAGTGTCTTTGTTTTCTTAGTTTCTTGGTTCGCTTCGGTGTCTTGTTTTTATTTTTGTTTTTGTTCTTGGGGTTTTGATTCTTGGTGTGCTGGTGCCTTGGTTGTTGGGCTTCTTTGGTTCTTTTTATCTTTGGTGTCTCATTGTCTTGGTGTCCTGATTTCTTGGTTCTTGTTGAACTGTTTTTTTGGTTTCTTCAGTTTTCATGTGTTCATTTTGGTGACTTTGTCTTCTTAGTTTTTGTTGTCTTGGTTTTCTTGGGGGTCTTGGTTCTTAGCCAGCTTGTTCCTTGAGTGTCCTGGTTCTTGGAGTGTTCTTTGGGGTCCTTGTTCCCCCCTGAGGACACATCTTTGTATCTTTTTCAGAACTTCTTCAGATTTCGTAAATCATATTTGATGATATTACACATTGCAGCTTTCTTTTGCCTGCTGATTAACACAGGAAATACTAAACCAGTGACATTGAACTCCTTTCCAGTACACAAGCATACCATGTCCTCTTCATATACATGTTCAATAATTACGCAGTCATCCATCAAAACCTATCGCAATATCCGTCAATAGCTTCTGTCTCTCGAACATTGACTGCTTTGGTATTTAATTAAAAGTGGAGCAGTAACATGCTCCAGCTGTGTTTGCACAATCGCATATCACATCTGTTAGTTGGCTATTTCACGCTAGTCAATGAGATTAATAAATGTTAATCATTTGTTGTGGCGTAGTCTTGATTACAACATTGGAAGGCTGATACTACATCTTTTAAAAGACATGCTGGACAATTTTGATATCCAGCAGAAGGACCGCATCACAGCCATTACAGAAGACCCAACATTTGCCTTTAAGATGGACCTCAGTGAAGCGGAATATTAAGTGAACTGTGTGCACTTTTACACAACATCCAATCAATTAGATGAGTGCCAGCATCTGGTGTGATGTATAAAACACTTGCCAGTTGTAAAACATCCCACCCGGCATCGTGGCATACCCTTACACACGGGCAACATCCTGCCTGTGTTACGGCTCTGATATTACTACCTTCGAAGGCAGAAATATTACATCTCAAATACCAGTGTTTCACCCCAGTATGAGTAGTTTTACTTTACTGTATTTAAACTTTATTACATTTATATTTCACAGTCGTTACATTATCTTGACACCGTACTTAACGGGGACATATAGATTAACTATTGTTTGTATATAGTACTACAAATAGTTGGGTCTGCCTGCCAACTAAAATTGTGCATTTCTGCACTACTTTTATTTACCCACTGTGCCATATTAAAATGTATTCGGAACGTCTGTGTACTGTGCAATATTCCATGTGTTTGTGCAACAATCCGTATGCTGTGCAACTCTCCCACTTGGGCCACAATTCTATTCATTTTCTTCTTGCATTACTATTTAACTTCTGTTGTAAATATATTTTGTACTTGCACTGGAGAAGGAGCTGCTTTCAAGCTCATTGGACATGTGCATAGTCACAATAAATTATATTCTATTCTATGACATAAAAAAAAAAAACACTCCCACTGGACTAAATTAGCCAATCATTTGATAATGTGAACTAGCCAGTGGTGGTTTCGCGCAAGCTAAGCGAAGCCGCAATGAGATTTGCGATTAGCGTTAGCTAACATCATTAGCTCCTGACAACCGACGTTTGATTCCTCGATGAAGATGGGGCATTTGGTTTTGATGCGACATAAACACAGTGTATGAACTGCTGCCTTTACGAGTTAAAATGTGTTGACTGTCGCTCGTTTTTTGTTTTTGTTTTTTTAATCCTACACACTGGGCTCTGCTTTCACAAATACAAGCCAGCAGTCGACTTGCCGCACACACTTGCGTCTGCCGTGTGGGGAACCAATGTCAAGGTGTCGACTGTGGAGGTTTTTAACTGTACTTTTATCTATCATTTCATAATCAGAATGGGGACGAATGATTGTCAATCGTGACACTAAAATTTCCTGTCATTTTCTGTGCTTTTTCTCTTCCTTACTCCCACTTAACAACCTCCCAATGAGCTTTTAAACCTCCCCTTTATTTGTTTGACAATATTAACGCGCACACACCGCCGCCTCAACAGAAAAAGTCATGCTTTCATTATGGTAAATACATTGGCATGAGTCAGGCGCGCATGTATTATTCCCTTCCTATTCTGTTTTTGTCTTGCTGTTACAATTGGATATTCCTAATGGGTGGGTTGTGAAGGCGGCGGTGATGGGGGATTACCATTTCTCTGCATTGTTCCACAGAGCCTCTTGTCATCCTCGATGTGTTGTTCATACGACGCTCGACCCGCGACTCGCCCGTTTCACTTTCACTTAGCGGCGTAATTACCGCCGGGCGTCTTCAAAAGACGAGAGACAAATGGAAAACAAATACAATCAACGCACAACGTCCTATTAACTGGGTTGTCTGATCACCCCCAACACCTCGACAGAAAGATAATACGGTGTCGGTGTGTGTGTGTGCGTATGCAGAGTGCTGATTAAGCGTCTGTGACGAGAATGTAAACGCAGGCTTGCATATGTACACAAAACAACGCCGGTTAGCGATTAGCAAAAAGGTAAAGAGCTACAGGAATGACAGTACAAAGCATTGTTAGGTTCGTGGAACAAAGTTTGATCACAGCAGGATTTGTTTACTGTACTGCAGAGCCTAACAAGGTTAGATATAACTCATTTTATGTCATCAGAGTCAATACATAACTTTGCAGCATTGCTTCTTTTGTCGGAGTCCAAAGCTAAAAGAGATGCAATTCAATCGAGGAATCGTTATGTTGCTGTAGCTGATTTTCTTCCAATATATCCAATACAGTGCACAATGTATTGTGTCCTGTCATCATTGGTGCCTTGAGATACGAGTTTAATTTGTTCAGTTAACACATTCATAACTTCAAACACACAGATCATACCACTCACATACCAGAACACTCAATCTCTCTCCATTGAAATAAATGCAAATGACATTGGTCTGTTCCAGCCTTCCCCCCAAAAAGTTTGTAATATGTTTTTAATACGAAAAATCCCACTATAAATATTGTAATTACAAAAACATACAGTAATTATGTAATTAAATAGAATATAAAGAAGACGTTTTCTTGCTATATATATATATATTGCTATATATACTGTTGTAGTATGTAGACAACACTGTAGACAATCACTGTCATCAAATACTTTGTCATGTTAATAAGTAGCATTAACAGTAGTTTTCTTGAAAAATATCAATTCCCACAGAATATCTGTATCATGATACCATTGGGCGACACGGTAGACAACTGGGTAGCACATCCGCCTCACAGTTCTGAGGACCCAGGTTCAAATCCCGGCCTCGCCTTGTGTGGAGTTTGCAAGTTCTCCCCGTGCCTGTGTGGGTTTTCTCCGGATACTCCGGTTTCCTTCCACATCCCAAAAACATGCATGGTAGGTTAATTGAAGACTAGATTGTCTGTAGGTATGAACGTGAGTGTTTGAATGGTTGTTTGTTTTTATGTGCCCTGTGATTGGCTGGCGACCAGTTCAGGGTGTAGCCTGCTTCCTGCCCGCAGTTAGCTGGGATAGGCTCCAGCATACCTGTGACCTTAGTGAGGATAAGCAGTTTAGAAGATGGATGGATGAATGATATCATTGGCTATTGACGTCATTACCCGATTTGGTAAAGATTTGGTTTGTAAATGGCAGTTATGACGCTTTTTCAAGTGTCCCAGAAATGGTCCTCTCTCTACTAATTATGACAGCAGGGAGAAGCTAGCGCAGTAAGGCACTTACGGACATGTTTCGCCGTACACTTGATCACTCATGGATGATTTCGTCAGGAGCCTCCACTCATTTGTGTTTGTTTCCTTCGAGGAGTTCAGTCGTCTTGAGGGTGGGAGTACGTAAACAAGACGAAGTCCAAATTAGCCTCTCAGAAAGCCCCGTGGCCTTGAGTGCTGCTGTCCTTACCCCCCAGCTACATTATTGAGCAATGCTAATGATGCAGGCTCCGCTCATTTACTCGCTCTTCCACGCCATTTCGTCAGAGTTTCCGTCAGTTTTTATGACTGACTCTCAAGGTTTTGGTAAACAGTACTGCTCCTCTAATAAGCTTATTTTTGCTGGTGTGTATGCATGGATGCTTATACTGTATGCGTGTAACAAGATAACATCCCCCCCCACCCCCAATCCCCACGCCGCCCGCACCCCTGTTTACTCTAGCAAAGCCTCCACGAGGCCGCAGCGCTCCGAGGAGCTCCTGTTAATTGGTCATTAAAAGCACTGCTTTGTGGGCCGCGTTACATCTTTAAACAGGCCATGAAATCGTCATAATAATGATGATCATAATAATAATTAAAGCTACAGAGAAGCGATGAACGGGCCCCGTTCTTCATGGCAAATCATCAAAATAATCATCGAACTTCGACGCCATGCTCTCTGTTTATGATTTAGCATTGTTTATCTGTTGAGGATATCTGCGTCCGATTGGAACTCAAAATCTCTAGAAGGAGTTTGTTGAAGTACAAGCACATGGAATGCACCCAAAATGTCTACTTTAATCCAAAACATCCTCTTCAATTTCAGGTACGAATCCAGGCAGACATTTCCGTCCATCCTATTATGATAGACATTTCATGCTGACAAGAGAAACTCATGGGGGGGGCTTTTAACTTTGGTAAAAAAATAATAATAATAATAATTCAAAACCTTTGCAAACTTGCATCATTCTTTTGTCTACAATACCTGTTCATTTTGGCAAATGCCTTGGAATTCACCCACAATATCATATCTGCTTTAATCCAAAATGACCAACTTCCTGTTCGAGTCTGGGAATAAGTCCTTCCGACACTTTCGTGTGTCCTGTTGTGCCCCCTTCTTCATGGCAAATCAAAATAATCACGCTCTCTGTTTGTGATTTAGCGTTGTTTATCTGTTGAGGATATCTGTGTCCGATTTGGGCTCATTTGGGCGAAATTCCTGGCAGGAGTTTGGCCAACTTCCAGTCCCATTTTGGGAATGTCCACCCAGTTTCATATTTTCAATGAGAAAGGTGTTGGGGACTTTTTTTTTTTTTTTTTTTTTTAAACTTTCCAGGAGGCACTTCTGAGTGAGTTTTGTCATGTTTGTGAACCCTAAATATGGTCACCGAGATACACACACACACTTCCAAAACAAAATAAAACTAAGTTTTCAGGCATGTTGAGGCCCCCCCAAAAGTATTCATTTGTCTGAAGAAGAATAAATAATTCCAAGAGGGCCAAATAAAAATAAAAGGGGAAGTTTGTCACCATTGCGAGGTCCCTAGAGTAGAGGAAAGAATGAGCGCGCGAATGATGAATTAGCATGACTGATAATAATTGCTCTGTTTGTATCGAGTCGCCAGTGAATAGTTGGTGAATATGACTGCACGTGGGCAGATGAAAGGAGGGTACAACAGAAGAGGTAGAGTTGAAGAAGGAAGCGGGGGGGGTCAGTGGTGGTAATGGTGGGGAGTCTTGTTAAGACACAGGGAACACAGTGTATATTTGACAAAGGAGAAGCATTGTAATTGATGATAAGGATGCACATTGACAATCTGAGTGTCTTTTTTTACATAAGTAAGATAGCGTTACCTAAAACTGGAATACTGAATAAGTGTTTTTTTTTTTAAATGAGAAAGAAAATAAAAGAAATGGCTGTCGAATCTGTCAGCGTGCTTCATCCGAGTCAAGTTCAGCTAGCATTCAACAATGAATGTTTACATTAGCTTTTTCGCCAGACTCAACAAGGTCTGTTCAGAGAAGAGCATGTGAACGAATGAGACGCATAGAAGAACATAACAAACATAACTGATAATGAAAATATGGAGAGGGGAGAGAAAAAATAAAAAATAAAAATAAAATCGACAGACGTGAACATTTTCTTGGACAGATGTCCCTTTTGTCAGAACATGTATGTACTTGTAAATAAGATCCTTCATAAAAGAACATCGCCAAGTGTTTTAATTATTTAACATTTAAGGCATTTTAACTTCATAGACGTTCACTTCCGCTACCATCCAAAGATAAATGTTTACGTCAGCGTTTGACTTTTTGTGTTTTTTTTTAATTTATTTTTTTAAACCAACCTCCACGTCGGTTGTTGAGAGAAGACCATGTGAACGAATAAGAGCATAGGCTGACATTTACGGGAAATAAGATACCGAGTACTACTGCTAACATTAGTAGCTAGCTACCAAACAAGCTTTGAAACTGATTTATTTTTTGCACAGTTTTTTTTTTCTCTGAGAATTAACTTCCACAGCAAAACTAGAAGAAAAAAAAAATCAATAGAGCTAATGTAGAAACAGTGTTTCCTACATTTTTAATACGTTTTGCAGCTAATGGCAAGGAATTTCATTACCTTATCATTATTTCATACCTTTTCGTGATGATGATAACTTTTTACAATTTTGCACTGTCCGTTTGGCTCGACCCAAAGTTGTTTTTTTAAACTTGAATGTTAAAATGTTACTTAAACGCACACTGCCTGTACGTTTTATGACGGCTGAAGCCAAATTGTGTTTGACTTCCTCAGCTATGATAAAGTCAGCTAGAGATTGAGCAGGATGGAGACAACAGGTGTCAAAGCATAAAAGTATCACAGCCCCTTGAGCCCTGAGGAGAGCAATGATTCTGTTATACGTGCATGGCTTCTCATTTATTGATCTGGATCAGGAAGAGGCCCCTCCACCCTTACTCTGACCCTTTCACAGGGGGGCATCCTCCCACGTGTTCTTTTAGCTGCCCACCCCATTGTGTCCTTAGCATTAAAATACCAGCAGTTTGTGCGTCCCTGCTTCTCCTTGACACACCTCCCCTAACGCAGGCTGCGTATGAGGTGCCCGCACTCATTGTTGGGGTATCAATTTGAGCAGTCAATAATGCCTCGGTGGAGCGTGACGGCGCAGACATGACCCAGACTCCCTGCACGGATAAAGAACGCCAGATCGCCACCCTCTGTGACCTCTCCGTCTCTCTCGCCACCCCTCATCTGTTGGGTGTGTCCCCCCTTTCACTCACACACCACCCCCGACCCCCTCCCAACTCCCCGTCTACCCAAACCTCCCATTGTTTCCACAGCTACCCCCCGCCCATCCCCCTTTGTCTGAAGTGGGGCTTACACATGCAAAGATGCTTCAAATCTTTTTAAAAATGTGTAAAGCGGGCTACACACACCGATGATTTGAACGTTTCTGATCCGATCCAATCCAGCAAAGGCCGGATTCTCTTATGTCTCTGAAAGATTATCCTTTAAACGATTATTTTTTGGGCGTGGGATGCGTTAAGAGTAAACCCTAACCCTCGGGTAATGGTCTGGCCGACAATCATAAAGTGGTGTACACGCATTCCGATCATAGGGCCGAATTTGTGCATTTTCCTCTCTTGCAATCAAAGTCAGGAAAGGCCCAATTCTCCGATGTCTGAAAAATTATCCTGACCGATGATCCTGTGGTGTGGGGTGTGTTAAGAATAATGTTTTCCCCCAATCGGCTCAAAAAGCAGTTGAAAAACAATGTTCAACATTTAGAACTGATTTCGGCCAAGACAGGGACTCAGTGACTGTGGTGTCAAAAATAACTGTCAGTGGAAGTATCGTATATGTATGTGTGTGATGTGCTGTGTTGGTCATCTGTAGTAAATTACACACTACAGGAGCAATAGGAATGCATTTTTCTCCTTGACATGTGTTGGGCCTCAAAATTTAACAATCGGTTGAGAAGTTAAAAATTGGTATACTCTACATGTACCCCGCTTTAGAGATCGTACATTGTACGCAGATTGTACAGGCGTCTGCAGGTTTACAGCACTTTCATCAGATTTAAGACTGCTGTTCACAGGAGTATCAGACATTTTTATTTGTTTATTCATTTTAACATACAGCTTGCAGGCAGAAACTACTGCAAACGAAACATAAAGACTCCAACAAGGCATTTTTAAGGATAACCAAGAATAAATATCATTTTTAAGGATAATTAAGCCTTTCATTTTTTACTTAATCCGTAGATACCCTGACAATTTTTTTCTTATGTTTCAGTCAGCTTGTGTCCTGATTGACTGATTGTTCCTTTTCCCGAGCTCTGTATTGAACCCACCCAACATCGGATTTTGATCGTAAATATTAAACATTTACGTTGGCAGACTGCTTTCTGAGCATTTTGTCGAGGGTAAAAATAACTCAAAACACATCGCACCACAGGATAGTTAGGTATATATTGTCTTTAATGTAACTTTTTTTGTGTTTGGCCATTGTTTTGAATGAGCACTGCCAC
Organism: Phycodurus eques; assembly: GCF_024500275.1. NCBI lineage: Eukaryota > Metazoa > Chordata > Actinopteri > Syngnathiformes > Syngnathidae > Phycodurus > Phycodurus eques. Next base: position 21,887,795 of record NC_084528.1, on the reverse strand, counting down.
TAAAAAAAAATACAATCAGCCAAGACATGGCAGTAAATTTTGAAGGATGAGCTTTGGAGTAATCAGATTTTCAGGCCTTTACTGACTTTAATTGAAAGGGGTAATATTCGACCTAAAAATCATCAAAATTGTCATTGTGCACGATCTCGACTTAAGATGATGAAGGAGTGATGCTCTTATACAATTTAGCGTGATCTTTTCCACACTAAACTTAAAAAAACTTGAGAAAAAGTGAACACAAAACAAATGTATTTAATCCAAACCATAGATTTATCTTTTGTTCTCTAATATACGCAGCCGTTTGCATTTCAGACGCTGTACACTATCAATCTAAAAATATATAAAAAGAAACATTGTCCACCTATTACCCTCAATTTTGAGATGTCATCCATCTTGCCTGCTAACACAAACGCCTGAATATGCATTCTAGTTAAACATGACATGGCTTAAATGTACATTTTTCAATGTTGACTTATGTGCTTTAAGTGAAACAAACACACAGCCATCTTGAAGCCTGATCCTACAATAAATACAAAACCACATTTGACCTATGGAGGAATATGGTTTGGGAAAAAAAGAAAAAGAAAAAGAAAAGAAAAGAAAAAAAAAAAGGCCTGCAGCTTCCACGACTAACTAGGTTTTGGCTGCCATCTTCAGGCGTACGTCAGTACTACTCTCCAAAGACACATCTTATGATATACAGAACAAGCCCTCAGGCTAAACATGGTGATTGTTCCTTCATGAAAATTAGACATAGCCACCCCTAATCTCTTCTAATTTCATTCAATGATTTGTACAAGCCATAACCAATAAAGACTTTGTCCCAAAGGGGCACCAGAACAACGTGCAAAATTGACAACCGTCTTGTAACATTAGTATTTAAGCTACTCTTTTTCCAAGTAATGTGAGATATTAATTAATACCTCGACCTATGTGCTGATTTGGGGGACAATATTTTTGATACTACTGGAAGTATTATTTGTCCTGTGAGGTGGTTGAACACAACTGTATTTGCTAGCTAAACACAAATATAATACCTATACTCATTCTGATCTCAATAGAAAATTGTCCCATTTGTCCCTTAAAAAGATTTTAAAAGAAAATATAAGAATGTGGTTTATTGTGTCATTTGTAGGACCAATCAATGACGTATTTCAGGATCGTTAAGGCCTTCTTTTTGGAAAATTAATTTGAAGACTACAGACACTTTGATGGTGGTCATCTATGACTGAGAGTGCGCGAAATTATCAACATGGGTAACAGAAATCGATAAATTCATTGCCGGTGGTCATTGGTGGTTTTACAGTACCATTATGGGATGGCTTAGGTATCGATACTGTACCTGACAGATACATCGGTACCACTAAAGACAATATTCAGGTTTGGAATTTTAAGGCTGGATTTACACTACAGGTCCAAGTGCTCAATATCAGATTTAATGCCGAAATCCATTTTTTGGGGAAAGACATTTCAAGTGACACATTTACGATATGGCTGTGTTTACACTGATGGGACAACTTGAATTCAAAGTCAACCAAATTGTACATAAGTAACTTCATAATTTGGGCAGCTACAACACAGAAGTAAAAATAATACATTATTAATACATATCTGAGACGTGCCCTAGCATTTTGTTGGCCTGGGCCAACAACACCCCCTATTAATTTAAATGAGCGTAACCGCCACATTACTCCACTGTCTACCATCTCCAATTTGCTTATTCAATGATGGACAGACCTCTAATTTAGCATACTGAGACTATATTTCATTGTCTACACATTTGGTTCTCAAACTTTTGACACCAAGTACCACCTGAAAAAAATACTTTGCTCTCCAAGTACCACCGTTATAGAGCAGAAGGCCTAGTGTTCCTCAAAAACGAGACTGAGGTTTTATTCCTAAAGCATATTTAATATTATTGTAAGCCACTTTAACATTGTGCACAGAGTGAAAATTAACACTGCACTTAAATATAGAACAAAATAACAGTACTCTAATGATTCAATTATAATGTTTTGCCCAGAAGTATACATTGTTTTACCAACTGTAACTCAATCTTTAAAAACAGTTTCTCAAAGACTAAATGCAAATATGGAACTTTAAAGTCACATACTGTACAACGGAACTGTACTTAGGCAGTGACTCATTCACACACCATTAAAGTTACCACACATTAATAATTACTTGTCTGTACTATAGTTTAGATTCACAGCAGATATCTTTTGATGAGTTTTTTTTTTTTTTTTATGTCGATGGCGTCAAGTTTACACTGCATTTGCAGAGATCCAATACCTATTGGAGACCTGATTCCGATCTGAAAACATCCGATTCCATACTTTCTTTTTTTTTTTGTTTTTGCAATCCATGACGCATATCCCCATTGTATCACTTGACCCATGCAGCCAAATAATCCAACTGGTGTCAGCATGTCCGGATACATATGTGAGGTATCGAGTTGGCACACTACTTCATAAATTACATCAGCAAGCAGATCCAATCTGAATTCCACACAAAGGGTGCAATAGTATTGGTAAATCGGGAGGCTCTATTAGACAGCCGTAATGTCTACGGGAGTTGGACTGATTTTCCAGGAGCCTCCAAGCTAAATCGAAGAGGGTTGGCATCCCTTATCAATTTTCCTCAAAAGCCGGAATGCTTTATATGCCTGGAAATGAACGAGTCACCACGTGAATATATGGCACGCTGAAGGCCAAATAATCACATTTGGTTCAGGCGACCATCACAGAATTATGACTCGGGTCCCAGGTACGCTTTTGCCACATTTACAAGTGACATATTTCTAACGCACGCAGCAGCCCGGGCTACAAAGCGAGGAGATGTGTGCTCGAAATCACCCTCCCAAAGCCCTCCTCCAGGGAGTTTGCAGTATTAAATAAGAGCTACCTTTGGCACATTAGCGGAATTCAATATGTGCGACGTAATTATGCTGCTCAATAAGCCACTGGAGGAGGATATTCCATTTACACGCTCGGCAGCAGGTCGGGCTGCCGCTGTTTTGTGCTTGTGTGCTAACAGTCTTCGTGCTACACGACTAATTTTGAACACACTTCTGATGATAGCTCGGGACAAGACGGGAAGCAATATGCAATTATTTGTAGGGAAAGTAGTATGTGGAGAACACTTGTGAAGTCACTTTAATATTTTTTGCATATTAGGTTTGTTTACGAATGCAAAAGAAAGGTCGTAGTAAAAATTGAAAATGTCAGAAATGCATAAGGAACTGTGGAATGCTTTATAATGGTCCTGGGCTGGAATAGCAGCTCACAGTTGCCACAAGTTGGCCATGCAACTCAGATGTGAAGCAGTTGTTAGAAAGTGCTTATACAATTAAATGTCAATTGAGTTTGAAAAACACCGGTATGTTTTTTAACAGCCTAAAGATTATTGTATGTTTGTGTATGGAACAGAGAAGTGCTTTACATCTGTGTTGCATGGAGTCCACTAACTTTACAGGCATAGCAAATCAGATCAATTTGTCTCCATGTTTTCATTTGGAAATACAGAACAGCTTCTCATCTGTGTTGCACAGACATCACCAACTTCATGATCAATTTACCTTAATGCTTTTTAATTTGGAATTGTATGTGCAGGTGATGCCAATACATTTGTTTGTACGGAGTAAAGAAGTGATTCACATCTGTGTTGCGCCGAGTCCATTCACTTGACCACAATAACATATTTGATCAATTTGTCTTTGTTTTTGATACGCAATGCAATGTGCACTTTTCCTAATACATTTGCTTGTATGGATGGAATAGAGAACTGCTGTGTAAAATGGACTAACTTCACAGGCATAATAAATCTGATCATTTTTTTCCATGTTTTGATTTAGAATACAATGTGCTGTGCTCCCAATGCATCTGTGTGCGTGGAATACAGAACTGCTTTACATCTGTGTTGCATGGAGTCTGCCAACTTCATAGGCATAAGAAACCTGATCAATTTGTCTTCATATTTGGAATTGCAATTGGATGTTCAATCTTCCCAATACCATTGTGTTGTGAATACAGAACTGTTTCACATCTGTGCTGCATGGAGTCCACCAACTTAATAGGAATAACACATTTGATAATTTTTCAACTTTCTAGTTGGGATATGTAACAAAATGTAAAGTCTTTCCAATACATATGCATGACAACAGCTTCACATCTGTGTTGCATTAAGTCCATAAACTTAAATATCACATCTGATGAGTTGTTCTTTCATGTTTTGATATGAATAGTATTCCCAATGCATTTGCGTGTATGGAAATATAAGCTCTTCTCGCTTTGTAAACACACGACTATTATTCTGACTACAACTGCATCAAGCAAGAACTTTAAATGTAGCATAGATGATTTTACAACAAGGATTTTAAGCCACCACTATGGAGATTTTCATTACCCAAGTCTCCAACAATCAGGCTTAAAAACAGCTATTAGTTATTTCTAACTGGTGGTCCACAACCACTGGGCCGACACATGTAATACTGGGTCACAGAGGAAGAATACTTACTTTTCCAATAATTATTTTATCAACATAAAACCATAAATGTGAATATAACTGATTTATGGCATACAACAAAGGTTGGGGACCGCTTAAATGAATTACAGTAATAATGACAACTGTAATCATGTTATCCATTTATTTACGATTTTTCTTTTTCTTCTGTATCATTTGTTATGCACTAAGGGCAGCAGTTTTTAACACTGGCTTTAATCTGGCATATTTCACAAATGAAGTAACCCTGTACGCTCAAAATCAAAACACTACATTGGTTTCCGTGAGATATGAGCGCTGTATGGTGGTAGGGAATTCAATTCAACCCAGCGCAGTTTGGTAAATATTGAACAATTCATCAAAAAAGAGACTTCAATCTGTTTAATGCCACTCCCAATGGAAGTTTACTGTCAAACTAAACATAAAACAAACAGAATTACACAAGTATTTAAAACAACCACATATTTTTGCCTTAGGAAAGTCCAGTTAGCTTAATGCTAACAAACATTCCAAAATGTTATTGACATGCTAACAGTTAGCATCGATAGTAGAAGTCTTACAAGCCAGAGATCTTTGAACACAAATGGTGGAGCAACACGTATAGACATATAATATAACAATACTCACGGGCATATATTGTTTATCCCCTACAAAAAAATGACTAATATTAATGCATCTTACTGAGTCACTTACAGTAGTAGTAGAATTACTATTCTTCTGTGTTTGTATCTGCATGACTGTATTAAACTGTAATGCTGCCTCCCAGTGGCCATGGTGGGCACACCAGGAGCAGCACAATGAATTGGACTGCATCATTAATTCATGATGCACAACCTGTTCAATCCTATTATTCTATTAAATTATGTCATTACTCCATGTTTTTTAACCAATTACAATATTATTAAGTGCCACTTTCACTTATTAAAAAACATTTTTTTGTGGGGGTGGGGGGGGTGCGGGAGGCTCCATGTATCCTGATCCATGCACTTTTATGGACATTGTTTTTAAAAAATTAATAAATTAGAAAAAAAAAACTTTTGCAAAGTTCAGGGCAGGAATATTTGCTGAATAACTTTGCAGCTAACACTAACATCCTCTTAAATACATTGTGGTCATCGACAAATGAGACTTTCAAGTTAAAAACGTTGAAATATGAAAGCCTGAACAACACATGCATCACCAACCATAATGAGTTTGAAAATTTGTGTTGGGGGGGATGAGGGCGTTGTATACGTTTCATGCTGTCCCAGTTGCTGAAAGTATTCCCTCAATAATGCATTAGCACACTTGTTTATTATTTACTGTTTACACGCCGCAACTAGGGGAGGGCTCGACGAGTTTAGGCGCCACTGTCAGCCATCCGAACAGGGCGGCCAGATGCGGCCGCGCTCAGTTGACTGCGCAAAAGGCGTCGGACTGACAAATAAAAGACATTTGGGTTCACGTGGGGCGTTGTTGTACACGCATGCCGAGGTTGTCAAAAAGCGTGCACATGCACAGAAGGGCTTGGTGAGGGTAGGATTTGGTGGGTAGGTCGTGGATATTAAAATTAATCCAGAGAGCTAAGTAAGCGCAAACCCCACTCGTCTCATCCATAATCACCCAATTTATTTTCCTTTAAAGTGACCAAGTGTCCAAATATGGCCAGGTTAGCCACTCTTCGTGTGCTGCATGATGAGTGATTACTTTTTTTTTTTTACACATACCATTTTTCCTCAAATGAGGACCAAGGGCATTTATTTGAGAAGGAGTATTTTTAGAATGGTATTTAAGAATTTTATTTACATGCGTACATGGATATCTTAGATGAATAATGATTATTATTAAGTATTTATGGGCCTACAAAGTGGCCTATGGCATATTTTAGGAATATTTCATACTTTTTCATTTCTAGAGGCAAGGCATTTACTTGAAAGAAGGCCTTTATTTCTCCAAATGCACATAGAATTGTTTCTGCCCACCAAGAGAAAATATCAGGGTGTTAATTTGAGGTAAGTAGGGATGAAACTGTAAACAGATTAATGGTAAAATATTTTAAATAATAATAGATTTAAACGTCAAATTTGAAATCAGACAGACCGGTACAAATTTCAGACAGTTACTGTTACCAAATTTATTAATCATTATGGCAAAGGGCCAAATCATTGTATTTTTTAACCCACCAAGAAAACTAAGTACAAAAGTGTGGGAATATTTGGGGAAATTTCTGATATTCATTTGAAAGGAGGCCTTTATTTCTACAAGTCTTTCTTTCCAAAAATGTAAATCACACATTACAACTCATTCCTTTCGTGTCAAATGTCAGCAGTTTTTGTTCATGTCACATATAGCATCACCTGATCGTTAAACTGCAAACTTTAGTTTACAGATGTCATCATGAAGATAATTAGAGACACATTTCTTAAGTGAGGAAAAAATTTGGCATTTAATTCAGATGAGATTGGCTGGGTTGATTGACTGAATTCCTGCTTGTAAGAGACACTCGTATGAAAATTGTGTTGGAGGAAAATTGTAGTTTCTGCAACTGCAGTGTTTACATTTGTCAATTTGTTTTAATTGAGGTGAGGCATTCATATTTTAACAAATTGAGCTAATTACCTGAATTCCTGCTAATGTTGGACAAATTGTATGAAAACTGAGAAGTACTGGAAGAAACAGCAACGGTAAAGACTTCATTTGTCAATTCATTTAATTGAAGTAAGGCATCCATTTGAAGAAAATGGGTAAATTCAACTCAATTCTTGCTAATGGTGGACATACTTCTTAAAACAGAAGTTTAGGAGGAAATTTGTGGTTTCTGCTACTACATAGATTAAACTTGTCAATATAATTGAGGTGTGAGACATTCATGTTTTTAAGAAATGGGGAAAATTAACTGGAGTCCTGGTACAGACTTGGTCAGGTATGAAAAACTGAGTTGGTTCAGAGGAAAATATTGTTAACACAACTACTGTGTCTCAATTTGAATGGGGGGAAGAAATAATTTGAATTTCAACAAATGTGAGTTCTGTCAGCACACAAACAATTACCTCCATCTGGTCACGACTTGTGAAGCTTCTCTTAATATTAATTAAAGTGGAAGCACACCACTGGACTGCAGTAATTATACAATATTTTACTTTTAAAAAATTATATAGTGTGGTCATAGCTTACAATAATTACATCCTTTCGGTGTAGACTTTAAAGCCAATCAGCTCCAGGGACGGTTTCTGCTGAGGAAGGTAGGCAAACACACACAACAGACAGTCAACAAAACAACAACAAGAAGCGCACTAATAGACACTGGCAACATTTTCAAAGCCCTAAAAACGAGGGGACTTCAAATGCAGCTATTGGTTTGGGGCCTGTTATCGTGGGAATAGGCAGCAGCAGCAGCAGCGAGAGCGACTGTGCCGGCGCCGCCTCATTAGAATTCCTTTCAAGTCGTCGAGTGCGGCCTCCCTCTGTTCCTCTCCCCATATTCCCTGACCCCGACGCATCTCCGCAGGGCTGAGGTAGGGGGCGGGGCACCTTGGGGGGGTGGGGGGGGGGGGGGGGATAAGGGCTTGCGAGGAATACACATATACACACACACACACAACCGCATACACTTTAGGCACGAAGAGTACTTGAACTGGATGTGAAGTCAGGAGAATTTGCAACAAAGAGCGGAAACAGCAAACTGTGAGCTCTCCTCCTTGATGCTGTCACCTCGCTGCATGCCCCTCTCAGGGATGCAGGGGACGGGCGGCGGTTTCGTGTTTTTGCCACCAGAGATGGCGGCGGCGGTGGGGAAATTGTGTAGTGCGCACCTGGCTCTTTCCTGCCACATTAATTTTTATTTTCAGTATTGTGACGCCCCTCCCTCCGAGCTCCTCGAGAACGGAGAGGAACTTCCAAAAAGCGACGACTGCTGTACTGCTTGTTTGGAAAGGAAGGAAGTGCGTTGAAAGGGACACGTTATGAAAAGTTATTTGAATCAAATCAGTTTTCTCTATTTAAATTACGATTATTAATCCCTTACAGGCCCCCAAAAAACATCTTTTTTTGGGGGCCTGTTTTTTTAGTTTTTCTAAATCGCACTATATTGTATACAAACATAAATTCTAATAACTGCGCCACGTAGTACAGTGGCCAACTTTTTTATTTTGACTTGAGAGCAAAGTTGTGAGATATGAATATCAAACTCAACTCACTTCAAAAGAGCAGAAGTTTGGCAGATGTGTATTGAAAACAACAACAGCATTGCTTTAGGAATATCCGCTAGCTTAATGCTAACACACAATGCAAAATGACATAGATGGGCTACTGAAACTTATAAATAACGGATATTTGAACACACAGTGAAGCAACATGTAGACAGAAGATACAACAATACCCAGAGGCATATATTCTTAATCATCTGGAAGAAAAAAAAACAACTAATACTACTGCATCTTATTCAGTAAGTTGTGAAACTGTTGTTGTTTGTCTTTATATTTTACTGCCCCATTGTAGCCAAGACCCGAACACCAGAAGGAACACAATGTGGGGCTGTAACAGATTAAAAGCACTCCATTCAGTTCAATGGGAAACAATGATTTGAGATACACGTCTTGAGTTACAAGTGTGGCCACAGAATGAATTAAACTTGTAAGTCAAGGCACTACTGTATTTGTGTGCCTCTATGGGGCGTGGCCTAGTGAGTAAAGTCAGGCGTTGGAGTCAGTTTTGGCGTGAGCGTCCAGGTGTGAGTTTTGGCCTACAGCAGCTTCTTGAGCGTGTTCTCACTTTCACGTTCACATTATGGTATCACGTTGCTCTGCCCATGACTTGGAAGCCTACCTGGGTGCAGATTGAGAGCCACTTTCAAGCTATGGTTGGACTCCACTTTATTAAACACTATCATGCAGAAACAATTATTGATGACTGCACTGGGTTCTTTTTTGGTCCCCCACCCTTTAAAAAAAAAATGCTGAGGAGATTGTTCACTTTTGCGTAATCTTGCGAATAAACCTGCTCCTTGGAAGCAGTAAAAAGGAATTTTCTCCTTATTTTCTCACAATGAGATTGCTGCACAACCAAAATAGATCAAAGCCATGTAACATTTGTGGCACTTACTAGCATGAGTCAGCAACTTTGTGTTAACCATTAATAATGCACTTGCCTATTATTATTGTACTGTGAGGGGTACCCACATTGTAGTCCATTCAGCCGTCACGTTGTCCATTTAGCAGCCCCAGGGAGTACTTTGGCTTCATGAACGATGATTTTTATTTTATGATTATTTATTTTCCTTCTAGTACCCGCTCACAGTTTGAGCGAGGTCACTTTGGCAAGCTGGGCTCAGCGGGCGCCAGACTGCGGGGAGAGGGATGCGGGGCTGCTGCCCGTCACAGCCCACTAGTCGCCTGACGGGCCCCGGGGCCTGCCAGACTGACATCGCCCCTCCAACCCACAACCGCCGGCCCCATGGCCGGGCAGGAGGGAGGTGAGGGAGGAGGTTGGCATGGGGGACAATCAGTTTTCAATGCATTTTCTATGCGGTGTGTAGTGGCAAAGAGGGGCACGGTGGCACACAGTGGAGGTGCTTTCAACTTTTCCCCAAAAAATCCTTGGGGATCAATAAAGTTTGTAACCCACAAGGGGAGATGGGAATAGAACTGATAGATTTAATCAATTTCTGCAGGAGGTACCATGAGGATTAAATAAAAAAATGTATTGAGGAGGAGAAATGAAGGAATAGGATGGCCAAGAGAGTGCATGCATGCGTGCGTGCGTGCCAGCATGTGTTTGATGGGAGGTATATGGAAGGGCTGGGGTTGGGTGGGTGCAACACTCACAGAGTCTCTCAGGCATGTCCAGAGCATGAGCCAAGTACTCTCTGTTCACTTGCACTCACATTCTACTGGCAATTCACACACACACACACACACACACACACACACACACACACACACACACACACACACAAACCGACAGTACCTACCTCATGCATGAACACATTTGTTACACAGACACACATATCTACCTGTTACGCACACAACATAGCTGCTACACGCACTCGCAGACTCTGCAATATACGCATACGTCTCCCTGTTACACACACACACACACGCACATGTACCGTAACTGCTACACAAGCACACCTGGTGGTTACAGGCACAAATAACCATAACACAATTCTAAAGTCTACAGTTCACGCACACACAAACACACACACAATTATACCTGCTACACACATGTGCGTCAACCTGCCACACACACACAGACACACACACACACAATTACACCTACGACAGACACGCTGACGTACATTATTGGAATGTTGCATGAGACAAATATCAACACTTTTCCTTTGAGTTCCTTCATAAGAACTTCTGCTTTACAGATGCCACGTCTCCTAATTGCCATCTCAATTTACAGAGTCCCCCAAAAAAGTCCAATTTTCAAGGTTCGGAGGTAATATCAAAGACTGAACCCTGACATTAAGGTAGGGTACTCCAACATATGCTTTTTCGTTGGCTTTCTGTAGCTCTTTAAAGACCCAAAATGGAATAAAGCGGAAGCGGCGTGAATGTGGACTGCCGCTTTGCAATTGAACAGTAAATGGATCAATGTTTCTATATGTTTGCGTGTGCGTGTGCTTGGGAGGAGGGGTGGCGGGGAGGGGCCTCTGGGGTCCGTCCTAATGAGCTTTCCGTGTGCATTCCTAATAAGAGCTCGGTGCAGCGCCCTCGGCACTGTCATCCCGGGCCCGGGCTGACCTTGCTCAGCTGCCGGGCTGTGTCATTTGCTATATTTATGGCAGCCGCACCGCCACCTTGCCGTGTGTTTCACAGTGTGTGTGTGTGCTCTACGAATGGGGGGGGCTCGCTCAGGAAGCAAATAGTGTGTATATCAGCATAATGAATCAAGTGGCAGGGAAAAAGAGAGAGGGAGAGTGGGGGAGAAGGGATAGAGAAAACCATTATCACTCTGCTGTGTTTTTCCCCTCCTGGCGACTAACCCCCGTGGTGTTTATCCCGCATTTTCCTTTTCCCATTTATCCTCCTCTTTTCCCCGCTTTTATCCCAGTTTTTGTGCCTTTGCTTGGCCTCATAATATAGGCTTTTCTTTAGCTACACATTTGACACAATGCAAGGTTTAAGGTTTAAGCCCCCCGTCTCTGCGTGCCTGACTAAAACAAACAGTGCATCCAGAAACTATTCAGAACACTTCAATTTTTCCACATTTTGTTATGTTACACCATTTCGTTATGTTACGTACGGCCAGAACCGGCCCGTCAAGGGATTCAATCCAGCCCGTGGGGAAAATTTCAGCAAAGTGTGAAACTTGAAGAACACATTAACTGTAATTTTTCAATAAAAGAAACTGTTGCTAATTTTGTCCACTGCAGGGCGCACTGACAACCACTTAAATTACCACTTACCACTTAAATGACATTCAGAAATTGGCTGCTATACAAGATTTGACACCTGATATTGATGGCCTTGTGAAGTCTAAAAGATGACAAATTTGAGGAGCAAAGTAAGCCTACTTCATATAGTATATATTTATATATAATAACGAGTATATTTGGAAAATATGCTTATTTATTATTTGCACCAAAAAAGGGAAAAATTGGGAATTGTTATCTATAGCTTGTGAGGCTACAAATATGCTGGTCCGGCCTACTTGAGATCAAACTGGGGTAAATGTGGCTTCTGAATTAAAATGAGTTTGACACCCTTTTTTCTGAAATTGAATAAATTCATTGTACCTCGAAATTGTACCCCATAACAACAACAACAAAATGAAATTCATGAAAATGCCATTAATCCATTGCAGCCCCCTACCCCGAAAAAAAATAAATTAAAAAGTTTTTTTAATGAGGAAAAATAGCACTATAATATTGTACTTTATAAAAACTGACAGTAATGACATCAGTAACCCTAACTTTGGCTTAAAACCATATTTTGAAACACTAACTCTTGATTTAAAGCCTAATTTGAAACCCTAAACATGTCTTAAATCCCTAATTTGAAACTGTAACTGTTGCCCTTCTTTGAAACCCTATTTCCAAACTTTCCCCTTCACTCGAAACGACTCACCTGAAACCTGGCTTCAATCCCTAATTTGAAACCTTAACCTTTGCTTGTGACCCTAACCCTACATTGAAACCCAAACTCTGGCTTGAAACCGCAATTTGAAACCATATCCTCGTCTTTGAAACCCTAACGCCTAAACTTCACTTGAAACATTTTAAGTAAATAAACAAACCTAAATAAAGTACAAAGTTTTTTATGCAAATTGCTATTACATTGTGATGGGAGCCGACTCCTCCCTGACACTAATTTAGATCTATACAGAACAGTGTGTGGATATGCTTAGTTTTCCATTGGAAGAGGGACATGCTGCTGTGAATACTCATCTGGGCTTGGTCGAGGGAGGTGTGTGCGTACCCCTAGAACCTCGGGGTGAAGGGGAGTCTGCTTCTTTTCCGTGGCAGTACACACACACGTGAGCAAAGACACACATCAGTCATCACACACACATTTAGATGATAAGCCAAGTAGCAGTATGAGAAGGGAGGGAAAGGGGCGTACTGGCGGGGTTTCGCCGTGACCAAAAGTAAAGTTTTAATTCGTTCCTCTGGGACACCGCTTACTCATCCGACTCCCGCCCTGAGGACCCGTTTCCTGTGAAATCTATTCAAATCACATCTCTCCTCCGCCTTTTATTGCATTGCTCATACACCGCCGCCACCACCCCGTCACAAAGTGACAAATCAGCGCACACTTCGCAGGACAAACGTCACCTTTCTGCGCATTTGAGGAGGAAGCGCACATCTGTGGGTTTTATGTTTAAAGTGATTAGGGAAAATGACTTTCCTCTACACACACACACACACACACACACACACACACACACACACACAGCTCACTCCACGTGTTAGTTTATCTGGATGATTACATAGTGATGACTAAATATTTCATACCCGTTCGATCCCTGGACTGACTAAGTTTAGAGTTTCAAAGTACAGTTACAGAAGAGCGTTCGGAGTTCAAATTAAGGTTATAATCCAGAATTAGAGTTTGAAAAATATGAGGTTTTAAGCCATAGTTGGGGATATAAAGAAGAGTTTCAAAGAAGGTTTATGGTTTGAACTTTAGGGTTTCAGGCCAGGGTAAACATTTTAAGCAAATGTTAAGGGTAAAGTTTGCAGTTTTCAAAAAATAACAAAATTGGGGTTGGTATCAAAATATACTAAATCAAATCAGTCAAATAAAATACATATAAATAATATATTCAAATATATTTCTTCTTACCAGTCCACTTTTGTGTGCAAAATGCTACTAAATTCATGGTACTTACTGTCCTGTATGCACAGCATACACAGTCGTGACTATCACTTGCTGTGTGTCGTGTACACATCAAACACCGGTTTGATTGTGCACTATTACCATTTTCCTGGCATGCAAACACAGACACACACGTACACACACTCTCTCTCTCACACACACACACACACACACACACACACAAACACACACACTCACGTACAAACAAACACACTGTTCCTCTGCGCTGCATTCTCAATAAAGCAGGTGATGAGCGCGTGGAGCCATAATTAGTTTATTCAGACGTATGAAGCGGGCGGGACAGGCGGAATTTGTTATTATTCCGCTGCCAGCCCAACGTGCGCACACACACGCACACAGATAACAGTGACACCAAGAGCATCATGGTTGGTTGAGGTGGGGGGCAGAGAGGAGGGAAGGCGGGAGAAACGCCACTTGATGGAGCCGTAATGTTCCTTAATATTTTCATTTTGATGTCATTTGTGGCCCCGCTTTTTTAAATATCCGCTCTGTAATAATGTTTAATTTCAAGGGTCAGTCTGCCAAGGAGTATATTAAAGCTGATAAAACTCATTTTCCACAGGCCCAATATCGCGCCCAGATCAGGTTAGGAGGCCAGCCTCCCTGAATATTTCATCTTTTATCACGCCGATAATGGGGAGATGACAGAAGCGCATTATTACAATGAGAGAATTGCTCATTTCCCCAAAACGGGGGAGGAAGGAGGGCTGGCGGGACGGCGGCCGGGCAGCAGCGGCGCCTGCTGCCGGTGCCGAACGCTCCGCCACACAGTGTTTGCCGCCATGAAAGCTATTCTACGCAGGTGGCGAGTAGAGAAAGAAGAAAAAGAGAGAGCGAGAGAGAGAGAGACTAACTTTCTTCAAGCAGCTCACTTATTTGATTGCCATGAATAATAAATGTGTGCTGTATGGTGGGGATGCAAAGAAGCAACAGCTCTAGTGTGTAAACGAATGTGTGGGGAGAAGTACAGTATATACTGGGCGTGGGACTAAAATAGCAGGATGAATTGCTTAGATTACATATCAATATGAGATTAGTGTTTTGAATGAGGGTGGCAGAGTAGGGTTTTAAGACAGGTTAAGGTTCGTAATCAGGATTTCAGGACACAGTTAGGGTTTTAAGGCTGGGTTGGGGGTTTCAAGCTAAAGTTAAGTTTCAAGGCATGGATTGGGACTTTAAGTGAGGGATCCAAATTTGGGTTTCAAGGCAGGGTTATGGTTTCAAAGTAAGTTTTTAAGACATGGGTTTTCATTTTATGTTAGCGTTTCAGGCCACAGTTATGGTCTGAAAGTAGGGTTTCAAGACTGGGTTAATGTATCTAAGTAAGGTTTTACGAGCGGTTTGCGTTTCAGGCCACAGTTAGGGACCGAAAGTATGGTTTCAAAACAGGGTTAGGATTTCTAGTGACAGTCTTGACTGTGTCAGGACAGTGTTTGGGTCTTAAAGTAGGGTTTCAAGACAAGGTTAAGCTTTCAAAGTAAGTTTTAAGACAGGGTTCGGGTTTCAAATTAGCATTTAGGGCCACAGTTAGGATCTCAATGTAAGGTTTCAGGACAGGGTGAGGGTTTCAAGCAAAGTTTAGAGTTTCAAGCTAAAGATTTGGGTTTCATAACAAGGTTTGGGTTCAAAATTAGGGTTTAAAACATGGTTACGGTCTCAAATTAAGATTTCAAGTCTGGGTTAAGGTTTGAAAGTAAGGTTTAAAGACTGGTTTGGATTTCAAGTTAGCGTTTCATGCCACAGTTAGGGTTTGAAAGTAAGGTTTCAAGACAGGGTTAGGATTTCAAGTGAAAGTTACAAATTAGGGTTTCGGGACAGTGTTGGAGTCAGTTTGGGTCTCAACATAGGGTTTCAAGACAGATTTAGGGTTTCAAAGTACGGTTTCAAGAGAGCGTTTTATTTGGGGTTTCATTCCAGAGTCAAGGTTTTGAAGTAGAGTTAAGGATAAGGGTTTCAAGCAAAGGTTAGGATTTCAAATTAGGGTTGCAAACCTGGGTGAGAGTTTCAAGATAACGTTTTGGCGTTCAGGCAAAGGTTTGAGTTTAAAATTATTTTAAAATCACATTTCATCCATAGTTTTGTCCTGTACAGTATATTAAGTATTTCATGATTGTAACGTGAGAATATCTTTCTCAAAATATGAGAATAATATCGCATGGCGAGATCCAATGTGACTCTCAGCCCACGTGGTTAGGGCGCGCGGTGCTAATGACAGATTTGAATGGGGTCCCGCTCTAAATTAACCTTTTTAATTGAGGCAATAAGACAGAACAAAGCTGCAGCCACAGGGCCAAGATTCCCGTCCTTGGGAACGGATCCTTCTCCACACACGAACCACTCACCGGGACCCTCTCCATCGCCAGAGTGGCTTCATAAATGCACCCAATCAAAGGTAGTTCTGGGGACCACCTGTGTCCCGCACGGGTCAGAACCATTAGACCCCGCATTAGAAAGCCGCGATGGACGCAAGCGCCGCTCCTGCAGCCTCAGTAATGAGGATAATAAGAGGAGCATAATGGGGTATTTCTGGGCTGGGAAAGCTGAGGTGATCTGCGCACCGACAGAGAATATGGCTGTGGCTTTAAGCTATACACCATAAAGTTCTTGCTTTCAATTAGATTATGTTTTAATATATTTTTATAACTTTCCAAGAATCCTCAAAATGTTCAAGTTTTGAAACCACTCTTGCCCACATTAGACGGCCGAGTTAAAAAAAAAAAAAAAAGAAAGAAAGAAAAAAAAGCAGCTTTGCAATTTAGCAGTGCCCATCTGGCTGGGATACCTGCTTTCCTCCAGAATATAAAATCTCAAGATGAAGTATCTCCAATCAAAGCAAAATACTCTTGTTCTTCGTGTGCCAAGATAGTTCTATTTTTCCCAGGCAGTTTTTGCATAAGAGCTTTTCATTTGTGTAATGCATTTCTTTCCCATAGAAATCTAAAAGTACTTCAACTTGTTCATATTCAGATTTTATTACTGTAATGTGTGAGTTAAGCTCAAAATAAGTACCATACTTCAATAGATGTAGGTAATATAAATACACTCATTTTAAGACATCAGTGGGGGGGTTTGAGGCAAGCTATGTTTACTTGTTTTAAATTTTCCTGTTTTATTGGCAGATAATGTTGATTAAACTAAATAATACATTCCCCAGTACTTTTTTTTTTCCGTTTTTTAAGCCTGGTTTTGTGCAGTTTTTCGGTAATTTTTCAGAATACAAGCCCGAGAATCTATTTGATTCCTATTCCAGTTCAATTCAGGGCATAGGTCCTAAGACTTTTTCGTGCATCCTCTTATAATTGACAATTTGCGGTCAATCTGTGAAACTGGCAAATTTTTCCAAACTTCCCAAGAATTCTCGAATTGGTCTCCCACCCAACGAGACCGCATGCGCTTTCATCCTCCTGCTGTGGAACTGCTGAGTCCTACAAAACAACAACAGCTCCTTTACCGCACAGAAATAGAAGACTTCATTGAGCGATTTTTAAACTATGCTTAGTTTGTTGCGGAACTGACCGGGACGTCATTGTATTGCACACAACCAACAGTCAGGGTTTCATAAAAACAAAGTGAAACGTAATTCATAACCAGACAGTTAAATAAGCTACACATTCAACGAACAACTGGTAACAAACATGGATGAAAAGGATTAACGTACTTAGAACAGCAAAAGTTCAGCATTGCAAGGCGCAATGTATGCTGGGAACTGGGCGGCTTCACCAACTCAACAATACTCATTTATTTTCCAATTAGTTTTTATTTTAGCTTGTTTATTTTTCAAATTTAATTCTAATATTCATTCATTTTCCGTACCGCTTACACTCACTAGGGTCGCAGGCGTCCTGGAGCCTATCTCAGCTGACTCTGGGCGAGAGGCGGGGTACACGCTGAACTGGTCACCAGCTAATCGCAGGGCACATTGAAACATACAACCATTCGCACTCACATTCACACCTACGGGCAATTTAGAGTCTTCAATCAACCTACCATGGACGTTTTTGGGATGTGGGAGGAAACTGGAGCACCCGGAGAAAACCCACGCAGGCACGGGTAGAACATGCAAACTCCACACAGGCGAGGCCGGATTTGAACTGTGAGGCAGATGTGCTAACCAGTCGGCCACCGTGCTGCCTAGTTCTAAACATGAAGAATATATTACGTAGCTTGAATTCTACATGCTACATGAATGATATTAAAAACAAGCATCACTTACAGCCTTACAGATGACAGCTAATGTTTTATTGCCTAGATGTGGCGACGCTGCGCTGAGGTTCAGGAGCGAAAATCATGTCACCAGGTCAAATAAATATTTTAATTGGCTATTATTTTACAAATATATGTTTGACATTGTTAAGTATAATAGTAAGTATAAGAGCTCCACGCACGATAAAATGATGACAGACCACAAAAGGAAACAGCAGTTTGGGTTCGCTGCAGGTGGACACTTAAAGTTTGGCTTTAATTTCATAAATACAAGAAAGAATAATAGATAAATAAAAAAAATACACTATTTTATGTGAAAGTAAGCTTCAACCAATTGTCTTTTTTAAGAGTTAAAAATGTTTTGGTTTCATCCAGGAATAAGGTTTTGCGTTCTCAGTAGCAGTTCATTGATTTAATAAATGCAGCACACAATAGTTTCTTATACATGCAGGAAAATAAAGAAATAAATATTATCCTCTCTTGCGATGTCAAAAGGGTCTTGGGGCTACTAGTGTTTTTTTCCGTGGGAGACAGTCCAAATAGCTTTTTGAGTATTAAAGGTCGCCACCCCGTTGACTATCATAACAGGACGCACAAAAAAAGTCTCAAGGACTCATGCCTAAAATTATGCGGGAAGTCAGTCATTTTGCGCGAAAAAAAAGCTTTCATGTTTCTATTGTTTTTACCGGTATTTTTTTTTTAGTTCATGTTAGAATAGAAGACCCCTGAAGAGGTTGTCATATTAAGGTACAATCAATACATGTAATCTAAAACGTAGCATTAGCTGGCACTGATCTTCAGAGGTTTAACAGCTTGCCAGTGATGTCGAAGCAACCTCTTGTCCAAAAAAAAAAAAAAAATGTGCCAGACAATTTGAGTGTACCCCGTGGCGATGAACAGGAAGTAATGAGTACCCCAAAAGGGTAAGGGAGGTCACTGGTGGACAGCGCAGCATGGAGGGATTGAGTCAATGTGTCTGGACCCCACACCCCATCAAATAAACTGTCAAGGAGGGGTGGGAGTAGTAGATGGGGGGTAGCAGACTGGGGCACCTCGGGGGACTTTTGGAAGAGGAAGAGCCATGCACCACGTCTCGTGCTACCAACCGTTGTTCCCTCATTTGATTGTGAAACCATGAATAATGCATTGCAGAATGAGGAGGGGAGGAGGGTGACCAGGGTGGGGGAGATTGGGTACCTAAACCTTAAAGGGGACCTGCCACAGTGGGAGTCATTACCCATGAACAGCCACACTGATGAGCCATGCAGAGAAGGAGCACGATGCGGCAAACAAATACGTCGTCAACAAAAACAGAAAGATGCCCGTGAAATTTCTCAAACGTTTCAAACGTGACGCTCATTGGGTACCCTTCTCCCCCACACCCCCTTCCCTCCTCCTCCTCTGTTCCCACCATTCAGTCCCTGTTTTGTTGTTGTTTTCATCTGTTCATTTAGCTATTCATGATTCAAAACCGGAAAATAGTCAACATCTTTTCCCCTGTTTGCATTTGCTGCTGAGGTTTTTAGGGTTCTTTCAGGAATGCTACGGCTGTAATTTATCATGAATTCACACATTCAGGATGTTAACTTTTTTCCTCAAAAAATCTCTCTGCAATACGTCTACTTTGTAAACAAATACAGCACAGCTCAGCCTTACTGGCTGGCAGACATCAGGGCTAGCGACACGTACAATATATCAATATTGTCTGAAACGTTAAATATGTTGAATTTTCCTAAAAAGAATTGAAGATGTATACACAGGATTTATAAAAATATATATATTGTTTTTTTGGGAGACTTTCATTTTTGCCGAATTTACCTTTAGCAAATTGCAGTTCTTTCTTTTTCTTTCATTTTAAATGCAATTAATTGTGTTCCTGTTTACACAGAATGGAAGCACTTTTGTGTTTGCCATTTTGTTCCCTTTCTGGATACAATGCAACACCAACTGTGAAATATTTTTTTGCTACGTGCAATGCTGTTGTTTAGTCTAGCTTCTTTTCACATTCACTTTTCTAATCATTAAATTACACTTCTTTCAAAAAGTTAGGGGACGTTTGAGTATGAAGTGAAATTTCATGACAACCCTAAAATGCACTACAACCTTTAAAGGTGAACTGAATTTGACCTTTTCTAATTTGAATGCGCATGTCTAACTGCTCAATGTTTGATTACTTTTTACACAACAACAATGGCAGAACGGCTAAATTCCCAACAGGTGTTTGATCAGTGAACATTTCCAAGGACGTCTACTTCAATGTCCTTTCTGTGACTCTTCCACTCTCTATTGACAATTGCTTATGACAGTCTGTGACAGTAAGCCCTGAGGTCATTTCCCTCTGGGAACATCCTGTGTGAAGCCATTGGCAAGGTACTGCTGATCAATTGTTAGCTGTCATCTTGGTCTCGTGATGTCAATATGTGAACAGCATGAGGAAGGCGACTGCTTGAATACATTTTTCATTAGACCAGGAAATGCAATGTTCCATTCATGCATCAAACACCTGTTGTAAGTCAGAACACGCCATAGTCTATAACTATTCTATGCTAATGCAGTAGTAAAGTCATAATTAAAGTGGAACAATACAATTGCACGAAAAACACTTATGTCCATTTTTGGGGGGCTACACCCTGGATAAAACGATGAACTGAAAACTACGTGGGTAACTGACACTGCACAAAGTAGAGTGAACTCCCGCAATTCGAGGGGAAGAGGGGTCGACCTGACCCCTGCTGTGAATGGTGAAAATCTACAAGTAATTGGCACCCCCATAAAACGGGTTTGTAATTGCATATAGATGCCACAAGATGGCAGCAATGCACCTAAAATAGAGAGGATCATAAAGCACCTACACCATATACCCAGCATGTACACCATAGGTGTCAAACTCAAGGCCCGGGGGCCAGATGAGGCCCACCACATCATTTTATGTGGCCCGCGAAAGCAAATCATGCTCGTCAACTTCCGTGATTTTTGCTAAAATCTGTACCCAAATTACAAATTGTCATAATAATAAACAATAATGTTGAGATATTGCATTTTTCTGTTACCAAACCCTTCTTCTACAGTAACTTAAACAATACTTGAACAAACTATTATCCTTGTCTTCTGATTTCAAAACTAGTTGTCCCTCACTTAGTTGTGTAATGCTAATAATAAGATTTGGTGATTAAACATTTCACTGTTCTAACGGCCCTCTGAGGGAAATCATAACTACAATGCGGCCCGGGACAATAATTAGTTTGATACCTCTGATGTACACAGTCATGAACCCATGAACACAAACAATTGTATTATGTCGTTAAATTATTCGACAAAAACAAAACACCTTCACGTGAGGCTCAATAGTCTTAACTAGTATACTAGCATAAATAGCACTAGCACAAACTGATGTGACATCACACATGGGCAAACAAATATGCTCACTAGCACTTTGCACAAGCAGAACAAAGCATTAAACTCACATTTTGGCTTTTAAACACAATAATAAATGTGAGGGAATACTGGTGAATTGTGAAAGCATGGTAGACTACACTGACTACCATTAGTAGCAGCATGTCGGGACTGTCATAAACCAAGGATCCTGTGTATTTGCACACGAGCATTTCTTGTAAACTGTCAAAAAGCACAGACTTGCAGTCCCACACAAACATCATCCACACTGTGTATTATCTGTTGCATGCAAGAGCTATTCCTGCGGCGGCAGCAATGGCGACGGCGGCTGCTAAGTCGTTGGAGCAGGACGAGGCATTATCACTCATTCCGACTCCCGTATTACGCCATGACGGATGGGCCCCCGCGGGCCGGCAAGCGCCGCCATGCGCTTATTACCGCTGCTCTTAAGTGGGAGTTGATTTAGCTTAAATAGGTTGTTTCATAAGGAGAAGACACCGGCACTGTCGCCCGTGCGCCCGCTTGCCTCGCCGCCAATCTAATTGAATAATGCCTCCTCTACATACCTATTAGGGGGGCTTAGGTACACAGTGTGCCCCAATAATTGCTTATACAACTCAGCTAATTTGGCCTTCATCTCATGCACTAGGAGTACCTCGCGACGTTATTGAATCATCTGCAGCGTGTGTGCACTCTCTATGTAGGTTAGTATTCTATTGTTTGATGCGAGGGCATATTAGGGAAAACAAAACAAATAAGGCTATATTTAGGTCAGGAATGCAATTTCAGACGCAGCAACTAATTTGAAACTCCCTCAACCTGAATGCATTGGAGCACTGGCTTCTCAATCCTATTAAAGTGCAAATAGACCGACATAAAGCAGGGTTGTCCAAACTGAGTGAAATCAGTTAAATTAAAATGAGGACGCCAATTTAAGAGTTAAAAAATGTCTGTGTCATTGCTTTATGTGAAGCCGTATTTCCCAACATTTATTGAGCCAAGGAACATATTTTACATTGGAAAAATCTCACAGCACACCACCAAACAAAAACATACTGAAATAAAAAAGTATATACAGTGAAATAATGACAATCTTGTCTAAATTTACAAATTGACATAGCGTGAAATCGGGACTCTTGAACAAAAAGCTACAATTCTTTTGTCTGAATGGCAACAGGTGAATACACAGGTTAGTTTTTACCTTCCGCCAACGAGAGGAAGACAAGTTGTTCTGCCTGTCATTATATGTAGCTGGGATAGATAGATGAACAAAAGGATACATTATTTGTCGTAAATAAAACATTTTTGGCTCAATTATATATTTTTTTATTTCCTTCATATCTTGCTGAATTTGTAAGACAACTGCTTCTTTCAGTTACATGGTTATATCGATATACAGTATTACCTGATTACTATGCAGACAGGGTAAATGGCTTGAATGAATGATTTTAGCCTTAGTTTTACAGTGTCAGTCAAAAAGCTTTGATTCCTTACTTACCTTCAACGGAGATGGAACGCTGGCTGTAATTTACATTTCAACAGGTAAGTTGATTCAAAATTAGACGTGCTGGAAATTCCAACACCAGCTAATTAGTTGATTTTTCTGTGCCTCAAATTAATCGCACAGACATGGTCTTTTGACGCTAAAATGGGTAGTGTGTGGTCAACGACTCTCAGGCTCGCCATTATGTATTGCTAAATTACTCAAAGACAAACCCACCAAACATTGCAATACATTGTCTTCTACAAACCAATGCTGCAGGTTAGGTTCCCATTATGTCCCTTTAATAGAAGTCAATATTCTCTGTACAACAATTTACGAAATCCACTCGATGTATCCTCCTCACCCAAAGGTTCCACTGGACTAATTTAGATTTTTGTCATTTTTTTTTTTTTAAAGGAAATATTTAAAAAAATAAAAATTGGGAATATTTGGTGGTGTAACCCTATACCTGAAACCCCTTTGTCATTAATTTCAGTTTAGGTCAGCAGCGTTCTGCCACCTATTATTAAACATTATGAAAAGGTCTATTATTGATACTGTATCATGATATAAAATAAAATGATACATGACATGATGTCCCATCCCGACAATACATGTTGATACTGCTATAAAGGATTAGTGGAACATTTGCATATCACAGGGAGACATTCGAATAATACTAGTGTTTTGGCGTGGAGGTGGTTAAGATGGGAGGAGGTGTTGGTATAAAGGCATTTCTATTAACAAAACCCTGATCCCCTTTCCTCGTCTCTTGTTTGCTTTGAGAGATTATTGCTGATGCAACGGTGCGCTGGCATGTGAATCGTGCAACCTGTGCCAACGCTCTGGAAGCGAACAAGGCGCTCTGGCTCCCTGCCAGGAAACGAGTCAACGCACTCTCGGGGAAGTTGGCCGTCAATCACCAATCCTCAAATGGAAACGCGACTCGCACACTTTACACACCGCGTTCACTCACGTTGAGCATATAAACAAACACACACACACACACAAATACTTTGGGGTGAATGTCTGATAAGGCCTGAAAACGTTGAGACTAAATCCAGGCGCTTGGACTAAATTTAACCGCCATCCGTGAGCAGCGGGAGAATTTTCCGCAGATCTCTCGCCTCGGGTGCGAAATAATCAGGTTAGAATATAATTTTATTCACTGGGCTACTTTTTAAATCACACGTAGTTGAGCTCTGCAAACACTATTACAGTGGTGCTTTGACTTACAAGATTAATTCGTACTGTGACCAAGATTGTACCTCAAAACACTCGTATCTCAAATCATCTTTTCTCGTTGAAATGAATGGAAGTGTCATTAATGCGTTTCAGCCCCACAAACAAAAATAAAACACCCCAAGATATTTTGTAATGTGTTTTAAATAAGAAAAATAGCACTCTACAGTATTGGACTTAAAGTGTTTGTATGTAACTTCTGTCACCCCCTAGGCTGGAATTATAACAACAGGTTCGGCAGTTTGTGCATCATTAGTTCATGCTTCACTGCAGACTGACATTGTGCTCCTTCTGGTGTGCCCACCTTGGACACCAGGGGACAGAATAGTATAGACATAAATACTGTAATACACGAAGATCAGTTTCAAAACTAAGTGACTCAGTAGGCTGTAATAATATTTGTCTGTTTTGGCAAAGGATAAAGAATATATGACTGTGAATATTGTTATTATTCTTACTATTATTATTGCCTGTCCATATGTGTTGCTGTACCATTTGTGTTCAAATACGATGTAAAGGGTTATAACTACCACAACATTGACGCGTGTTTCGTTACTAGGTCTATGGCGTTTTGCATTGTGTCGAAGCAAGCTAGCGGACTTTTGTACGTTATGTGGTTTAATTAAATACACATAATTGTCATTGTTTTATGTTTACTTTACCAGTAACCTGGGAATGGCAATAAACCGCTTCAAGCAAGAACCTTGCCTCTTATTTGGAGAATTGTTCACTATCTGTGGCTTGTTGTGAAGTTCAATGCCACCATTTTGCGGTCGTAAATAAACTTTTTGCTCGCAATCCAAGGTGGAAAAAAAACTACAAATCATGTCACATCTCAGTCGGGGTACCATTGCACCTGAAATTATTTGAAGAAGTATTCTTTTTTTTTTTGACAATTTAAAACAGTTCCCAGGTGACTTAATAAAACGTTCTTCACATTCTTCTGTCAAAATACACAAACGCTAAAAAATTGCCGTACACTTAAAATCTGTTTGTAACACTCACTCACAATTTAAAGTACAGTTTTCGTTACCATGACAACCAGGTGCCGAGCTGGGATGCTGTCTGAGAAAAAAAGAAAAGCAAGCCCCCATCAAGAAAACAGTAAGTAAAAGCATAAATTGCATTTTCACTGGTGCAGGCAGCACTTCATCACCAAGCTGCCAAATTACACTTGTTAAGTAGTGTACAGTACATGTGGCACATGTAGCGAACACATCACCAAACATCCTCCTGCCCCACGTCGCCAACTTCACCAAACACTTGTATGAGCCACATATCAGAAGGTAACGCTGTTCGCTAATGCTAATCTGCGCATCCAACAAAACTCATCGCAGCTCTGCATAACTTTTGGGTTCGGACATGATCGTGTTTCAGACAGTGTAGTCCAACCATCGCTTGGAAATGGCAGATCTTCACCCACCCTGACTGGCAAGTCATGCTTTGAGAAGCTCTGTGTGGGATGGCGCTCTTACGTAAATTTGCCCCACTGTTACATCATAATACGAACACAAAAAATGTCGCACTTACAAACATGATGAGGAAAAAGCAGAAAAGATTTACTTGGTTGTTTAATCTCATACTTGATGGGTGGGCAGCCACTAAGAGCCAACTATTTGTATAAAAGCAATTACAAAGTACATTCTCATAATACCTCCACTAAATGTTTACGTTTACAAAGGATGAGCTAGAAAGTTTTCTTGAATTACTTATCCAAAAAGGGTATCACCATGACAACTCACTGTACATTGCTGCTAACACGCTGTGGATGGTTGCGACGTAATGGATAACCCGGGCAGGCTGGCGGACCTCAAAGGGACTCCGGGGGGTGCTGGGGTGACCCGTTATGACTTTCCATTAAAACGTTCGCTCGATACACGATTTTGATTTGGCTGTAATTTATGATGCCATTATGAGCCAATTAGTACCAGCATCCTTAATGCCCTGCTCGGCATGCCGGGTCCTTGGCATTTAAGAGGGCAACCTAAACATGCACTGGCATACGGTTTCGGACCTTGCTAAATGGGGGTTAGGGGAACAACTAGAGTAGCACTCCGTAGAGCACAGACCTCTGCCAAGGCCCAACAAAAGAACAAAATGAATGTTGGAGAGCTCAGTTTTTTGCGTTTGTCAATTAGCGGGCTACCTTCTGGTTTAGGGAGGATAACATCAGGCATTAAGAATGGACAAAAGGTTTCAATTTGATTATGGAGTATCTGGAAAACGTGTAGGTCCCCATCAATGTACAATAACTAGACACAGCACTAAAACAATAAGAGTAAAATTCCCATATAATTTTAACAGGTTCTGTCTTGTCAAATTATTCACCTCTCGAAACAAGTTTTGTGGATCACGTTTTAAGTACCGTATTTTCTCGTGTATAATGCGCACCCATGTATAATGTGCACCCCCAAAGTTGACCTCAAAATTTTGGAAAACCCTTCAACCTATGTACAACCCCAATTCCAATGAAGTTGGGACGTTGTGTTAAACATAAATAAAAACAAAATACAATGATTTGCAAATCATGTTCAACCTATATTTAATTGAATACACTACAAAGACAAGATGTTTAATGTTCAAACTGATCTACTTTATTATTTTTAGCAAATAATCATTGACTTGTAATTTTATGGCTGCAACAGGTTCCACAAAATCTCATGTTTACCACTGTGTTACATCATCTTTTCTTTTAACAACATTCAATAAACGTTTGGGAACTGAGGACACTAATTGTTGAAGCGATGTAGATGGAATTCTTTCCCATTCTTGCTTGATGTACAGCTTCAGGTGTTCAATAGTCCGGGGGTCTCAGTTGTCATATTTTACGCTTCATAATGCACCACACATTTTCAATGGGAGACAGGTCTGGACTGCAGGCAGGCCAGTCTAGTATCCGCACTCTTTTAATACAAAGCCACGCTGTTGTAAAACGTGCAGAATGAGGTTTGGCATTGTCTTGCTAAAATAAGCAGGGGTGTCCTTGAAAAAGACGTTGCTTGGATGGCAGCATATGTTTCTCCAAAACCTGTATGTACCTTTCAGCATTAATGGTGCCTTCACAGATGTGTAAGTTACCCATGCCATTGGCACTAACACAGCCCCATACCATCACCGATGCTGGCTTTTTAACTTTGCTTCCCTAACAGTACGGATGGTTCTTTTCCTCTTTGGCCGAGAGGACACGACGTCCACAATTTCCAAAAACTATTGGAAATGTGGACTCGTCGGACCACAGAACACTTTTCCACTTTGCACCAGTCCATCTTAGATGAGCTCGGGCCCAGAGAAGCCGGCTGCGTTTCTGGGTTTTGTTGATAAATGGCTTGTGCTTTGCATAGTAGAGTTTCAAGTTGCACTTACGGATGTAGCGACGAACTGTATTTATTGACATTGTTTTTCCGAAGTGTTCCTGAGCCCATGTGGTGATATCCTTTATACATTAATGTCGTTTTTTGATGCAGTACCGCCTGAGGGATCGAAGGTCACGGGCATTCAATGTTGGTTTTCGGCCTTGCCGTTTACATGCAGTGATTTCTACAGATTCTCTGAACCTTTTGGTGATATTATGGACCGTAGATGATGAAGTCCCTAAATTCCTTGCAATTGTTCGTTGGAGAACCTTAAATGGTTTCCTCACGCACTTGTTCACAAAGAGGTGAACCTCGCCCCATCTTTGTTTGTGAATGACTGAGCAATTCAAGGAAGCTCCTTT
The DNA here is from genome assembly GCF_024500275.1 of Phycodurus eques. NCBI lineage: Eukaryota > Metazoa > Chordata > Actinopteri > Syngnathiformes > Syngnathidae > Phycodurus > Phycodurus eques. The sequence goes on along the minus strand of NC_084528.1, from coordinate 21,859,936 downwards.
TATACCCAATCATGGCACCCACCTGTTCCCAATTAGCCTGTTCACCTGTGGGATGTTCCAAACAGGTGATTGATGAGCATTCCTCAACTTTCTCAGTCTTTCTTGCCACATGTCCCAGCTTTTTTGGAACGTGTTGCAACCATAAAATTCTAAGTTAATTATTATTTGCTAAAAACAATAAAGTTAAGCAGTTTGAACATTAAATACATTGCCTTTGTAGTGTATTCAATTAAATATAGGTTGAACATGAGTTGCAAATCATTGTATTCTGTTTTTATTTATGTTTAACACAACGTCCCAACTTCATTGGAATTGGGGTTGTATTTTTATAATGCATGATTTTTTTTCTACCCATGTGATCCAAACTAAGTATTTATCTGTATTATTTTTTTTTTTTTTTCAAAGTATTATTCTGAAGTTAAGCACTTTATTTGAACACATAATATTTTCTTTTTATTTACTTGCTCTTATTTTGAAATTCACAGCCCTATGTTTATTTAGCAAATGAGAAAACACACAGTTGTGCTCATATGTTTGATTACCCAGGCAGAATTTGTAAGATGTGTACAATTCTTTTTAGGAAAACAAAGGACCAGGCGAAACACATTTAATTTTATTTCAATAGGATTCAAATTCAACTGTCAAGCATTTCAGAAAAGCATTATCATTAAAAAAACATAACCATAAAGAAATTAATGACGGTTGTTGTTCAGTCATAAGTCGTATTTTAAAAATAAAAAAAAAAAAAAATAAAAATAAAAAAAACATTTCCAAAATTCTGCCTCCGTATGTAAATTTATGAGCACAATTGTACATATATGCAGTCATATGTACCCCTGTCATATTGGAATGAAAGTGTAGGGTACACCTTTTTCATAACCTCTAGGTGGCATACTAGAATGAAAGTGTACAACTTTTTCATAACCACTAGGTGACGGTGGAATAGTGGAATGAAAGTGTACAGCTTTTTCATAACCTCTTGATGGTGGCATACATTTATAAAATGGAAAGTATTTTTCATTTTCTCCTATACCTATGTATAATGCGCACGATTGACTTTTGACAGTTTTTTGGGGGGGAGGGAAATTATACACGAGAAATTATGGTACTCCTTTCACACTCTCGCCCACTAACGTACAGACATGAAAGCTGCCTTGAGATACGTAACATAAGCCTTAGAGGGCCATGTAACTTTCTCACCCACTTGCCCCTGAATTGCTTGCTCTTTAGTGTTATTTGATCCACGCGGAGGCCTTGTAAAACTTAAGGAGTGTGACAAATTCCTTGTGTGTTTTGAACATACTTGGCAAATAAAGATGATTCTGATTCTGATTCTGATCAGCATTCAGAGCGGACGTTAAGAAGTAGCTCGGCCGAGTGTGACTCAACAGCTTGTGAGCAAGTGTGTGTGTCTGTGTTTGTGTGTGTGTTACTCATTAAAGTCGGTGCAGCCAAGCATGAAAGTCAATCCACTGCTTGTGTGTGTTTTATTTATTCATTAGTGACACACGACTTGAACGGGAAAGAAGGGGCTGGGAATATTGAAATAAAAAAGACAAGAAAGTTCCATTCAAATAGGCAGAGGATCCCTAGAGCGCGACATAAATGCGATGACACAAATGTGGTGTGCGCCAGAGTGGGATGACTTCTTTTAATTTGGGGGCAACCCCTCAGGGGAAATCGAGCCCACCAGCTCGCAATTATGACAGTCATCAGTGGGGCGCAAAGAGATGGAGGAAGTCATTTGAGCTTTTCTTTTTCATCACGTCGAGCTCTTGATCATACGCATACACCAACAATTACATCTACACAGGTAATCTATTACAATTAACTGTCAGTGTCGTGGGGTGGGGTTGGGCGGCAAGACAGTCATCATTGGCCAATTATTGTCTTATTCGGGGGGTGTTAAGTCGCCTCATATTAGGGTCAGTGGCCCTCATTTCACAAGGAAAAACTGGTTAACCTCTGTGATACTGATACACAGCCCAAAGATAAGGGGGCGGGGTAAAATTTTAACAGCTTGCTGATTGGCTATCAAAAAGCCATTTTTTTAATGTGATAAATATTCATATTTTCATATTCACGATACCAAAGATTTGATTTGAGCCGTGCTGTGAAAAGTGACAAAATGTGAGTAGCTGACACTCCCCAATAATGTTAATAGCTGTCTGTAATAATAGTTTAGTCTAACTACTCCACAAACTATAAGCCCCCCCCCCAAAAAAAGAAATATATATATATATTTCATTCATACTCATTACCCTTAAAAATGAATGGCTTACAGATATATATCTGATTTTGACAAAATTAGGGATGTACTACTGATACTGATACTAGTGTAATCTAGTCAAACTCAAAAAATTCTCCACATCACCAGCCTAGACAAAATCTTAGGTGCCTAAATATGTGCCTTGGCTCAATAAAGGTTGGGGAACACAGGTCTAAATGATCTATGACTATTTCATTTCATAATCTTTCACAAATGACAGTCGGTGTAAAAATTCTTATATAATTGGTCTGAAATGGTTCAAAACTTTAGCAATAACACAGAAATTCCTCAAAGGCATAACAGTGTACACTTCCCTCTACAGTCCACGGTCGGACTCTGTTTTCCAATAACTTTTTCTATCGAGTCGGGTGAGAGTAAATCCATTTAGCTTGTAGATTGGATATGAACGGCTCTCCTAAGTCAACCTGCTGTATGTGATTTTAGAGAATTACTGTTTGCAAATAGCTTCCAATTTCTTTTCCTTCACAAAATCAAGTTGTTTTTTTTGTTGTTTTTTTGCTGTGGAAAATTCTCTTTGTGGCCATATTACATTGGCCTGTATTGCACTGTCCCTCAGGTGGGCTTTCATTTAAACAAAAATAAAATAAAAAATATAAAAAAAGGGGGGATGAGGGCCTGTGGCTTATATTGAAAAAGACACGCAATTGGCGGCTGACTCCCCCACTCAGCAAATCCTCTAAGTGAGTTACCTGTCCGGGGAAGGAAGGTGGCTCTGATAGAATGAAACACTCGTCACTTTTATTAACCTCTTACACCAACCCCCCCCCAACTTAACTGGCCTTATCCCACCCGACCCTCCCACAATTCTCGCTATCGGACCCCCTGAAGCCAAAATCATCACAGTTTTGCATAATGCTCCATTTAACCTGATAGCGGTGGCACGGTGACGCACGTTGGGAAGAGAGAAGCAGGATAAGATGGAGCTTTGTCCTCTCTCTCTCTCTCTTTTTATCAGGGTCTCTCGCTCATACCCCCTCCGAGCATCGTGGTGAACCCTGGTGGCACTTATTATCCACAAGGTCGCGCTTGTCCCACGAGTCGGACACGACCTCTTCCTAATGTGGTCCCCGTGAAGCCAAATAGCCACCCAAGCCCCCAGTGACGATTCTTCTTCAACACACACACACACAAACGCACACACACATTTTACTCAAAGGCGTGTTTATTAAGGATGGTTACAAGGGTACTACAAAATGTGGCAGAAAGCAGCCTAGATTGGAGCCATGTAATATTTCCATTTAATGTTTTTTTATTTCTCAACCTGATGGATTTGTTTTATTTCTAATATTTGTATCTAATTTTCTAATATTTGTGTCTAATATTTTTGTTTATTATTTTGTACTCTTTACTAATTTGTATGTATTCCTTCTGATATTTGTGTATTCCTTTAATAAGTTTTATAATGCTTCAATTAAGTAATGTTTTTTTTTTTGTCTAATAGTCATTGTCTTTTGTATTAGTTTAGTACTTTTCCATTTAATATATTGTATTGTTTCTGAATCTGTTACTGTTTGGGCTCTGCACCGACCAATTGGGACAAGATCTGAGGTGAATCACTTCGCCCGGAGTCGTTGCCATGGAGGATTCTGCTCTGACCGACCGGGCCAGGTCCTGAGGCAGAACCACCGAAGGCAACTACCCTGTGGCGCCTTTTCTCTTTAAATGGACTCTATTGCCATCTTAATGAACATTGTACAGCACCAGACTATGTGATAAATGTTGCCCACTCGACATCCATTCCATCCTGAAAGGGGGATCCCCCCCCCCCCCCTATTTTCCTAAAGTTTTGTTTTTAAATAATGTTATTGTAATTGCTAGTGTAGTCTTCATATTCATTTTTTAAAATTATTTTAGTATTTCTTCGAATCTTTTATTTTTTTCTTAAATCTAATATTTTTCAACCTGATAGATTTTTATTTCTGCTTTAGCATTTTTACGTAACTCTCCAATATTGCTATTTTTTTAAATTCCCATTTAATATTTTGTGTTATTAAGTAATATTTTGGTATTTCTTTTAATATGAGTATTTGGGGATGCTCTCAAAGGTGAGTTGCTACGAACAATGGTGGAAGGCAGCTCAGATGACTCATATAATTTCAGCAATTTTTTTATTTATTTTATTTTCACATTTTGTATGCAATATTTATTTCTGGCTAACATTTTTGTATAATTTGTATAATATGTTTCTCTAATATTGGTGTATTCTTGTCTAATAATTTGTATTTGTTTTTTTCATTCTCTTTTTCCAATATTTTTGCATAATTTTATTTTGCCTATTTTTCCATGTGATATTACACATTTTTGTTACAATACATAAATATTTAATCATTACAATTATATTTCTATATTTTCCAATTATTTTCCACTGTTTAATTTTAATGAATACTTTATTTTTTTAGAACATTTGTGTATTTTTTTTTCCCCAGGGTGACGAAGTGCTGCTTGAATTTATCGAGTATTTTAGGATGCTTTCCAATGAGAACGGCTCAGTGAGCGAATACTTCCGCTAACTCCCGGTGCTAATGAGGGATGAAATTATCATTTAAATTATAAAGTCGGCCGACGGGAAATTAATGGGAAAATTCAAAAAAGATGAATTATGTAAGTTGTTTCGTAAGGAGAGAATAGGAAGCACATGCCGATGTCAAAGGATCAAATGTGAGGGTTTCATTGGTTTTTACAGACATTGTTTACTTGTAGAATGTGGAACCTAAAAAGACAAATGCTGTTGGATTTGGAAAAAGTCAAAAAGGCAAACCAATATACAGTTAAAACCAGATGTTTTCAAACACCTATATAAAAAGACAAGATTGTTTTTCCTCAAAGTCTGACATTAAATCAGACTAAACCGTTCCTATTTTAGGTCAAATAAGATGACCAAAATTATTTCTATTTGCTAAATGCCAGAATAATGAAAGGATTTCTTTTTCATGACTTTCTTCAAAGTCAGAAATTTACATATATCTCATTCGGATTTGCTATCATTGCCTTTCAGCTGTATGACTTGGGTTAAACATTTTGGATATCCTTTCACAAGCTTCTCACAGGAATTGGCAGAAATTTTGGCTCATTCCTTCTGACAGAACTGGTGCAACTGAGCCAAATTTGGAGGCCGCCACATGCCTTTTCAGTTCGGTCCATAAATTTTCAATAGGATTGAGTTCAGGGCTTTTCAATGGCGACTCCAAAACATTGACTTTGTTATCCTTAAGCCACTTTGTAACCAGTTTGGCAGTATAGTTCGGTTCATTGTCTATTTGGAAGACCAATTTGCGCCCAAGCTTCGACTTCCTGGCTAATGTCTTCAGATGTTGCGTCAGTATTTCCACATAAAGTTCTTCCTCATGATGCCATCTATTTTTGACAGTGCCGTTTCAGACCATGTCAGTGCAGTACTCGCTTCACTGTGAATAATGACACACACTTACCAGCTTCAGTCAGCATTTTCACATTGTACTTTACTTTTGTTCCTGGGTTGATATGCGCATTTCAGACCAAGCCACTTTCATCTCTGGGACACAGAACCCGTCTCCTTCCTGAATGTTATGATGACTGGACATTCCCATGGTGGTACATCTGGAAATTGCACCCAAGGATGAACCTGACTTGTGCAAGTCCACAATACTTCTTGATATCTAGGCTGATTTCTTTTGACTTTCCCACGACGTTACACAAAGAAACGGTGTGTTTCAGGTGTGTCTAGTTCAAATACATCCACAGGTGTGTCTCTAATTAACTCAAATAATGTTAATAAACCTATCAGAAGTTTCCAAAGAAATGACATCATCATCTGGGTTTTCCCAAATGTTTAAAGGCATAGTAATCTCATTGTATGTAAATTTCTGACTTTGAAGAAAGCAATCTTGTCTAATAATTTGGTCTTTTCATGTCTAATATTTTTGTATTTGTAGGTATTTTTGTCACATTTTTAGCATAAAATACATACTATTTTTTATTTTTTTATTTTAATTAATACATAAATAGACCATACTTTATAATTAATAAAATTAATATTTGAATATCACAGGGCTTTTTTAATTCCAACACTACCTGTAACAAACCACTAGGTGACCATATTGCTCTGTCAGGTGTCTTCAAAGAATGAATAGTTTTACTTTATTTTAGTTTTATCACAGTGCATAATTTATCAACTCAACTCTAATCAACTCTTTGTTTTTTCAATATTGAGAATGTGCAGAAAGATGATGCAAGTCCAGTGGATATGTGTGATTTTTCTTTGTATCTCCCCTCCTGTGCCAATTCTTTTGAGATTCCGGGGCAAGAATGAAGGCGCAGCGCTAGCTCATGAATTCAGATGGGCGCGAGGAATGTCGGCGGCCTCGCTCCTTTTCCCGCTGCTACCAATTTATATTTTCCATATGTGTCCTTTAAAGACAAATGGAAGTCAGCTCGCCCTGTCCCCTTCTCCCCTGGAAATAAAAAGGTTGTCAAAAGTCAAGGGGTAAAAAATTCAAAACGCAGAGCAAACAGCTCTGTATTGGCAAACATGCCTGCCAGCCCTCCCGCAGAGATGTGCTGCTTTATTCTTTTTTTTTCTTGTGCTGATTTATTCTACAATGTTCAGTAAGACACACACTGGGGCAAGACAGAAGACATGCAGAAGACAGAGGTGGTTCCATAACGGTTAAAAGTGTATCCAAATAGGGAAAAGATACACGTAAAAATGTTTTCGTAATTATTATTTTTTTCAATATTTTTATTCCTAGTTTGTGTAGTTCTATTATGTTTGTATAACATTTTAGTATGTTTCGTTTTATATTTTTGTATGTTTTGTTTAATATTTTGCATTATATTTGCTTATAGTACTCATTTGTTTCTATTTTTTCAAATATTTGTGTATTTTTTGTCAAAATATTTTACGTATGTTTGTTTTTCTAAATTTTTTTTTATTCTAATATTTTTCTGTTTTTCCTAATTGTTCTAATATTGGCTACTTTGTCCAATATTTGGGTATTTCTTTGTTGTAATATGTTTTATTTTCTAGTTTAATATTTTGTATTATGTTCTAATATTTTATTTTATTTTTTTCAGTTAATAGTTTTGCACTTTTCCATATAGAAATGTAATATTTAAAAAAAAAGACCAGATGTGTACTTTTCCTAATTTTATATTTCTTCTTTTTCTCTTTTTTATTTCATACCTTTTCCTAATATTGTATTTTTATATTTTTCCATTTAATATACTTTTAACTTGTCTAATATACTTGCATATATTTCTAATAATAATAATGCATTTTCTTATTTAATAATTGTGTATTTTCTTTATATTTTCCATTCCTTTTTAAATATTTATCAATGTATTCTAATATTTAGATTGAATTATATTTAATATATTATTCTTTATATATTTTTGTATTTCCATCCATCCATTTTCCGTACCGCTTGTCCTCACTAGGGTCATGAGCGTACTGGCGCCTACCTCAACTAACACTGGGAGAGAGGCGGGGTACACACTGAACTGGTTGCCAGGCAATTGCAGTAGTTTTTTATTTTTGTTGTAATATTTGTCTATTTTCTGTTTCATATTTTGTATTTGAATTTTTTTTATTTCAAATATTGATACATTTTTCATCTGTATTATATACATATATACATACATATACATATATATATATATATACATATATACATACATACATATATATATATATATATATATATACATACATATATACATATACATATATATAGATATACATATGTACATATACATATACATATATACACATACATATATATATATATATATATATATATATATTTGTGAATTTTTTAAGATGTGTATTTTCGCCCAAATATTTTTGTCGTGCAATTTTTTTTATTTAATATTTTTTCTAATTGGTTACTTTTCTTTTTTGCTAAAATGTTTTTATTTCTTTCTAAAATTTGGTGTATTTTTATGTCCATTATGTTTGAATTTTCACACCTTTTTACTCTCATATCCTTGTCCCTTCGCTGCTGAAAACAAAAAGCTTGCACAAAGGGGTAAAATTTTCAACTGTGTCGTAATGCTAAAAAGAGTATCAAACTAGAAAAAAGGAAGAAAGGTAGGGTGTGGAAAAAATATGTAAATGCAGAGTCAGAGAGTTCAGGAGGAGAGAGGATTCATAATGTGCCAGCTGACCTGGGGGGCAGCCGGGGCCGAGTGTCCAGGGGCCAGCGGTGGAGTGGACGGGGGAGGGGGAGAGACAGGACGGCCCGATCTCAGCGATTATCATTACGACTCCATTTCGCCGGCGGGGCAAAGGTGAGGCGGCCTGGGGGAGCAGCGGGAGGTGACGGGTAATGCGGGGCGGCCGCCGGGTCGCCGGCTGTCGTTAGCGACGCGCCGTGACCTGCTCACCCGCCACTTGGAGTTCTCTGGGATTTTTTTGTTTTTTTTTCCTAAGACTCGCTTCTTCGGCACCACGTGCTCCTAGCGGATTAAAAAAAAAAAAACGCACCCTCTTGAATTGTAATGTTTCGTCGAGGGTCTGTAGGGAGAAGTTTGCCAAAAAAGTTCAGCTCAAAATGCAAAAAAAAGTCCTCGACAGGTAAATGCAGGTAGTAGGGTTAAACATACAATACAGCCTTTGGGAATCCATGTTCTATAGGTTCGATAGGTAATTTAAAGGTTATTACCAAAAAGTTCAACAGATAACACATTTTTCCATGTGTTGTGGAGATTTCAATGTTTTTGCTAAATTCTGAAACCAAGGCAGAACCTTTTGGCCATTTTAGCTGTAACTAAGTAGCTGTAACTTCGTAACTAAAGCAAAGTAAGCCACATAAGTAGCTCTGACTAAGTATAAATAACTGGAATTGTAACCAAGTAACTGTAACTAAGTGACAAACAAGTAAGTACAAATTTGTCAGGAAAAGCCTACTCAAACAACTAAACTTTATTTGGGGTTAATCAGAGTCATTTCAAATGAAGGCAAGTGTGTGGACGTCATTGGTTAATTTTGGACACAGCCACATCAACAATGTGTAACTGAGTAACTGTAACTAAGGAAGTGTAACTAAGTTGCTGTAACTAGGTAACTAAAGCAAAGTAAGACATCTCCAGTATGTAAGTAACCTAAGTAAACTCTAACTAAGTAGCTGTAAAAAGGTAACACCGGCTGTAACTAAGTAACTGTAACTTAAACAAGTAGCAAAAAAATGTCAGGAAAAGTCTTCTAGAACAACTAGACTTTTGGGGGGTTAATTTCAGGCACTTTAAATGCTGGCAGGTGTGCGCTGACTCCATTTAACACGAGGTTTAATGTGACTGGTTACTTCTGAACACAGCCAGATCCCCAATTATAAGAGGATGTGCACACTTACGCGACCACACCTCAGTTATTTGTTCTTATTCCTCTTTTTTTTTTTTTTATGTAATTGAGTTTTATAGGTTATGGGTCACATTACTGGAGAAAAAGGTTGTAAAATGTCAGTAGGATTTTTTTATTTTTTTTTATGCAGAACAAAACTGCCATTTAAACAGGGGTGTGCAGACTTATATCAACTGTATGGTGGTACATTTGCGGGTATACTCCAAATATTATTGGTAGAAATGAAAGATTAAACACTGCATTGTTGTTCTACAGATGCTGGATGGTGGGGAAAGAAAAGAAAGGAGCTGTAGTGGCAGATGAGCCGGTGCAAGGAACCTTAAGCGTGACATCACGGGATCAAACGCACGCTTTAAAAGAATAAAAATAAATAAATAAATCACGTCTGAGACCCGTAGATGAGATGTGGTGTCACCTAACAAAAGGTGGAGGCCTTTTCATTGTCGTGCTTTCTTTTGGCCGCTTTATCTGAGCAATTACGGCACAAACGCGGCCACGGGGCGTCCGATCCCATCGCCTCCATTTCCGTGAGCGGCCTAATTAGTCGTAAAGAGCTGATGAGCCGACGAGGAGAAAGAGAAAAGGCTGCTACGGCGTCCCATTGTGTGTGCTTCGCGAACACAAATTGTGGCTGTTTGGGTGTGTGTTCTTCTCTTCCTTCTCCTTTCTAAACCCTTCAAAGGGCCGATTGTGTACTGCCGCCGTTCAAGTGGCCTTTCCGTGGAAGCGGACACAACAACAAACATGGCCGACCCTAATCAGGGCCCCGGCTAATGTAAACAATGTCATTCCCCCCCCCCCCCCCCCCTCTTTTTTTCGGCCTTAATGAGCCAATTTCTCTCAGATATGAAGGGGCCAACAATTGGGCCGCCGCCTTTGATGTGATTCATCTGAAGGTTTGTTTGTGATCGCTTGGCACTTTTTTTTTTTTTTTTTTGTCGGGAGCCCCTCGCCCCGGACCGCTTTCATCTCAGCCACGACTCGCTTGGGTACAGCAGCAGCAGCAGGATGAGGGAAGAAAAATAACGTGTTTGTTTTTTGTTTTTTTTATTATAAAGACAAGCACCCTCCCCCTTTCATTATTAGTTTTAACCTTTTATTCCTAATCCTAAATTTCTATCCCAATTCCTACATTCTTAGGTCTAAACTTCTATCCCGAGCCCTACATTCCTAGTCCTAACCAATCTCTGGTCATACGGTATATTATTGGTCCTAACCTATCCGAAGTAGGGCTGCAACTAAACGATAATTTTGATAATCGATTAATCTGATGATATTTTTTTTTTTTATTAACCGACCAATCTTATTAAAAAAAAAAAACTTTAATTTCAATCCCTTTATTCAAAAACAGAACATTATTTCAAATTGACAGCGCAGAAAAAGCACAAACAAATTGATTATGATTGAGTTACTGGTTAGGTCCGTAACATGTAAGAAAATGGGTGAAAATGCTGAATATTGTTTTCCAGAGTAAAAGCATATGTTTGCAAATGTCTTATTATGATTAAAGACAGACTTAATCAGTCGGCATTCATGGATGACAACAGAAATCTGACAATATTTACTGTTGAAATGCTGAAATTCCGAGGATTTGAACAATTTTAAAGTCTCAATCAATAATCAATTACGAAAATAGTTGTCAAGTAATTTGATAAGTGATTTGTTGTCGATTAACTGATTAATTATTGCGCCTTCTGAGACTAGCATTCCTAGTCCTAACTTTCTATGCATAGTCCTACATTACTAGTCCTAACTTACTATCACACTAATGGCAACCACCTCCCCCCTTCTGTTATCCACTAATCAGTTGATGAGCCCTCCTTCCCTCCTTCGGCAAGAGTGAACGAGCATCATCCAGAAAGGAGGGAGAGAGCGAAGTAGCGCAGTGTCTGTTGTGATCAAACGACAGACTCATTAAAAGGCACCCCGGTGTGCGATAGGTGGACACTGACAGCACCTTCATTAACACGGCGCTGACAAAAGGTGAGACGCACCAAAGAGGCAGCCGGCGTGGCCAGGTGTGTGCCACAGACGCCTCGCCTTTCAACATGTCAGCGCGGTGGTGGTGGAGGCGGTGGCGGTGGGCCAGGGGAAGAAGTGCTGCGGTCCATCAAGTGATGACCAGGTGAGAGAAAGAGAGCAAGATCCATACATTTTTATTACTCTTTGACCTCTGGTCCTACGTTACAAGCCCTTACCTATCCCTGGACCTACAAGTACATTCTTAGTCTTAACCTGTCCCTAATCCTATATTGCTACCCTTCCATTTTTAGCTCTACAGTGCTAGCCCTAATCACCAATCCCTCATCGTATAATCTTAACCTTGAATGCCTACATCCCTGGTCATAACCTAATCATTCATCCCTTGCCCTATATTCCTAGTTTTACGGTTTTATCCCTTTTCCAACATTCCTAGTCCTAACCTTCGATCGCTAGTCCAACATAACTCGTCCCAACCTATCCCCAGGCATACATTTCTAGTCCTAATGCGCGATCCCTAATCCTTACATTCTATCCCTATTGCTAAACGTCTACATCTAGTATGGCATTCCAAGTCCTAACCATCTATACATTCATATTCCTAACCATCTATCCCTAGTCCTACATCTGTAGTCCTGTCCTATCCGGAGTGCGGCAATCCTACTCCTAACCTTCTATCTATACATTACTTAGTCTTAACCTTGATTGTCAGGCCTACCGTCCTAGTCGCAACATTTTATCGCTAGCCTTAATCTCCTATCCCTAATTTTCTTGTCCTAACCTATACTGAATCCAGCCTTCCCAGCCCTTACCCATCTCAAGCACTACGTTACTAGTCCTAACGTTTTATCCGCAGGATTACATTCCTAGTCTTAACATTCTATCCCGAGTCCTAATCTTCTATCCTTAGTCTGTCATTCCTAATCCTACCCTTCTATGCCTAGTCCTACATAACTAGTCCTAACCTCCTATACTGAGTCCTACATTCCTTCCCCTAGCCAATGCCAATGTCCTAACCTATCTCTAGGCCTAGATTTGTTGTCACCAATGACGATGATTCAAAATGCATGTTTTTTTCTTTTTCTTTTTACATTTGACATATTTTACAGCAAAATGCTGTATTTTTTTCCTTGACAAAAAAACACAACAGAGAGGAAGTTTGTGCCACGGCCAAAATGGGTCACGTGATGACGTCAACTTTTCAAAGTCGACAAAATGGCCACAAGAGCAAACAAGGCAACAACACAAAAGAAGATGAAGAGGTGTTCGTGTTGCTGCTGGTGTATTGATGTAATGCAGGTAGTCAAAGCTCGTGACCAAAGGCAACGCATCGGCCCACGTCCGGGCCAATTCTAATCAATCACCGGAGCTGAAGTGAACTCCACTCCCGGCTAGTCCAACTGCTATTACACACACACAAACACGCATACACAGACACACACAGACCTCTAGCCTCTCTGGCCGTGAGTCAGGGGCCCTCCGGGAGCGCACACACCCTGCACCTGCTGGGCCCTGCAGTTACCAGCTGTCAACTCCACGTGCACACTGAGCCGTCTGCGCCGTGTGTGTATTTGCCTCTGTGTGTGTGTTAAAAGGGATGAAGCAAAGTTATACACTTCAGCTGGGCCAGATGAAAATGTAGAGGGACCTTCAAGAACAACATTGGCTCACTTTCAACTTTCTTTTCAAGTAAAAATCAGACCAAGTATGTACAGTCGTATTTTTTTAATTAGACTTATAGCAAATAAAAATTGCTGTTCAAAGTGTGCAGCCAAACAACTGATAAAAACATGTTTCATCCTTCATGAAACATCCTTTAAAATATGTACTCCGAGGCTGAAGAGACAAGCTTATTGACAATATTGTTTCAATGAACTGTTTTCAAGCACGAACAGCCTTGCATAAAAATTTATATTTCTGCAGAATATTGACAATAAAAAGGTATATTTTAACTGAAGAGAGTCTGACTGCTGCACACGTGTCGGAAATGTGGCTAAATTAACCTACTAACTATAAATTATGCGGAGTTTAATGTAAAAACACCAATTTGATGCTTTGGGGGGCGACGTGAAAAATATTTATTTACCTTGCTAGATATCGACGAGGAAGACAAATGACTCATAAATATGGGTTTTAGTGTCATAGAAAGCCATTATGACTGACTTCAAAATAACAAAACACAAACATGTAGCACAACTACGTATGTTCACGGCAAGGATGTGATATGTCCTTAATAAAATCTACGATTCTCCAATTCACCATTCATCTATTTTTTTAATCCTCATCGAAAAAGCAAATTACATAGACATTATTCAAAATCAGTTTTGCTCCTCACCCACTTCCGGTTTCTCGTCACAATCACAGAGTCTGTTGTTTGTATTTGCGATGATTAATAACATTTTCAAGCTTCACCATTGTGGACCCGACCGTTTTCTGTGCAAAGCCAGGGAGGGGGGAAAAAACACTTACCACACCCCACACCACAGGATAATCAGTGAGAATAATCTTTTAGAGGCATCCTACAAATGTTTAAATTCGGCCCAATTATTGGTATGCGTGTGTACCCTGCTTAAAGATGAACGTGTTAGATAGCTACGGAGAGCGCAAACTGCCTCAGTTACCAGGAGAATTGATAGTTATGGTGGTGGAATAAGACACATTACAGCGGTTAGCTTGAGGGTACGACCTTCATCCTGAGCTCCTTAGCTACCTCTGTAGCGGACACTGCTGAGATAGGAAGACAGACTCGGGCAACAATGTCTCTTTTGGGGCAGGGAAGAAAAGAAAAATCAATAATGTGTTGTGATGTGAAACTGATTCCCTACTGGATTTGGCGGCTCTCTGAGAAAAGCCTATTCTTTTTATGGCCCCTGAGGTAAATAGTGTACTTTGTAGCAGTGTGCTGCGGTAAGCCTTGGAGACCCAGTGCACCGATTAAGCCATAACGGAGCACATTAGCGCGGGACCTTGTCACGGCAGGCAGAAACAGCCCTGGTGTGGAGAAGGGGAATACCAAAAAAAAAAAAAAGATGAAGAGTCAGGGGTTACACCTAAGGGGAGGACAGGGATTGGTAAAAATTGGGATAGATGAAACCAGAATATATGACTTTTCTGCAAAGGCTGAACAACCCTGCAGCACGTGTGTCTAAATGCATGTTGTTTACCTACATTCTTGGCATGTCCAAATGTGTTATTTTATAGGTAAAGGTTGAATGAAGAGTGATGTGTGTGTGTGTGTATATATATATATGTAGGCGCTAAATTGAATTTGGAAAATCCATGCCTGAAGATGATCTTCCTGAAATTGTCTCTAAATCCAATTCATGGCAAACAAAATCTCTCAGAAGTTATGCCACCAATTTGGGATCAAGGACGTTTAGCCCACCCCGGCCAGATGATGTCACTTCTGACGTCGGAGTGAGAACGCCGCTGAAGGATGGTCTAAGAGGATGGAAGAACGGGACAGGAGAAGAGACAAGTGACAAATCCCCCGTTGATGGCTATCTACAGGCTATTTCTGCAGCCTCTTGCGACAGAATAGCTTGGGCCTTAAGCCCCCTCTTTCTCATTTTCTCCTCTTTATTTATCCGTGCTCTTCTCTTCCCTCCTGTGGTCAATTTGTCACTTTTTGCATAATGGCGTGGAGCGCTGGAAAATGGGATGGCGAGATGAGCAGTCCGAGGAGGCGAGATGGGGTGGTGGGGTGGTACTACAAGGGGAGGGGACGGAGAGGACCATCCATCCGCACCCCCCAGCCCTCCTTAAAAACTCTCCTCCGCCCCCTCCCTCTCTTGTCTCTTCACGAGGCAGATGTCAATCACGTGCGTCTCCCACAATCCCTCTGGAGCTCATTGTGCCCGCGGTCGCTGGCGGAGGCCGGCATGGCGAGGAGCCGCAGATGGAGGGAGCGCTGTCAATCATTGTCACTAATTATTAATTTCTGTCACTCAGGCCCCCGTGGCAGCCACAAGGAGGAGGAGGAGGGGGGGCCCTCCATTCCTCTCTCTCTCTCTCTCCCCCTCTCTCTTGCCGTCCTTCCCTTGCTATGCTCGCCACCTATTAGGCAAGTGGGCCTCCCACTCCCTGGTCCCTCGTTAAAGTCTAAACCTCTCGTCAAGTCGTCCGGGTCGCCTCTTGTTTCCTTTCCCTCCCTTTCTCCCTGCACTCCTGGAAGGTGACTTGATTTGGTATGCCGACCCGGATGCCCAAAAGTTCAACCATTCATTATGTGGCGCACGCAACCCCCACTAAGCCGCCGCCCCCCACCTCTTCCCGTCCTCCAAACCCACTCAGTTCATATCACCGGGTCATCCCCTCTTTACTCCCTTGTCTCTTTTAATTGTATGCTGCCCTCCACCCCTCTTAGCCGCTCCTTGTACCCCACCATCCCCTCTCCAGCCTCCCCCACAAGCATCCCAAAAGACATTTATAAAAAAAAAAAAAAAAGCCCACTTTTCTCCAAGCAACTCCCTCGGTTCTGATGGTTGTGTTGTGGCTCTAGCCAGCCTGTGATGGCGGGCTAATGAGGGAAAGGCCCGACCGGGACCGGGTCCTCACTTGCGCTCTGGGTTCTGATCCACCTTCACCTCATTACCAGAGGTGGCGAGCCGGCGAGGCCGAGAGGTGAGTCAGGGAGGGAGCAGGTGATTATGAGGGAGGGCACCTGGGTGCGCGAACCTAAATAGCACTATGCCCTGTGTAACCTCTATGGCTGGATTTACACTGCAGCGTACAAGAGACAACTTAAAGTCGCAGAGTTGGGATCTGCATCATTGCAGTGTGAATAGAAAGAAATTGCATGGAATCAGATATCTTCAGATTGGAATTACGCCTCTTCCAAATGTGGATCAAAAAGAAACCTGATATTTACCGGAAATGCCATTCAATACCAACGTGACATCATGAAAGTACACCAACCTGTTAGTCAGTTGGTATGTTTCTCTTTTCTTTGTGTGTCTTAAAGTAGCAGTTGTTTGAAGATTAATTAGTACCGTTATAATTACTGTGACATTAATGCTAATTCACGTTAGCCTGTCTATGCGGTTGACATTATACAGTATGTTAACATTTCCCTGGCATGCCTCGTTATTATATAATTTGGTTGAACATTTCAATGTTTAAGTACAATATTTAATCTCTTTTGATTTGTGTTTCAGTTTTACAGTCAAATTCAACTGGGAGTGACAAATAGCTTGAAGTACGTATGCTTTTCCTCGTATTTGGAGAAATATCTATGGTTCCCTCAACGTGGTGTTGTGCAATACTTTCACCTTTCTTGACAGCGAGAGAGCGACAACAGGTGCTAAGCAATACTTTAAAACTGTCGGCCATCTAAGCAAAATGTTTCCACTTCTCACTGTGGCGGTTTTTGGGAGGTACCACCCACTAGAGAGCACTGTGGCTTTTATTGTGAATCTTAAAATAGCATCCATCCATTTTCTGTATGAAAAAACCCAACATGTTACATTATGTAATATAAAACTAAGCTGTTGCTGTTCTGTTTGGCAAGATCTTTGTACCCCGGCATTGTTTTGTCGCTTTATGATCTTTGAATTTAAAATAAAATTAAAAAGAAACATTTGAAAAATTTGAAATAAAAACAAATTAAAAGAAAATACCAATACCGATAAACTGAAAATTATGTGATCAGCACCAATTTTTAATAGCGTGATCAGACCGAGACAATACTAATGTTTTTTATACCTATATTTACTGTAATTATGACTTTACTCAGCGTAGGTTAGCATTCAAACTTGCGTACATATCTTAGTTAATTTAGTTTAGTTTAGTTTTAGTTCGCCAAAGTAGGAACACAACACAGGCATTCCCCCCCACCCCCACAAGTAAATAAGTGACAAATAACAATTAAAAGGTTCCTAGCATTAGCAAATCAGTGCTGGCCACTCTAATGAGGTCGAGCTGGACATCCTTCAACATCCCTCCATCGCTCTCTCTTTACCGCCACACCGTCATTAGTACGCCGCTAGTCCCGCTACCCATAACCTCCCACCTGCTCCCTCCCACTTCCTGTCCGTCTCCACTCCTTCCTGTCGCTCTTCAGCACCTGTCACTTTTCCTTCAACCCCCCCAAACCTCCTCCAAAACCCTCAACCCCCTCGCTCAAATCGCTGTTTATCTTCTTTCTCGTCCTCCATCTCCTCTTTCTCATCTCCTGTGGGCTGTCACTGTCTTTCTCTTCCTATTTGCTTGTCTCTTTACTCCCTTTATCTATCCATCGCTCTCGCCACTGGCATCATCCTTCTTCTTTTCTCACTTGACGCGTGTGTGTGCGCCTGTGTGTGTGTGTGTGTGTGTTTGTGTGTCCGTGTGTGCGTGTCAGCATTCAGCACCTCAGTGGCGACAGGGTTTATTGGCGTAATGCATTTATCACTGCGGCGAGCCAGCCAGGGCCTCACCTCCTCCTTTGAGGCGGTGAGTAATGAAAATGGGATCACTTGTGACAACACTCTGAAACAGACACACACACAAAGTCCAACAAAAACGCACACAAACAACAAAAAAGTGAGAACGTTGGCCACGAAAAAGCTTAGCGAGAGAACAATGCTAGTACCATCATCTCTTGGGCATTAGTTGGCATTGTTTTATGGTGAGGCAGCTATTTGTTGCACTACCAAAGGAAATAATGGAAATGGAAATAATCAGATGTGGGGTCAAGCTGTCACCATCATAAACACTTTGATTAACTTTACAGACAACTCATTAAGTAACATTTTAAAATTCTTAACTGACTCGCTTTAACTCTTTCACTGCCAGACATTTTCAAAGCACAGTTCCCCATATTGACAGCAATTTTGGAGCAGTTTGACTGATCTTTCAAGACCGACAGAATGTTGTTCTGTGACCATATAAGCACAGAAAAGAAACATTAGACTCTTCTTTCACCAGAAAAAAAAACTTTGTTTCTAGCCTTTTCCATTCTTTAGTCATCAACAGTAGAACATGAGTTAGTTTCACCAAAATTACCAGTTTCTAATCAGCAAGCAGAGAAAAAAACCTTTTTGTGAAAAGAAACAGGTCAAGCAGATGATTTTTTTTTTTTTTTTTTGCTTTAGGGACACCTTAAATTATAAAACAACAAAAACAAGACTAAAGACATTGCCTCGGTGCATAACGCATTGATGTAAGATGAAAAGTAGTTGTCAGCTCTGCGGCGTAAAGCGCTGTAGGCACTGCAGTCGGAAGTTCCGGGTTATTTAGAGTCGTCAATCAATCTACCATGCATGTTTTTTTGGGAAGGGGGAGGAAACCGAAGTACCTGGCGAAAACCCACACAGGCACAGGGAAAACATGCAAACTCCACACAGGCGGGTCCGGGATTTGAACCTAGGTCCTCAGAACTGTGTCGTCCACCATGCCGGCCTGTCTAATTCCATTTTAGAAAAAAAAAAGAAACAAGACTGTGGCAGCCGCACTCACAGCTCGATGCCAGTCGGTTAACTTACATATGCCGCAGTGTCGTGCGACATCCCGCTGCTAGTCTGCTCTGATGTCTGCTAATCTCACTCTCTGCTTTTTGGGGGGGGGCTTTTGTGCTGCACCCTGAGGTGACCTACAAGCAAGCATCAAGGAATAGAATTCTAAGGATTCTAACCCTAACCCTATCACTATCTAAACCTAAGCCTATTCCCTAACCAAGACCAATGATGAATTGGATTGTTTGGCCTGGATCAATAACTCTAATCTAATTGTATCAGGACACCTAAATTGAGAGGCAGCATGCCTAGCAATTCCAGCAGTAGTGTTTTTTTGTTTTGTTTTTTAATTGCCAGAGGTGCCTGTCTAATCCCATTTTGGTGAGTAGAGTGGGGGTCTTCACCAGTGTTAAAACAATACCGTCACCTCACGTACTCCGTCCAAACTCTGATTAGCCTTGACAGAACACAAAAAAACCTCAGCCCCCACCCCCAACTCCCATCCCACTTGGTCCGACTTTAATCATTGGCGACTCCTGAGTTACATTTTAATTCCGTCGTATTTAAAAATGTACGGCGGTGGGAAAGCGTCGCTAATACGCCAAGCGCTGCATAGAGGCCGCCCCCAGCCCCTCTGAGTCGAAAGACTGCTGACTAATGCGGCGAAAACGCTGGAAATAGTCGCCTGCTGTTTGTTATTCATGCGGGCCTCAAGGTGCATCCACAAGGCTGACGCTCAAGTGTGTGTGCGCGTGTGTGTGTACGTCGCGGATGCCATTAATGTTCTCCGCTGATCGCCCTCGCATATTTAAATAACAATGGCGCAGTCAGACGATTCAGCGGTGTGAATCCGACCCGCAAAACACCCAGGAGGGCTGCGGGCCTCCTGCCGCGTGTGTGTGTGAGTGTGTGCGTGTAAGCACGAATATAAAACACAGTCAGTCACACACCAAAAAGTAAGAGCAAGGATGAAATGTAGATCGAGCAAGAGGCCGCAGTGATGATCCTTCGCGTTGTGTGATGCGCAGCCACATTCAAAGAGAATGTGGTTTTTTTTTTTTTTTTTTTTCTTTTTCTTTTAGAATTTAAAATGGTTCCCATGTGTCTTAAGAAAAGGTCTATGACATACTTTCGCCCAAATACCGCAAGGATTTCAATAATGTTTTTATAATACAGTGATTCTAAAAGTGTGGTGCGAGACTCGTGAAGACGGGGGCTCTCTCTTGTTGTACGCAAAAGAATCCCTCAACTAAAAACAAACACAATTTACAACATTTCACCAAAATAGTGTTTTCTCATTGTTTCACACAAGGTAATACTTATTTTCAATTACGTTGTTACCACCTTTTTTTAATTTTTTAATTCGGTTGAGATTTTCATCTGTTCTGACAAAGATTTCGCCGTCGAAAATCACACGTTAGGATTTGGTAATGACAGACAACTATATGGTGGTGATTCACTTTTATTATTCTTGTTTTCTGTTAAGTTTGAAGTAATTCTGACAATCATGTTGCTCTCAGTTTGATCATCAATATGAGATGCTCAGAAGGCTCGAGCAGACGCCGCCCTGTTTAAACATCACATGTACATCTCAACTAATAAGAAAGAGCCGGGCATTTTTCGTCCAAAGAGTCAAGGTTTTGGTCTCACATTCCTTCATGATTTACATTGATTTCTGAGCAGAATATGTTGGCAATTTTTTTATGTAAAAAGTGGCATACAATCCGTAAACCTCATCTGATTCTTACAAAGTAGGGCTCTTTTTTTTCATGTAACACTCCTCTATCCAATAAAAATCAAACATTTTAGCAACATACCTATATGTAGTGCCAAATCATAACAGAAGTTATCTCATGCAGGACACTTTACACCAACCACTGGCCTATGATAGTTCATCTGAATCACGTTCATCATGTAAAAGCTTCAAAATATCAAGACCACTGGCTGTTTATGTTAAATTGGAAAGTCCAATACAGAGCTGTCAATCTATAAAAATTCACTTCCAGAGCAATTTGTCCAAATGTATCGGAAGTTTCCATGTATATATTTATATTTCCATATAAATATTTTCCAAAATTTGTCAAGAACATTTTCATGCGAATCACCATTGTTAATAAATTATGGCTTCAATATTTGTCATTTTAATGTTTTTACGACACCAACCTTTTAATGGTGGACGCAGTTGCAGCCTGAAACAAAGTGCCAGTATGAGATTTCGACATCCCATTATCAAAAATATGTGCCTCTGGATTAAGTCACCTTTGCCAATTTTGTTTTCAACCCATGTAACAAATAAACTTAAATCTATTCCAGCAGATTAATCAGATCTCAAATGTCAAAATTAAAACTCAGCACTATTTTGCAAAAAAAGCAACATTGCTGACAGACTGAATTGGATAGTTTATGTAAGGACAATAGTTTTGGTTTCTATTTTACTTATTTGACTAATAAGGGTTATATTATCTTACATTACAAATATTTACTAATAATAATAATATACTTTTAATCTGCACACATTCTGAACTAACATATGCAGTGACATACTAATTCATTTCCGGTTCAGACACGCCATCCTGTGTGGACGTGTACTATTTTATATTTATATTTCTAAACACGTATTAATTGGCCTGTTAGTTTGTTCTTCTCCACGAAAACGCGACTCCAGGCAGACTTATGTGACAAGTGTATCGCTAAATCACTTATTTCGATATTTTGCGACTGCTTGTAGCGATAGCTGAGCAATTAGCATGGATTTGACATCGTCTTCCCCGATCCTCGTTCTCCCTTCGTGACACTTTTGTAAGAAGTGTAGCTTATTCGTTACCATGGAAGCGATGATCAGCGACTTACAACACACCGACACCAGACGCAAAGAGAACTTTCGCCCCCCCGGCTGCCAAGCAACTCTTAAATGTGGACGTGTCAGTAATGTCAGACTGATTCCCCCACCCACCCCACCCCCCTCAGTGTTACGGCCGTAATGAGTCAAAGTACAGTGATTTCCGTAACAAAATACGGACGTTCCGTAACATTTGGCAGCTTTGCCAAAAGTGCCCTGCAATGAAGTTAGCATTGAAGAACAAAGTTGCTTACCTTTTTCAGCTGGTCAATTGGGACGAGGTCTTTATTGGAAACAATTAAGCATGAATTGTTTGTCCATATTTGTCTAATACATGTTTTCTCTTTTTCTACACAGGTCCCTTATTTTTTGACTCTCATATATACCATTCTTCATTATTTTTTCCTCTTTTAATGTGGGGGGACTACAATTTTGGAGGGAATCATCACTACAGGCACATCTTGACCCAAACTGGTTTAAACTGCAAATCATAGGCGTGCACCTACTTTTAATTGGACTGAACCACATTATGATTGTAGGTAGGGGTGGTTGATATTTAGATGCTGTCTGAATGTTTATCTTTTTGCCATAAACAGGTGAAGATGTAAACAGTTAGTTAACATTTAACTTTTCAATAAAAAAGCAATTTTCAACAACAAAAAATGGGGTTAATTAATTCAAGTATTCTTATCTATATTATGGGATCCCGCCTCTCCAACAAGTGGCTTTAGAATGGTCCGTAAGGAGGCCCATGGGAATCCCAAGTTGAATGAAACTTCGCGGAAAATTGAGTATTTTCACTCATTTACAACCTAAACTTGAAACTTGGTCAAATGGTACCGTATTTTGTTTTGAACATATAATTAATACCATATAATGTCTGTAAAAGTTATTTTCCGTACTATTTACTCACTTGTGGACTTGTATCCTTTCAGTGTGGAAACAGTATGAAAAGTATGCAAAATCTAAGGAAATAAATTTTGGGGGGCGGTACCGATTATTTTATATTGTAATACATCATCTAAACACCAAATGTATCCTACCAGAAGGCTTTTTTAAATGAGAGTTTGACTACTCTCATTAACAATCACTCTTTGGGAAGCTTTGTCAGCAGTTTTTGTTCTTAAAGCTGTCCTATTGCTCCCAAACGCTTCTAAGCAGTTGATTTGTTTAAAAAGCAAAATAAAACTGTTGGTGGTTTTTTTTCCTTCTTCTTCTTCTTCTGTTGAAGTGTGGTAGCCAGCAGGAAGTACGAGAAGAAGAAGACACAGCAGGACCCAACATCACAACAGCCTTTTAATAATAAAAAAAAAACATTTTTTCTCTTTCTCTAGGCGCCAAAAACTCAACAAATGGCTGCTTGCAATCCTGCTGTTCATAACAGCGTGTTCGCACAAAGCTGCCATTTCATATGCACCCTCTCGACATCCTCCACATTCTGCTTCCTGCAAATGACCAGAACATCCTCGGCTGAGCAGCACTTATTTTAACGAGGGTGTGCAAACATGCCTGCACTAAAAAAAAAATAATAATAATTAATTAAGTAATTAAGTAATTAATTAATTAATTAATTACATAAATAAATAATAAAAAAATAAAACAAATAATGTGTGTGTTCACAGAGGCCGTGTACATTCTAAGTGAAGCAACGGCTGACTGATCCATCTGTCTTGGTGTAACAAGGCGAGGACGTGTAGGCGATATAGGGAGACCTCGGACTCTCATTGATAAGCCACCCCTCACAGGTACACACTAGTGGGGTGCAATACTGCAAGTTTGGTGACGATCCAATGCCAAGTCAATGCATGGGGATGCGCTCTAATAATTAAGGTGGATGCATACTGCCAATATTTGGTATCGATCCAATACCAAGTCGACATGGACCGTATTGCCAATACCGATATGTTTAAATAATAAAGATGGATGTATCATCAAAATGTTATATCTTAATCTACAAAATGTGGGATCACTACATTACCAAGTCAATACAGGGCCGGTACCGCAGATATATAATTAGGTGGATGCATCATCAAATTGCTAAATCTGATTAGGTATCGATTACCAAATAATAAAGGGCCAATATTCCCGATTCTGAGATGATACTTTAGAATAATTAAGGTGGTTGCAACATCAAATTGCTAAATCTAATACCGCAAGATTGGCTAGCAATTCATCCATCCATCCATCCATTTTCTGAGGCGCTTCTCCTCACTAGGGTCGCGGGCGTGCTGGAGCCTATCCCAGCTTTTCATCGGGCAGGAGGGTACACCCTGGACTGGTTGCCAGCCAATCGCAGGGCACATACAAACAAACAACCATTCGCACTCACAGTCATACCTACGGGCAATTTAGAGTTGTCAATGAACCTACCATGCATGCTAGCAATTCAACATTAAGTAAATACAGGGCTAGTATCGCTGATATTGATAATGATGCTTTATAAAAATAATGACGTTGGATGCAACATCAAATTGCTAAATATAATACTGTATAAGATTTGGAATCGATTTGATACCAAGTGAATACATAACAATACTTTAATGCTGCAAGATTTAGTATCAATGCAATACCAGATAAATACTAAATAAATAATAAATAATAAAATTCGGTAAATTTATAAATTGATACTGCAAGATTGGGTTGGTTTCAATCCAATATCAAGTTAATACAGGGTTAGTATTTCCGATAGCGATATTTTTATAGACCTCCAGCATAGTTGTGACTTTTTTTTATTTTTTAATGAAAACAGTTAAACTGAGTTGTATTCATCCACCCATCCTTATCCTCCACGACCTCTGCACTGTGAGGCGAATCTGCAAACCAGCCGGCCACTATGCAGCGAGTGGAGTACGTTGACATGAAAACCACTTTTCGGAGCCTGAAAACCCAAACGTTCTCAAAGTGGAGGTCATTGACCGTAGTTAGTAAAAATGGGAGTTAGAAGTTATGCATTACTTACCAAAGTCTTAGTATATATTACATCTGATAAATGGTATTCAAAAGATATCGCCAACTACTGGCCTGGTATGCATATCACAGCGTTTTCAGTCATTTTTTGCAGGTCTGAATGAATGAATTAACCCTCAGCACCAACCAGAATGCAGTCTGCTACTTACCATACAGACAAACATCCATGTTCAATCGCATTTGTCCTCATTAGGGTCGTAACCTTGGTAACTGGAGTCTATCACAGCTGACTTTGGGTACACCTTAGACGAGTCACCCTGCTAGTCACAACATTCACACCTTTACACTCCACCCACCTTGTTTTTTTTTAACAGCGTTGAGGGCCATGTCAACTCTTTCCTGTATGCCGTCAGTTGTAAAAAAAAACTGGACGGATGGCCACAAATGGCCCTTCGGTCATATTTTGGACACCACTGATTTAGAGTATTTAATAAAGTTAACATGCATGTTTTTGTAATACAAGGGGAAGCCTGGATACCCAGAAAGAAAAAAAACACGCAAGCACATGGAGAATGTCCAAATTCCACACAGAGACGTTCCAATGCTAACTGCAGTGCTAATTGCTAAAACAATGTGCTGTCTATGGGCAAAACAAAAACATGGACATCTGCCTTATAATCAACATTCTTTTTAAAGCCCATTTGCCTGATGTTTGAAATCGTCAACAAGGAGACGCCATTGAATTAATGGCGTGCCCTCATTACATCTAATAAACTTCTTTTGCAAGTAAGAAGTGTGTCAAATACTCTTCATTCCAACACGAAAACACAAGCCAGACTAAATCCGCAGCCCGGAGCTGACGCCATAATAAACACATGGCTAAATGAATAACTCACTGAGCATTACTATCTTTGTAAAGGCAAAATTTGTTGTACACTGCAGGTGTATTGTGAAGCAAAAAAACATGAATAATTGACCCCCAACCCCAGAAGATTGCGGAAAAGCACATAAAACAGAGAGGATCATAAAGTACCAACACCATGCATATAGTATTAACACAATAATGAACCGATGTTACATAAACAACTACATTAAGTAGTTAAATTATTCAACGCAAACAAACCACCTTCCCATGAGGCTCATCAATAGTATTTGCTAGCATACAAGCCTAAATAACATGCTAGCACAAACTGACATGACATACATGGGCAAACAAATGTGTGCAGCACTTTACACATCCATCCATCCATCATTTTTCTGTCTCGCTTATCGGGTATTAATTCATGAAACTCACATTCTGGCATTTACACACAATAATAAGTTTTGGGAAATACAGGCAAATTGTAACGGCAATTTAGACTACACAGCTATAATTGCACCGGAAGAGAAGCAGAGACATACTTTCACTTTTGATGCTGCATGAGGTTCGTTCAAAGACCCGCCAACAAAACAGGACATCTCAAATCCAAATGAAAAAAAAATAAATAAATAACACAATCAATGAATTAAACCTAGCAACAAAACCAATAATCCACCAGATGGCGACAAAATAATACTTTAGGTTTTTTTTTATCCCTGAGCACAAAAATAGCAAATAAATTTCAGTGAATAACAGAGGATGTGTTCCCAAAACCACAAATATGTGGGTATTCGCTGTACTTGTGAATAATTTGTCTGACAATCGAACAAATGAATTCACACGTGTCTTAAAATTCATTTTGCGGCCCTCATCCCTCAGCACCTAATAAAAGATGGCAGATAACGGCAGCGTTTTATTAAGAGCTTAATGGTTGTAATGATAGCCAAGATGAACAGTGGGCTATCACATGGAAAAAAATCTTTTTAAAATAGTTTTTTCTTGCTTTATGTCATTACCGTTAGATCTTCATTTATTATTAGACACAGTAGAGAGTCAGCTTCGCGTTTATGATCAAATAAGACATTTTATTATACATCGTAGAGTAACTTTTCTCCTGACTGTGTTCTCCATCATTTCTCTTAGAAGGAAGAGAGCAGAAAACAGCTCTACCTTGTGGGTGGATTCTGTACATCACATCACATCCAGTGGTTCTCAAACCTTTGACACCAAGTACCACCTCCAAAAATATTCAGCACTCCAAGTACCACCATTATGGCCAACACTAAAAAGCACATTTACTTTGAAAAATGTACTGTACTTGAAATAATAATTGTAATTGTACAGGAAATGTTTTTTCAAAAAAAGATAATAACATTTCTGTACCGGATTTGAAAAAACTAAAACTTAAGTTGTTGCATAGCTACAAGCTTCATTCTCATATGGTTGATTGTATTTCATGTTTTTAAATATTGTACATTTTAATTGCATTGTCAGTGATGCGACATGCATTAATTGGAGACTCTAAATTGCCCGTAGGTGTGACTGAGTACGAATGGTTGTTTGTTTGTATGTGCCCTGCGATTGGCTGGCAACCAGTTCAGAGTGTACCCCGCCTGCCTGCCCGATGATAGCTGGGATAGGCTCCAGCACGCCCGTGACCCTAGTGAGGAGAAGCGGCTCAGAAAATGGATGGATGGATGGATGTCAGTGATGCTTACGTGTACCACTAAAGAAAGCCCCCGTCCCACTAATGGTACTCATACCACACTTTGAGAATCACAGTGTTAAGCCATTTCTTTACTCTACACAGTTGCATCTGAACATTTGAGAGGCTTCATTTTACTTAATTTCTTGCGCACAACAGGCCTACATGACTTTTTTTTTTTTTAACTTTTGTAATTTTCCATATTTTTTAATGTTTGGAGACTGACTACTGAGTATTAACTTAGTTAACTTTTTTTACATTATTTATATATTTTCTAAATTAATAGATAGATAGATAGATAGATAGATAGATAGATAGATAGATAGATAGATAGATAGATAGATAGATAGATAGATAGATAGATAGATAGATAGATAGATAGATAGATAGATAGGTATTGCTTTAATAATTGGAATGCATTACAGGATCTTTATTTACTCTAGAAACTACATTTTTTAATTGTATTCATTTAGAAGACCTGGATTTTCTTTTTATTTATTTATTTGTCATTTGATAACTTTTTAAACTTTTAGAAAAAAATTAAAATCTAAAATGTCTAATTTTGCCATTGACGTATATTACACTTTTCTTTTTACTTTTGTAACTTAGTCCAGTATTTTCTAATTGAGATGGTGTACATTATTAAATTGTATAAATATAATATATATAAATTAATTGCCTTTTTTGCCGTATTATTTTTAATTATATTGTTTTAATTATTATTTTAAATATATTGATTTAATTATTGGAGTGCATTACATGATCTTTTTACTGTAGTAACTTGTTCCATTTATTCAATTTATTATTTATTTAGAAAATGCTTAACTAATGACATTTTTAAAAAAGTTTGCAATCTTTTACATTATAAATGTGTAGGATTTACTAAGGTAAAAACAAATCCTACATTTTTTTAAATTTCAAAATATTTTTTACTTAGCAACCCTTTCAGTTTTTCTTACTGTTTTAATGTATTTTTACTTTAGTAATTAAAAACAATTCTTATTGGAGTACATTGCTTTTTTTTGTTTTTTTACTTTTGTAACTTTTAAAAAAAATTCCTGTTGTATTGTAGAGGGAGAACTGGCGATAAACACACTTCCAATCTCTACGTTGCCCCTTATCGAGCTAAATAAGGCCACCAAAATATTAAGTACACTTTTCGGTATTATGCAATGTCACTCACAATAACTGTTACCTTGTTAACCTTGTGTGAATATGACGTGACTTTCAAACTTGTAGATGTATTTTATGGCTTTTTTACATCATGGCCAGAGGACTACAGATGAAAACTAGCCTTCTGGCTAATTCTGGCTTTTTTAACCATGTGTATTTCATGTGTTTTATGAAATTGCATTGTCCCCTTTCAAATAACTGATTAAACAAACAACTCAGGGTGATAGAAGGCCAAACCACCAACATCACCATCATCATTTTGCCACCATATCCCCCTTTGCCTTAATTCTCCATCCCTCCTGTCACACTTTGCATCCCCAACAAGGCATGGCTGCATGCAGATGCATAAAAGAGCTCAAATTAGCGCTCGTCTGAGTGAGCATCAAACCGTAGAATGCATGCGGCAGGGATTAATGCGGGGGTGTTTTTTCTAAAAAAAATAAATTAAAAAAAAAGCTATCACTGTTTTATTGATGCAAAATTGTGTGTGAAGTGTGGACCATAATGATAGTGACTGGGAGGATTATTAGCCTCAACTGCTGAACTTGTTGCTTTTATGTGCACTAACCAACATTAAATATCTAGTCTCATATCATAGACTCACATAAAGGACTAATTATGGCCATAATTGTGATCATGTATAATATATATGTTCTGTCAAATCACAATATACAATATTAACAATACATTCTGAATGCATAGAGAGTGATCAAATTATGGCCATGAACTGTATGCTTCTACATAAGCATCCTATCTATTATTTCCTCAGTCTAAAAATTGACTCGTGCTAATAAATCGAGAAAGGCAACAAAACATTTAGCGGTCCTACGGCGTCATCTAGTGGTTTTAAAGCACTTCATTGGGTAAACGCAAAGTTAAAAAATATATATATATTTTTTTAAATCTGCATTCAAAGAAAAGAAAGAACATGGAATTGTACGTTTAGGTGGAAGCATGGTGAAATAGTGTTTTTCACATCTGGCTCACACATCTGAGGCTCTGGGTTCGACTTTGCATGATCTCCTCGTGTTTGCGTGGGTTTTCTCTGGGTACTTCAGCTTGCTTCCACATTCCAAAATACATGTATGTTAGGTTCATTAATGATTCAAAATAAATTGCCCAAAAGTGTGAAGGTGAATGCTTTTGTAAATGTGCCCGACCAATGCAGAGGGTTCCAACAGTCATACATAAATTCGGCTGGGATCCAGCAATTGTTTTTTTAAAAAAAGATCATATTAATTATTTTATATATTTGTCCCCCAAAAATAAACAAATAAAAAATGGGGGAGAAAAAAAGCTACATTTTTCAGGTTGTCTTTTTCTTTTTTTTTTCCCCATTTATAGTCATTTGTGGTCCCTGACATCTCTAGTCTTGCCCAGAATGATGCAAGAGACTAGAAGGTAACACACTTACTTCTAGAACTGGTATGCACATGACAAGCTGTAATTTGACTGAATGAACAAGCAGTGATGAGATTGTATCTTTTCGCTCTTGGTTTTTAGATTGTATCTTTTCGCTCGTGGTTTTGGGGTTGCTTTTTGGTAACTGGTCGGTTGTGCACAACTGTGCCACCAGCCAATATGTGGGAGCCAGAATTCTGGCTGAGTTGTAGGGATCAAATACTTTGCTCAACAAAATGCTTACAGAAATACAGCATTTAGAACCTCTATTTGTCCCACAATACATTTGCATCGTTTCAGCAGCAGTAGTGAATACAGGAAATAGAATAAATAGCATGTAAAACAATTGCAGCTGCATCCAGCATTACAAGGTTGATGCAATAAATATATTGGAATAAATATTGAATCCATAATTTAACAATTCCAATTATAGCGTAGTGACTTTGTGCCATTGAACAATATGCAGGTTCGTTTTTTAGCCATTTACACAATATACTGCATAAACTACTTCGGTAATGTTCTTAATTTAAAAAATATGGAAATTTAAATTGTTCTGGAAGTGAATGGTTGGCAGCTTTGCAGTCATAGCAATAAATGCAACTTATACTGTAATTGGCATATTTTCTTCCAGCGTTTTTAGTTTTTGACCAATTTTCATTAACTAATTGTAACTATTAATATAGGCAACAATTATTTTAAACATGTTTTCATTCAGTCTCTAATGTTACCCCCCAAAATGCCAGCTTTGGGGGTTAATGCAGGTTCTTTTACATGATAAAATAAATGACAATCAAGTCTTGATTGAGATAGTTTAATTAGTTGTCTTTATTGAGAAGAACACACAAAGTCTCAACAGCTCAACCCAACACACAAACACACATTCATAAGTGCATTCACACCCACGCACACACAAACAGACATACAATCCCTTTCGAGTGTGCTCCGTTGACACGTGCAATCACAGGAAGTGACGTGCAATCAGAGGAAGTGACGTCCGCGCAGCATTGAGTGTGAGGTGCCAGGTGCTCATGCTGCATTGGTGAAGCCATATTTCCTGCACGCCTTACCGTCATTATTTATTTATTTTTACAAGTGGTCTAGTGGGTGTGTCACAATCCTGCCAAGGTGGCGACCATTGGTCCCTCCCATCAGTCGTCTTGAAAAGCCAAAGAAAGAGCCCTTCCCCTGCTGCAGGCAGCCATTTTAGGGCTGAACGTGTAGCGTTCACCTTTTCCTTTGGCCGCTTTTTTGGCTGGTCCTTAACGTCTTTTCCGTTCATAAAGAGTCTTAGACGGTGTTGCGCGGCGTGCCGTTGAGGGCGACGGCCTTGCTGCACGCCGACAAGCCCAAGGGCAGTGTCCCGAGTGGGCGTTGTGCCGACATGCCCACCTCGAACACTTCGTGGATGGCCTTTCGGAAACAGTGGAAGTTGTAGTCGATCAAGCCTGACAAAACAAGAGATGGGAAATGGATGTAAAATACACAAAATAAATTTATTGTATTCAATTCAAATTGGACAATTGGAATTGAAAATGGAATTTTGAGTCCGAATTTTCCAATTACAAAATAATTTTAATGAATTTTTAAATTCCTTAATGTTTTAATACATGTATTTATTTTTAAATAATGTTTAATATACAAATCATCTATTTTGATTTTGAGTTTGAAAATTAAATGTTCATTTTAATTTATGCGGCACGTTGGTCAACTGGTTAGAGCGTCAGCCTCACAGTTCTGAGGACCGGAGTTCAATCCCCGGCCCCGCCTGTGTGGAGTTTGGATGTTCTCCCCGTGCCTGCGTTGGTTTTATCTGGGTACTCCGGGTTCCTCCTACATCCCAAAAACATGCATGAATTGGAGACTCTAAATTGCCCGTAGGTGCAATGACTGTGAGTGTGAATGGTTGTTTGTTTGTATGTGACCTGCGATTGGCTGGCAACCAGTTCAGGGTGTACCCCGCCTCCTGCCCGATGATAGCTGGGATTGGCTCCAGCACGCCCGCGACCCGAGAGAGGAGAAGCGGCTCAGAAAATGGATGGATGGATAGATTTTAATTTATTAAAAATAAATTTAAACTAATCAGATAATTACAAATATGATATTCCATTTGAAAACAATTGTTTAATTATAAAATAGTTTAACAATTTAAAATTTAATGTATTAATTTCATTTACAATTCATTTAAGTAATACAAATAATTTATCAATTTGTTATTACTACCACTTGAAATGTAATTTTGAATCATAAAAAAATATTTTGTATTAATTTAATTTTAATTATTTTTTGAATCAACTTGTTTTCATAATTTTTTTTTTTTTTTAAATGAACATTTCCAAAGAAAACATTTGAATTAGAGCTGCACGATATGTTTGATCACTAATATCAATGTGGAGCACTTTAAATCACTTTGCCTTTGAGGTCCACAATTCGTGTCATTACTTTGGGGGGTGTTATACCTTTTCGCTCGAAGCTTTCTTCTCTCAGGATGCATACAAGCGCCAAGAACTTGGTGACCTCCTTCAGGTAGAGCACGGTGGTGTTGTTGAGCTTGATGATGGCCATGGACTCCTTGTCGTAGGCACTGCCGCTGCCATCCTCCCTCAGACTGGACCACCATTGGGGGGAATGAGATTCGTCAAACTAGGTGCTTTGCT